>NC_092848.1:300000-600000 GCF_039878825.1 Excalfactoria chinensis | reverse complement strand
ATGGCAGCTGGGTTCTTTTGTGTTGTGCAGAGGCTGCTGCATTCACACAACTTTCCCGCTTGCCCACTAACAACGTGCAGCCTGAGGCAGAGCACAGCCCCTCCTGCGGATCTGAACGTTTCATTCAGCCCTGGGTGGGGGAATGCTGCCCAGCAGGTTCCAGCTCCCTTCAGGAGCACTGACAGCACTGGGAAGCTGTCTGCATGCGGGCAGAAGGGACCGACAGAGTGGTGTGTTTGCCCCTGGAAAGGCCTTCAGTGTGAAGTATTTGCTGGAGGAAGAAGGTGCTGTTACCATTGTGTGCAGGCCTTTGTTTCTCCCACTACCCTGATCTTAACTGGCTGTACAGTCAGCTCTTCCTGCAGCAAACAGAAGGGTGGGACAGCCCAGGAATGGCCTCTATCTGTGCTTTATCACAGATAAGTGTGACATGGCAGGGGGAGCAGCCTGCTCAGGCTCATGCTGAGCCCCGCGTTTGCTTTATCTGTTTGCTCTCCTATTGCTGCTGCTCTGTGCAATTGTAAATGTTTTCTCAGGGAATTTTTATGAACTTTGATGTCAGCCAGTTTTATTGCCCTTGAGTAACACCGGCACGTACCTCATTCTCACCCGCTGCTGTTGCAGCACAGTGCTTGCATTGCCAGTGCTGCTCCCACCCAAGGAGCCCCTGCAGGCTTTAACCTTCCTGACTCTTTTGTACCCACATTTTCTAACTTTATGTCTTCTGATTATGGAAGCTGTGCTGCCCTGCCCCACTGCTCCTGCCCCGCTTCTGCTTCGATCACCCCACGTGTGTCCTCTCCCGTTAGAAACCACAGGCACAGAGAGTTTCAACCTCTTTAATTCAAACACACACTTTATTTTTTTCTTGGAATGCCCCTGTGGGAAGAGCCAAACCCAATGAGAGCCCACCTGCAGCCGGTCCTGCTGTGGCTGTGCTGGTTGGGCTGCAGCTCTCACCCTCCTGGCTTCCCTCTCCCCTCATCAATCATTTTTAGGGCCTTTTTCCCAGATGCTCACATTGCTGCACAGTGCGCCAAGAGATTCTGAGATAGGAATGTTTGCATGTTGCAGCGGCAGGTCCAGGCACAGACAGGCACAGCTGCTGGTGTTTAAAGAGGATAGATAAGAGCAGAGAGCGATTCTGTTACCTCCTCAGCCCTCTGTCTTTTGTAGAGGAGAGAGAATGTGGTTTGGTGAAGGGAAATGTACGTGCCTAAAGGTTGGCTTGGCCAGGACCCCCGGCCCTGGCACGTGAATGAGGAGTTCTGGGTGTGTTTTTACTTTTCCTTTAACCTGTTTTCTGCTGGTAGATCCCAGCACGGTGTGATGGGGCTGGAAACTGTTCTCCAAGGCTGCTGCCCAAAGCAGACAAGCTGTGCCTGCCCTGTGCTGCTGGGGAGGGGGCCCTGCCTGACAGAGGAGCCATGTCAGCATCCTGGGTGCACGGCTGGTTCCCATCTGTAAAGTGTTTGCAGGTCATATTCATACCTGTCTGTATTTGTATGTTTCTATGTTTACATGTCTATATTTTTATATTCATGCTTAAATATGATGATTTCTGTTGCTAGTTTTCTATGTGTAGGTTTGTCTCAGTCTCACCCCACACAAAACCATGATAATCTTCTGGCTTTAAATCCTCTCTCGGTGGAACACTGAGGTCTGTGTTGGCCATCTCAGTGCGTTGGGCAGCCCAGTACCACCGAATAAAGCCGATGGAAGTTGCTGGTGAATGTCTTCCCATTGCTTTCCAACAGATTCTGCTTTAATAACCAATATAACCCATCAGACCCCGGTTACTGACCACAGGTTGGGTGGGAAGGAGCTTTAGTTTCTGGCAGAGGGGTGGCACGGAGCTGCAGGGCAGAGCTGGGCTGGGAGCAGCAGTGTTGGAGGGCCGGGCACACAGCAGGGCTGAGCCTCTGATCAGCTGCCAGCGCAGCCGGAGCACGGCCAGCAGAAAGGTGTTCCCTGCAGCCAGCATTGGCAGCGCGCCGCTGAGCGTGGGCAGGAGCAGCGCTGCGAGGAGCAATGGCAGCGTGCACAGATTGCTCTGCAGGCACCGTGCAGCTCCTCGTCAAAGTCAGCCTCAGCACACCCGAGTTGTGCACACGCTGTGCCGGCCACGAGGCGCCGTTTGCCCGTCGGGCTGCTGCACTGTGAGATCGCTTTGAGCAGCTCAGAAATTCCTCTCCAAAATGCTGCCTGGAACTTAACAGAGACGATTACTTGGAAACACGGGACGTGTATTTCCCTACAAGAATTTTGGTGCTTGCTTCGTTTGACTGCTGTTACTTCTCAAGGTGATTGCAGGCCGGGAGATGTCAGTACAGCAGTGGCTGCTTCAGATCATTTCCGTCCATCTGTTTTTTCATCAAAGTGGGAGTGAATGAGAACTTTGTAAGTGCGGACGGGGTGGGTGCGATCACCGCAGCAGCACTGCGCCCTGAAAGCTCTCTCTCCTGCAGTACGGGGCTGTGGGACCATCCTCAGACCTTCCTGAAAACTCCATACTGATCAATTTCCAGAGCCCAGGGACCCGCACAACTCCGGGCTGTAACGCAGGCTCCTGTGGCTGCCTTTGCCAGCAGAGCCGGTGTTGCTCAGTACCTCCTCGCGCCCCCTGCAGGCCGGCTGTTGGAGCACAGCCGAGCGAGTCCCGTCCTCAGGCACAGCCCTCCCCGGCAGCGGCTGCTGCATCCCACAGGGAAAGGCTTTCAGCCATCCTTTCTTGTTCCCATAGGTGTCACTCTCGAGTTTAATATGAACCTGGGCAGGCAATCCTTCCCTTATAGCTCATCCAGGTCGCCCGATGAAGTAGGATGCACAGTTTTCTTTGGGGCCATATTAAAGAACGTCCCCAGACTGTGAACGTGTATCTCGTTTCTTTCACACAGCACTGAGTACTTGTACAACCTCAGTACACTAAATAATCACTGCACACAGGTTCTTTTTGCACTGCAGAAAAGTGGAGTTTTATTAGAGACATTATGGACAGCAGAAAGCAGAGCACTGGTGGCACCGCAGTGATTGCATTGAGAAGAACAACGCAAAGGAGGAAGCAGAAAAGTTTGGGAGTCCCAGCAGGGATTCATCGTCCCTGCATGATGGAGCTGTGCAGGCACAGCGTGAGCTGGTTGTTATCCCTGCACCTGGGGCTGTGCAGGCGGCAGGAGGCGGATCAGAGAAGACCAGAGCATCGGTGGTACCTCAGCACACTCGTGTCTGCCCTGTGGGAGGAAATAAGGAACAATTACTGTTTAACGAGGACATCAGGAGTCTGCTGACTATACAGCTTTATCCATTATTTAGGTGTCCATCCAGGATAGCAAGAGCATGGACAAAAAGCTAGCCAGTTTCTGTAGCTGGAGTTATGGCACTCTGAAGTTAAGAGATTCGATTGTGAATTGTTTAATCCCTTTTGTAACCATGAATGTGGAAGCCATAGCACAGTGTTTCATGGTGACCAGCAAACTGTGGTGAAGTACAAAATGTGGAAGCTGTGGAAAAATGAAAATCCTTTTTGGAAGTTGTTCTTACCTGACTTGTCTCCGCCAGATTGTCCGTGAGAATAGGAAGTGGAAGAATAGGAGTGCGAGGTTCGTCCTCCTCCCTGGGGCATCCTGTTAGGGAAGGGAGCTGTGATCAGGAGGATGAGAACTGAACACCCAACCAGACACACTGACATGGTGTGCAGTCAGCGGCACAGCGGGATTCTTCCTGGATCTTACAAATATTTCTTGTTCTCTTTTTATTTCATTCCCTTCTAGTTAGAAATTATGAGAAAGCCAGAGAAGCATAAAAACAGAATGCTGTAGGAGTGCGGTTCTCTCACAGGAGCACAGAAAGCCTTATTCATGAACAGAATACATACACAAGGTCTTGCTGTCCCTCATTGAGCAGTGCCCGGTACTGAGCAATCTCCTGCTCCAGGCGGGTCTTGATGCCCAGCAGCATCTTGTACTCCTGGCTCTGCCCCTCCATCTCACAGCGGATGCTGGCCAGCTCCTCCTCTACGGAGTTGATCTGCCCTTGGATCTGTTGCAGCAGGCAGCCATAGCGAGATTCCGTCTCAGCCAAGGAGTTTTCCAGCGAGTCTTTCTGTGGATGGAAGGCAGGAGGTCAGGATCGAGCTGTGCCCCTGGAAGGAGTTTCCCACCCCGAGGAGCCCAGGGCCCCCAGCGGTGCCGCCCCACGTACCGTGCTGAGCTGCGCCTGCAGCTCAATCTCCAGGTTCTGCATCTCACGCTTCAGCTCGGTGAGCTGGTGGCTGCTGGTCTGGATGTCCTGGCTGCTGGAGGTGACCTGCCGATTGACTTCTTCGATCTGCGGGAGCAAAGCAGAGCTTTCTGAGCAGGGCAGATCTGCTGCCTGAGAACCAGGGCAGGCAGAGAGCTGCGTTCTGCCGTGGGAGGAGGCCGCGCTGCAGGCACTGAGACGTACCTTGACTTCATACCACTGCTCAACCTCCCTGCGGTTCTTCTCGATGATCTGCTCGTACTCATTTCTCAGGTCATTGAGAATCTTTGTCAAGTCTTCTCCAGGAGCAGCATTGACCTCCACGCTCACGTCGCCTCCAGTCTGAGACTGCAGCAGTCGTAACTCCTGCAGGGTGAGAGGAGAGAATGCGGGGCCACAGCTCAGTGCTGCTGTTGAGGGCAGCAGGTGGGGCAATACTGAGATCCCATGGTGATCTTTAGAATGTGAAGCACTGCCTTGAGATTTTTAACTGGAACCTGAAGTGGATGTTACTCTGATAAGGATGCGCTGATGCTGAGAGACATTATTAAACTCTGCAATCTGATAAGCTCCTGGCTACCAGCAGCTAATATCTGGGTTTCTTTCCTTTTCATCTTCAGCTTAGAATCCTATGTGGGTGATTATCTTTTTTGTTATCATTGTCATAAAGACATGTATTTTCTCAGCTGTTGTGATTGCAGTTCAGTTCACACCTATACATATAATGGCCAGTCCAGCCCTATGCTGCCAATATAATTTCATAATGTATACATATATATAGTATTGATCCTTTTGATATTGCCTAAATAAGTGGATCATACCTCTTCATGGTTTCTCTTGAGGGCCATCAGCTCCTCCTTCAGGGACTCCAGCTCAGATTCCAGTGAGAAACGTGTGGAGGTCAGCTCATCCAGGATTCTCCTCATACCACTCACATCAGACTCCACGAGCTGACGCATTCCCAGTTCGTTCTCATACCTTTAACCACAGAAAAGAGAAGCAAGCATGAATTTCACTACAACCTGTAGGCATGGCCATTCTACTTGGGAAGGGGCATCATCTCCCAGTTTAACAAATCTCATAAAATTCATGGCAGGAAAGTCATGCACAGAGAGGTGCTCACTTCATTCGGAAGTCATCGGCAGTCATCTTGCTGTTATCGATGTCCAGAAGCATCCTGTTGTTGTCCACAGTGGCAGAAACGATCTGCAAAGGAAGAGATCAGAGAGGAGTCAGTCAGTGTTCAAGATGCGGGAGAAGAAGAAGGGAACCACAGCTCTGAGAGGGCTTTGATGCAAAACTCAGAGCTGTTTCCTGCTGTATGGCAGGGACCTCAGGAGTGGACTGTGCTCCAAGTTTGCTTTTAAAGAAACTCAGGCTGTGCTGCTGTTTGTCAAGTTGGAGATAGTTCTGTATGACTCCTGCACTGATCCCCTTTCCTGCAATGTGCTCCATCTTAGTCTGATTACTGCAATTTCTTGGAACTGAAGTAAGAGAGCTGTAAGAGAAGGCCTTGTTCCTTCTGTCTGATCTGTGTAGGAGTGTGCAAAACCAAAGGCATTGCAGGTCTTGCCGTGCAGGTGTTTGGCTTTGTGGGATGGGAGCAGCATGGAAAGTGTGGAACCCCCCTGTGGGGATTCAGGACGTGCTCCAGCATGCTTGGGCTGCAGGAGGCCCCATGGAGCCTCAGGCTGCGCCCCCAGAGCCCAGCCATTCCCTATGGGGATGTGTGGGGCAGCTGAGCAGCCCTCAGGACAGCAGTGGGCGGCCCCCAGCTCTCCCAGGCCGTGGGAGCCGTGGGGAAGGAGGGAGAGCTTTGGGGCTGCGCTGATGCGGGAGCTGGAGACGCGTTGCGGGGCTTCCCTACCTGGTTCTGGAGCTGCTCGATGGTCTGGTAGTAGGAGCTGTAGTCCTTTGAGATGCTGGGAGCTTGTTTCCTGTACCACTCGCGGATGTGGAGCTCGAGCTGGGCGTTGTCCTCCTCCAGCCTTCGCACCTTGTCCAGGTAGGAGGCCAGGCGGTCGTTGAGGTTCTGCATGGTGATCTTCTCATTGCCGCTCAGCAGGATGTCCCCCCCGGCGCCGAAGCTTCCCGCAAAGCCGCCCCCGAAGCCTCCTCCCAGGCCCCCGCAGAAGCCCCCAGCCAGGCTGCCGGCGCTCATGCCCCCGCCGTAGCCGATGCCGCACGCTCCCCCCGCGGAGCTGCCCCCGCCTATCACGGAGGAGGCGTATCGCCGGCACGAGACGGAGGAGCTCCTGCCGCCCGCACCAGCGCAGATGCCTCCCCCGCCTCCGCTGCGGTACGAGGTGCTGGACGTCCTCTTGATGCTGCAGCTCATGGTGAGAGCTGGATGTCGTGCCCCGCAAGCAAAGCCTGCTGCAAGCTTGATGCAGAAGTGGAAGCGCTGCCTCCTGGCCTGGCTGGGGCCTCTTTATACCTCACCGGGTGGGTGTCACCTCCAGGCAGTGCCGCTTCCCATGGGCTTTGCCAGCCACAGCGCTCATGCCAAAAGTGATGTGCTAAGAGGAATTTCTTTTAGGACCTGGGTCAGCCCTCCCCATAGGTATTGTGTTTGCAGTGCTGATTCACAGAAAGCACGCTCTATAATTTGGGGTGGGTGGCTGTGTGTTAGATTTTGTTTCAGATTGTTTGTTGCTGGCTACTTAATGAGTGAAACTTATTTTAATAGTTCCTCTTTGATCCTTGTCGGTTTTTGGTCCTGAGCAGAGGTGGTGGAAGCACTTTGTTACCGTTCTGTAGGTTTGGAGCTATAGAAACATGAATTCATGTCCCTGAATTTTGCCTTTAGAACTGAGAGCAGCCGACATTTTTGGGATTCAACATCCCTGAGGTTTAATGCTGCCCTACAGAGAAAGCTCATCATGGGCAGCGTCTTCGTGGTGTCTATTGGTAACTCTCAGTACAAGAACTGCTGAAGAGGCGGCGTTGCTGCGTTCACCAAACTCTGCTATCATCCCCAGTTAATAATGTGATGTCCTGCACAGAGCAGAGGAACATGCAGGAATGTCGTTCTTTAAAGCTGTGTTTTTTTATTTATTTGTCTATTTGTTAATGTTTGCTGGTTTCCAGACTGTTCTAAGCAGAAAGAGACGTGCAGAGTTTAATCTGTATCACTGGGTGTCTTGAGAGCGGGCAGGCAGGGGGTGCAGCTTTTTACCTCAGCAAACAGGAGGCTGAGGTGGCATCAGTTTGCTCCTATGGAGGGAGATGCTGCTGCTGTTTAAAGTAAAGGTGATTCTGTTGTCCGCAGGGAAGGATCTCATCTGGCTTTGAGTGCTGGAAATGAGGGACAGCATTTTGCCCATGGAGGCATCATGGTTTGGGAGCTGCTGCTGTGGGGGTTTTGATGGAGAAGGAGGCAGCTGTGGGGTTGGCCTTGGTTCGTACATGGGAGCCATTTATTCTTCACATAAGGGAGGCTCAGCTGTGACCCTTTTGATCCCCATTGCGTTCTGGCTTTGGTGCAGTGGCACAGTCACAGCATTTGTCAGAGAACAGGGAGGGAGGAACCCTTCTTTGGAACTGGGATTTTGCCATTAAATCACTTCTGGGAAACACACATTTTAACACAGGAGGCTCTTTATGGGATAGAGAAACACTGATGGGAATTCATCTCTACCAGTTCTCCCTGTGGGTTTCACTTATGATCCTCCTTGCACGCAGCTTCGAGTTGCGGCTGGGGCAACATTCTGTCTGTTGGCCAAACCAGTTCTGGAGCCCACGAACTCACTGGTACGTGCTGACATTGACTGCAGAGTCACTGAGCCGCTCACCCTCCTTTGGTACCACTACACGCATTTCATAGATAGGCTGAAGATAATTTCATGCTCTGATCTTTGTAATTAGGATTGTTCATTTATTAGTAGCTCTCTAATTACCTGCACGTCAGAACCAGTTGCTTTGCATATCTGGGACTGAGTCATCATTATTAAAAAGGAAAAATGATTTTCTCACGGGGTGTGATTCCTTACTCATATTTTCCCCATTAGATTGTTGAAATGCTCTTTTATTCTTCCTTATGAGATGTTTATTGCTGATTGGCATTGATGCCAGAGGTGTTGATTTTACATCTGCTTCTTGGTATTGTTGCATCACAGCATCTGACCCAACAATTCCAAACATTTCCCAACGCTGCAATTTCAGACCATCGACAGAGACCTTTCCTATGTCTCTCTGTCCCTCTTTTCCTTTCTTCCATGCTGCCAAAGCCCCTTTTATTCCCTGCAGATCTCTCCAGAACAATGTACATCTTGCATCGCTCCTTGAGCAGCACTGGCTGTGGTGCATTAAGTGCCAGAGCAGCCGTTGGTAGGAGGCAGCTGGTGGGCCCATGGGCAGCCCTGGTGCCGGCACTGCAGCATGTGCTGCTTCCTGCACAGCTCTGTGTGCTCCATCACCTTCCCTGGGACAGCTCTTGCCCCACAGCCCGGTGGAGGTCAGCGCCCACTGAGCCAGTGGCAACACGCAGAGGGTGGTTACGGGGAGGACTCAGCGCTGATCTCATTCTGCTGCAGTGAGTGGCGCTTTTATGGGACGTCCACTCCTTTCTGAAGATTTTTCATAGCTCTGGTTTTCCAGGTGTAACTGCAGGCTGCCCTCTGTTTCACAACGCCCTCACACGCCTACAGACTGATCCCCAAGTAGGGAAACGTTCAGTGCTCCCTAAAGCTTTGGTCATTGCAATGCTTCTCTGCGCTGCTGGAGGATTAGAGCTGAACACAAGAGCCTTGCAGGGCTTATTTATGCTCACTAAGTGGGGTTCAGGTCTCCATGGCCCTGCTGCCTCTGGAAGGTGTCTTCATAAGGTGTTTTTGGCTGTGTTAAGTGCAGCTGAATGAATCCTAGCAGCCTTTGGAGAGGAAACTCATGTTTGCATTTGTTTTGCATCACTTTCTCTATTGTTAAAGCCTTAAACGAACCTTGTTTCTTTGGAACAGGGCTTTTCTTCATGCAAATTCCTGGTGCTAGCCTGAAAGAAGTCAGTTTGGCAACCCAGCTTTTCCTGGTAGGCAAGAAGTATCTCCTCATTGCAGATACTGTGGGCTGCAATTATGTTACTGTGATGGCCAAACCCAGCCACAGTTACCAAAACAACACCTGGCCTAAATAACCCGCTGCTGATTTACTTGGCCTGAAAAGCTTTTCTGTTTGTTACCCTATGGAAACAGGGCCTCGACCTTCAGCCAAATGGCAGGGCTGGTGGGGGAAGGGGGAAGCAGGATCTGCTCTTAATGGACTGAAAGCTGCCTGGCATTGGGGAGCTGAAGCACAGTTATGGATTGAAAAGAGGATCGCCGTGTCCTGCAGAAAGCAAAACACGTACAAAGCATCTGTTCCCATATTGCCCTTTCATGCCCAGTTGGAGTGAATACTTTTATCTTCTGAGAGAAACAGGAACATAAAGAAAATACCGCCCGTGGGGGAAATGTGTCTCTGGTTCCTTGGGAGGAGCAGTGTCAGCCAGTTGGTGATACGGACAAAAGGGGCTTCTTGGTGTTATATTAGTATTTAAGTTGGAATTTCAGCTGTAAAATGTCAGAATGTTTTTGCTGCTGGAAAATAATCGAAACAGGCGCGTTGCCTTGTCTGCAATTCTGAGCAGAAGTCAGGAATCAGAACTTTCTGCATAGCCAAAGGTGTGGAAATACTTAACGTCATGAAACCCTCGTGTACTGCAGCAACCTGCACTGAGTCACACCTCCCCTGGGAGCTGTACCTACAGTGAACCAAGTAAAGCCAGAGGTGAATGGATTCTGATGTGTCAGAGCAGTGGCAACGAGCACAGTTTGGTGCATCACGGTTACTTCATCTTCAGACATTACCCATCATTTTCCTTCTCTCCTTGGGCTCGGTGATGTCACCTGGGCACAGTGGCCATTTTCTTAGAGCAGAATTGGTTGTTCTCAGTGTATGTTACAGACTGTGGGGACTGCACTGTTTTGTTGGATGGCTTGATGATGTGTGTGCAAAGTTCGTTATATTCAATTCCTTACGCATTTTAATTTGCATCAAAGAAGTGAAGTTTATTAATGAAGCGTTTTCAGCAGGATTCAAGCTTTTAAACAAAGGTCCAGTTGACAAAGATGAGGGGGGTAAGGGCAGCATTGCGGAAGGGAAGGAAGGCAATGAGCGCTGCATTGCATTGGCTGCGCTGCGGAAGCGTTGGGTTCTGTCTCTCGTTGTCCGTGGGTCAGTTCAGTGCATTTTGGAGGAGGATGCTGACATTGCTCCTGCTGCTTTAGCACACTCTTGACTGCCCTGTGTGAAACAGGAGGAAATCATTGAATGAAGGGGAAACTGAAGATTTAATCTTTAAAGCTATCGTGATGAAGTGTAATCTTACCTGTCACTTCACCAGACTGGGACTGAGAGAAGGAGCTCGAAGAATATGACTGGGAGGATTTTCCACCTCCTTGGAAAGCTCCTTGGGAGGAACTGCGAGAAGAGAGCAGTTAACAGAGGAAGAGTTAATAACAGCCACCAGAAACTCAGTCAGAGAAGATGCTGCTGTAACAGCACGCACTGAAAGACTCTGTAAGAATTACAGACTCAAAAGATTTCTTTTAATTCCCTTGCTCTTAATCTGGTATACATACGCAAGGTCTTGCTGCCCCTCGTGGAGCAGTGCCCGGTACTGAGCAATCTCCTGCTCCAGGCGGGTCTTGATGCCCAGCAGCATCTTGTACTCCTGGCTCTGCCCCTCCATCTCACAGCGGATGCTGGCCAGCTCCTCCTCTACGGAGTTGATCTGCCCTTGGATCTGTTGCAGCAGGCAGCCATAGCGAGATTCCGTCTCAGCCAAGGAGTTTTCCAGCGAGTCTTTCTGTGGATGGAAGGCAGGAGGTCAGGATAGAGCTGTGCCCTGGAAGGAGTTTCCCACCCCGAGGAGCCCAGGGCCCCCAGCGGTGCCGCCCCACGTACCGTGCTGAGCTGCGCCTGCAGCTCGATCTCCAGGTTCTGCATCTCACGCTTCAGCTCGGTGAGCTGGTGGCTGCTGGTCTGGATGTCCTGGCTGCTGGAGGTGACCTGCCGATTGACTTCTTCGATCTGCAGGAGCAAAGCAGAGCTTTCTGAGCAGGGCAGATCTGCTGCCTGAGAACCAGGGTGGGCAGAGAGTGGGCAGAGAGCTGCGTTCTGCCGTGGGAGGAGGCTGCACTGCAGGCACTGAGACGTACCTTGACTTCATACCACTGCTCAACCTCCCTGCGGTTCTTCTCGATGATCTGCTCGTACTCATTTCTCAGGTCATTGAGAATCTTTGTCAAGTCTTCTCCGGGAGCAGCATTGACCTCCACGCTCACGTCGCCTCCAGTCTGAGACTGCAGCAGTCGTAACTCCTGCAGGGTGAGAGGAGAGAATGCGGGGCCACAGCTCAGTGCTGCTGTAGGTCACAGTGGGTAAACCAGTACTGAGGTGTGAGACATTGGCCATCACATGACATAAATCTGATTTTTGATCTTTAATTTCAGGAACCATAAAATATCAGACAGTTTCTTGAAAATGCTGTAGGATACTGGATCTTACCTCCTCATGGTTTCTCTTCAGAGCAATCAGCTCATCTTTCAAGGACTCCAGCTCAGATTCCAGTGAAGACCTAACCAGAGTCAGGTCATCCAGCATATTTCTCAAGCCATTAATATCAGACTCCACAGTTTGACGGATGACCAGTTCATTCTCATACCTTCACCACAGACAACAGAGAAAAACGAGATGATGACCACCAACAGCACGTCTTTCCCATCACAATATCCCAATAAAACATGGAGGCTCAGTCACAGCACTTGGTGCAGTGCCTTGCCTGCTGAGTTTATGAACAGGATAAGACAGACACACGGGATTCACAGAGAGGAGCTCACTTCATTCGGAAGTCATCAGCAGTCATCTTGCTGTTATCGATGTCCAGAAGCATCCTGTTGTTGTCCACAGTGGCAGAAATGATCTGTAAAGGAAGAGATTGGAGAGGAGTCAGTAAGTGTTCAAGGTGCAGGAGAAGAAGAAGGGAACCACAGCTCTGAGAGGGCTTTGATGCAAAACTCAGAGCTGTTTCCTGCTGTATGGCAGGGACCTCAGGAGTGGACTGTGCTCCAAGTTTGCTTTTCAAGAAACTCAGGCAGTGCTGCTGTTTGTCAAGTTGGAGATAGGTCTGCATGTCCCCTGGGGACTGCACTTATCCCTGACAGTCCCCAGCAATTCCAGGTTGTGGGAGCCGTGGGGAAGGAGGGAGAGCTTTGGGGCTGCAGTGGTGCCGGGGACGGAGGCTTCCGAGGCATTGCGGGGCTTCCCTACCTGGTTCTGGAGCTGCTCGATGGTCTGGTAGTAGGAGCTGTAGTCCTTTGAGATGCTGGGAGCTTGTTTCCTGTACCACTCGCGGATGTGGAGCTCGAGCTGGGCGTTGTCCTCCTCCAGCCTTCGCACCTTGTCCAGGTAGGAGGCCAGGCGGTCGTTGAGGTTCTGCATGGTGATCTTCTCATTGCCGCTCAGCAGGATGTCCCCCCCGGCGCCGAAGCTTCCCGCAAAGCCGCCCCCGAAGCCTCCTCCCAGGCCCCCGCAGAAGCCCCCAGCCAGGCTGCCGGCGCTCATGCCCCCGCCGTAGCCGATGCCGCACGCTCCCCCCGCGGAGCTGCCCCCGCCTATCACGGAGGAGGCGTATCGCCGGCACGAGACGGAGGAGCTCCTGCCGCCCGCACCAGCGCAGATGCCTCCCCCGCCTCCGCTGCGGTACGAGGTGCTGGACGTCCTCTTGATGCTGCAGCTCATGGTGAGAGCTGGATGTCGTGCCCCGCAAGCAAAGCCTGCTGCAAGCTTGATGCAGAAGTGGAAGCGCTGCCTCCTGGCCTGGCTGGGGCCTCTTTATACCTCACCGGGTGGGTGTCACCTCCAGGCAGTGCCGCTTCCCATGGGCTTTGCCAGCCACAGCGCTCATGCCAAAAGTGATGTGCTAAGGGGAATTTTGTCATAGGAAAGAAATACGCATTACTGTTCTCCTCAAGTATGTCTGTGTTGATTCACACATGCACTATAATTTCATGTGGGTGGCTCTTTGTTAGATATTTTGTTGGATAATACGATATCTCATAGCTTTTATTAATCTGACAGTATATCTCCAGTAATGGAAGTTAATGAAGGCTCCGCCTTGGTTGTCTGTCTCTTTTGGACGTCCCTGTGGTGAAACTCGGTGTTCCAGCCTTTGCCTTCCTTCTGCAGCACACTCTGGCTCCTGTCTGCAGGCACCTCCAGGGGGCTCCTCGTTCAGTATCGGGTTTGGAACTGACATCGACTATTATAAAATCCCTTTTCATGTACTGGAAGGCATTATTCTTTTGGAAAACTGTGATTGGAGTTTTGCAGTGCCTGCCCCTCAGCTCCCCATGGGTTTCCCTGAGGACTGCATGACCTGAGCTGCTTCTGCTCGCAGTGCTTGGTGGGGATGTGCCATGGGCTCAGTCTCAGTCAGCCGTGAGGAATTTGGGTGCTGGCTTCTCATTACAAGCAGTGAAGCTCTGGGTTCCGATCTATGTGGTTTAGCTGCACTCTGTCTTCTGAAGCATCATGCAGAAATTCCTGAGATTCCTGACATGTGCACAGGGTTCTGCTCTGGGGAGCCCAGCTCCGCGTGCTTCATTTCCATTGATCTCAGAGTTTGTTGGGATGGAGGAGAAGTCATTTTTTCAGCCATGTCTTTGGAATTGGGCTTTATCCAGGGGGTGGACTGCGGTAAAACAAGCTGGTTTTGGTGTTGTGATCAAAACTGTCTCAATCACTGGAGAAAGTTATGCCACAATTGGTTTGAAATAATGAATATGAAAAAGCAGAGAGCGCATCCAGCTGGAGATGTGAACGCAGCTCCTGCAGCACAGCCTGAGGGCAGTGGGGGCTGTGGGTGGGTGGGCTGTGGGGCTGCCTTGGCGTCTGTGGTCAGCAGTGTCTGCAGGTAGAGGCTGGATGTGGGTGGAAGAGATTGTGGCAACGTTCCTAGCAGTCAGATCTTCCTATAACTAAAAATAAGCACTGGTTCCTTTCATGTGTTCTGCACTTGGCACAGGTAGAAGGCAAATACTGCTGTGAATATGAACTAGAAGGGAACTTCTCAAACACCCTGTCAGTTATATTCCCCCTCTTCGTCTTTCTTCCTTCAGTTCAAAAACAGACCACGTTTGTGCATTTCCAGTTTAAACTGATGAGTGCCAGGCAAGGTTTTCTGACCCACAAAGTGAAACTTTGCTTTCGTTTCACAGTCCTGGTTCTGTGATGGTTCACGTCTCCCTGTCAGGCCCAGGAGGACACTCATTTGAGGCTGCTTTTATCAGCAGTGCTGCCTTTCTGCAGTCCGCTCTGACTGACACAGCTGCTGCCCAGTCTCAGAGCTCAGCTGCACTACCAAGTGCTCCACTGAGAGCAAAGGCACAGCAGAGGATGCTCCAAGATCATGATGTGCCCCCTGTGCTCAGAAACAGAGCCTGAACTCTCAATTTCATTACCAGCAGTTACAGTGTAACGTCAGCCTTTCCGCCTGGAGGCAGGTGTTGGCATGGCTGTCTGTTTTAAGTGTTTACATTTGGAGAATGGAAAAAGAAATGGTGGACACGGGATTCTGGTTGCGTCAGACAGAAATGAAGTTTTATTAGAGATGTTTTTCTCATACAGAACGACCAAATAACAAACCGGGTGAATCTGTAAAGCAAGCAGCTCGAGTGCAAGTGATTGAGCCCACAAAGCATTCTATGCGGAGGCAGCGCGTGGCATGCACAGCAGCTGGCCTGTCAGAGCGGCTCTGACGGACCCTTTGGGCAGAGCAGCAGCAGTGAGGAGCCGGTAGCAGCACCCCCTTCCTCGGGAGCCTGAGGAATAGTGGGGAGTTGGGCTGATTTCTCGTTGATGGGTCTTGCACTGTAGAGTCCTCAGTTCTTATTCAAAGGATTTTCTTCCGTAACCTGTTTGGAGGTAAAGAAAGAATTAACTCCTTCAGTACCGGCAGCTGATTGCTGAGGCACCACGTGTGGCACCACAGATGCTTGATTATGTGATAGACGACCACAAACTGTCCCAAAAGCACGAAGGAAAAGTTCAGCTCAGTTTGAAAAGTTCCACAAAGAATTACAGCTGGGTTTTTAGCTATGTGATGTTGTGATATCATCCTCAGCACTGAACCAAAACTGAAACTGTGTCTTAACCAGAGCCGGTCCTTCACACACAGATATGAAAGGTGTCATAAAAGTGGGCTTAGCACTTTCCAGAAGTGCTTTTATGTCTTTGGTACTGTTTGCCCACAGGAGAGGATGTTGGCACAGTGGACCAATTAGTAAGAATGGGACCGGGGAAGCTGTGCCCATGTAACAGTTCTCACCTTGGCTTTCACCACCGCCCCTGCATGACTGAGACTGGGAAGACGAAGAGTAGGAGTGGGAACTGCTGACGCCTCCTGAGGTCCTTCCTCCTCCTCCTCCGCTTCCTCCTCCTCCAATGATGCAGCTTCCTCCACTTCCTCCTCCAATTCCTCCACTTCCTCCTCCGATTCCTCCACTTCCCCCACCCATTCCTCCACTCCCTCCTCCCATTCCACCACACATGCTACCACTTCCTCCTCTTCCTCCTCCAGAGAAACCACCACCTCCTATTCTGCCGCCTCCTCCTCCCATTCCTCCTCCCATTCCTCCTCCCATTCCTCCTGCTGGGATTCTGTGAAGACAGAAAAAGACAAACAACGAGTCAGTCGGATGTGCTGCTGTTCTCAGAAGCAGACAAGGCTGCACTTCTCCTGTCTGTACTTCTCCTTTTTGGAACCTCTCACAGATCAAAAAGACGACTGAAATCTTGATTTTTTCTCCCTACGGCCCTTTTCAAGGTGATTTCCATCTGCTGAATTCCTGGCCTGTTCTGGCATTGGGTTAAAAACGAGGCCACATCTGGGGGTTCCCTTGTCCAGCCCAAAGCTGAGAGGTCAGAATTTCTGCACTGATATTTTCTCAGGCCGTTTCTATTCTGATTAGATTTGCCAAGAAATTTATAGTACCCCAAACCTGGGAGGTGACTGGTTAAAAAGGCTGATTAGCCCCTTTTTAGTGCAGAATCTGTTTTGCCAATCTAAACTGTCATTTTACAGTCTCTGTGACTCATTATGCTTTTGCACAATGCTGTGTACATACACAAGGTCGTGCTGCCCTTCCTCCAGCAGTGCCCGGTACTGAGCAATCTCCTGCTCCAGGCGGGTCTTGATGCCCAGCAGCATCTTGTACTCCTCGTTCTGGCTCTCCATCTCGCAGCGGATGCTGGCCAGCTCCTCCTCCAAGGGGGCAATCATGGCCTGGATCTGCTGCAGCTGCATATTGTAGCGACGTTCTGTGTCCTCCAGGTTGGACTGCAAAGAGTCGACCTGCAAGTGGAAGAAACAGTGCAGAGTTTGTGGGAACGTGGCCAGCTGGATTCGTGTTGGTGAAAAAATGGGAGATCTGCACAAAACAGAGGGAAGCCTGTTTTTGATGATACAGTCCAGCACCCTGTTCTGTACAGATGTGGTACACGCTACTTGTAACCAACCTCCTTTCACACTAAGGGCACTGCAGCCCATGTTACTTACCATGCTGAGTTGCGACTGCAGCTCGATTTCCAGGCTCTGGTATTCACGTCTCAGCTCAGAGATCTGCTGGTTGCTGGACTGTATCTCCTGGCCGCTTGAATGGACTTGTTGATTAACTTCTTCCATCTAAAAAATGGTCATATAAAACTGAAGTCTTTCTGGTTCTAAGAAAACATTGTGGTGTTATCATAAAAGCATTGAGAAAGCAATGAATGTGTATAAATAAAAATGCAATGTAGACTGTCTGTAGATGCCACTCTGCGTCATTCACCTTGCTGCTGAAACACAGCGATTCCCATCCTCAAAATCACTTAGTAGTCCCTTGTATAATTCCTGGTAAGTTGCCTGTGCCCTTCTGGAAGGGAATTCTTTGTGGAAGATTGAGTGCCCCAAAGAATCTCATACGTTACCTTGGTTTCATACCAGCTTTCCACCTCTCTTCGGTTGTTCTCAATAAGCCGCTCATATTCAGAACGCATCTCATTTAATTTTTCCATCAGGTTGGTGCCAGGAGTAGCATTGACCTCAACATTGACATCACCGCCAGATTGTGTTTGCAGTCCTTTCATTTCCTATGAGAAGCAAAAGAAAACAAAACTTGGAGAGGTTGAAGGTGAGGAGGAATGCTTCGAAAACAGGAAAAGGATGGGGCTCGGATCCTCGCAGCACCCAAGTCTCATCACTGCCAGCAGAAGGAATGAGCAGGAGATTCTGAGAGTGATGGTTTTTCATTAGTTGTTATTTTAAAGTGTAGGAAACTTACCTCTTCATGGTTCTTCTTAAGGTAGACCAGTTCCTCTCTCAGGGATTCAAACTGTGTCTCCAAGTCTGATCTGGATAGAGTCAGTTGATCCAAAAGTGGACGTAATCCATTAATATCACTTGCCACGCTCTGGTGGAGGGTGTACTCAGTCTCATACCTAAACCACAGACAAGAAAGAAAGCAAAACTGCTGTAGAGCTCTCTTCTCTCTTTGTTATGCACAGCTCCCATCATTGCTTTGTTCCTAAAAGCTAATTCTCCTTCCCTCTCCAGCAGGATTGTTTGATTTCAGTGGAATTACTCGATAGGAAAGTTTATAAATCTATAAAGCAAATATGGAGAAACAGAATGTTGTCCTATAAGCAACACTCATCAACAACTTCTGTGAAGCGAAATACTAATGAAAAACACAAATTCCTGCTCACAATGCTCTTCTCAACAACAGCTGCTGGAGCCAAGACACTGCAGCATCTCCAAAGGTTGGCAGTACAAACTCATGGTGGGAGAGGGACCAAAGACAACATGAGACAAGGAGGAAAAGACTCACTTCAGTCTGAAGTCATCCACGGTCATCCTGGTGTTGTCAATGTCAAGAAGCATCCTGTTCAGGTCCACATTTGCACCAACAATCTGCAAGAGAGAAGGCAGATGCTTGTCGGCCAGCTGTCTTTTCAGCCTGACACACAAACAGAGGGAAGAAATCCCTGTGCACATTCCAGAGCATCTCTGAGACAAGCTTGCCTAGTCAGTAAAGGCTGCACAGAGAAGGGACTTTATTGTTTCCAGCTAATAGAGCGCCTTTCAGTAGAATCAGCACTGGTTTTTAGTCTATAGGCATCCATCAGAAGTGCTGCACTTTGTTGGAAAGAATAACAAAATAACCTCTCCATACTTCCAAAGCAAGGGAACATTAGCTTTGCATTTGGCATCAATATTAAAGTGGAACAGCTGAGAGCTGGAACGGGGCTGAACGCAGTGACCCATATTAAAGGTGTCAGGCTTTATCATCACAGCTGTCTGTGTCCTGGCTAACATAGAGAAAGGAATGTATTACCCTAAGTAGGACAACTGTGCTGTAGCAAGTGTGAGGCTGTTCTAATGAGACTCTGCCCAGAATCTGCCAAATTACACCGTACCTGGTTCTGCAGTTCTTCAATTGTTCGGTAATATTGGCTGTAGTCCTTGGAACCAGTGGGACCTTGTTTTTGGTACCACTCCCTGATCAGGCGTTCAAGGTGAGCATTTTCTTCCTCCAAGCCTCTTACTTTATCCATGTAGGAGGCCAGGCGGTCATTAAGGTTCTGCATGGTCAGCTTCTCATTTGTGGAGAGCAGTGAAGAATCTTCACCAAATCCTGCTCCGCCAAAACTGCCGCCCCCATAGCTGCCCCCGCCAAAGCCACCGCTGCCCCCAAAGCTACTGAATCCTCCTCCGCTGTATCCGCCAGAACCACCACCAAAGCTGCCCCCTCCATAACCACCTCCCATGCCCCCAAAGCCACCTCCACACGATCCGTATCCTCCTCCCATTCCTCCTCCGTAGCTGCCACCACTCATTCTACCGTAGCTACTGCGGCCAATCCTTCCGCAGCTGCCGCTGCTGAACCCCCCTCCATAGCTGCTCCTGGAACCTCCTCCACCAAAGCTTCTCCCGGAGAAGCCTCCGCTCCCTCCAGAGGAGGTGTATTTCCTGGTGGACACTGAGGAGTATCCTCCAGACTTGCGGATGCCGCAGCTGCTGCCCCCTCCACCGCCACCACCGCCGCCGCATCCGCCACCGCCGCTGCTGATCCTGGTGGTGCTGGAGGAGGATTTGGTGCCACAGCTCATGTTGGCAGCAGGCAGGAGTCAAACCACAATCCCGAGTTTAGGTGCACAGCCTGATAAGGTTCAGGACTGTAAATTTTCATCCCCAGCGCTCTCTATTTATACTTTTGACAGTGGGTGTCACCAGCAGGGAGTTCCCTTCTCCCAGGGCATTTACTGGCCTTGTTGTTTGTGCCAAGAATAATTTGCTGAACACTATTTTTCGGCTGATATCTCAGGCAATCTATCCCATTGCTGAGTTTATGGCGATTGTTTAAGACCAAACGTTGTGCTTTCTTCGGGTGGCATTCTTTGCATTTAGCTTTTCTGGCACCGGTGGCCTCCTGCAGCCCAGGTCTGCCTCACAGTGCAAAAACCACCTTAGCAGGGTCCCGTTGTGCTCATGGGGGAGTGACAGCACTGTGCTGGGAGAAAGAAAGAAGGTGATGCCCAAATCTCTCATGTTAAGGCTGTGCAATCAGGGATTTATTTCTTCATTTACATCCCCTGCTCAGGTTTTTGTAGCTTCTGCTGTTGGAGGCTGTGGTTCTCTTCTGCTCTTTCCTACTCTGTGCATGTAAGACCTTTTTACACTGCTTTATTGTTATGATTATTGTTCATGATTATGCAGGAGTTTTGGTAATAAGACTTGACCACTGAGATTGTCCAACTGGTGAATCCCTGCCACCACTCAGGAAGCGTATTAATGGATGAGACTTTCAAGCAGTGCCTTGCTGTGCCTTTTTAAAAGTCAAACCCCTTCCTTTGTGGGGAACTGTTAGCTCAGCTCACAGGAAAAGCTGTCCCAGAACCCAGAGGAAAACAGCTTTTTTCACCATAGAAATATTGATCAAAATCATATGAAGATTAAGGATGCTTTAATCACGCTATAAAGTCAAAGTAAATTGCAGCTCAATTAGGAGCTTTATTAATCCTGGCAATGACCTGCTAAGTACCGTGTGGGAAGAGCTGTAAGGTTTAAGGTAGAACAGCTCATTGTCTCTATTGTGCCCTAACTTACAGACAACAGAGCAGTTGTGTGAACTGTGTGGGCCACTTCCAGTGCAGAGATCAGTCAACTTTACAATATCATTGTGAGAGCAAAGCTGCAAGGCTCCCACCCTTGTGGCACTCAGTGCTGTCTGAGCCTTTGGTTCTGTCACCTACAGAAGTTCTGCTCGTGTTTCTGTGGTTCATCTTTGTCCTGGGTGTAAGCTGCATATTTTGGTTCCAATGCAAATCTGTTCCTCAGCATCAGCTGTCTGCCCCTGCATGCATCCTTCTGTGATAGGTGTGCGTCCTGCTTTGCAGTGCAGCTCCTCCATGCAGACAGCAGGGCAGCACCCCCAGGGACCAGCACATGGATCACACATCGCTGCTTTTCACACTGCTGTCTGGATCCATGTGCATAATTCTCCTACAAACTCAACTTCTGCTCTCCAGGCCTTTATTTTCACATTAAATTCGACATTATTTAACACTTTCTGCCTGGATGCACTGCACTGTGCTTTGGACTGTGCTTTCGTCGATGTTGCCTTATTGCTGCTTGTGCAATCTCTTTCAAAAGCTCTGATCTTATCTTGCTGTTTTATACTCTCAATAGCTGACAGGTGATGAAAGCTTTCAGTTGCCGTGATGGTGTGATCGTATCTCCGTGATGTGCAGCTGGGGATGGCAATGTCACCAAACAGTTTCTGGGATCTGAGCTCTGCTGCTGGTGTTGAAAGGCGTCCTTTGCAAAACACGAGCATTTGGTTTTTGCGTTGCTCTGTGCGTGGGTCGGGTGCTGAGTGGGGCCCTTCCTCACTGATCCCACCATGGCCAGCATTCCATCGCTGCTGCTGGACGTGGTCCTTATTGGTGCTTCATGGAGCACTTGGTAGGTTTGTTAGTGATAAAGGGCAAAAAATGTTCCAAGGTTACTGCAACAAGAGCAACAACATTTGCCCAAAGAGTCTCTTAATCTGTTTATGTGCTTCCTGCTTTGTTT
The DNA here is from genome assembly GCF_039878825.1 of Excalfactoria chinensis. Classification (NCBI taxonomy): domain Eukaryota; kingdom Metazoa; phylum Chordata; class Aves; order Galliformes; family Phasianidae; genus Excalfactoria; species Excalfactoria chinensis. The sequence continues at coordinate 578,609 of NC_092848.1, read as the reverse complement.
CTGTCACAGCCACCCTGCTCTCAGAAGATGCCACTTGTCTCTTCAGCCTCCAATACTGAAGTTGCAGGTGTGCTGCTGCAGCGTGTGCTGTGCTGTGTAACAACACTGCTTCCAAATGGGCCCAGAATAAAGATATTGATGGCCACGGCTGCCAGCATTGCTCAGCCTGCAGAGCTCTGGGTGTTTTGACAGCGCTGCCTGCTGTGCTCAGTGTGTCACGTTTCAGGTACAGCCGACATTCCTGACACTCAGTTTGGCTTCCTTTCCATCAGACCTCCCTGATCCGTATCGGAGAAGCGGCTGCGTCCCTTCAGAGCGAGGATGGAGCTGCTGCAGGGTGAGCAAAGCCGTGTGCTCTCTGTGGGTCTCTGCTCCAGCAAACTGACACATCTCCCCTGCACACAGCGCCGTGCTGATGCCTCAGGCGAGTGCTGGAGCTGATTCTCTGGATCCATTTTAATCTCTTTCCGTCACTCTTGGCAGAAATGTTTGTAAGAAGAGCTCCGTATTCACTGGGGAGTCACTGTTCTCTCCTGATTCCCACTTCATCCCAAAATATTTCTCTGAAATCACAATGATTTCTGAGGGAATTTAGACGGACCCAGCCCAGGACGGCTGGAGGTCACACTGTGCCCTGAGCCTGAGCTGTGGGCTCCTGCTCTGCTCCTGCACCTTGCAGAGGGTCAGGGCCGTGTCCTGGGATGCAGCCCCCATGGCTGATGCCTGTAGGTGCTCCCGTGGGTGCAGGACGTGTCCCCCCACCTCCCGCTCCCATCCAGGTGGGCCTCACTCATCCCTTCTTTTCCCCCAGCATCCACATTGCTGCCCTCCCTTGCTGCACAGTTCTGAGCAGCTTAGTGCTGACAGCTCAGTGCTGCTGCTGAACAAAGGGGGGAGAAGCAGAACACGTCTATAGGCAGTTCTGAGCACTGGGAATTCCATCAGTGTGTTCAGGTGGGCACAAGGATTGCTCTGGGAGCTCTGGAGCAAACACAGCGGAGTGCGTGCCTACGTTTATTTTTGCCAGAGGTTGCTCTGAAGGTCTTGTTCCAACACGCACTGCAATTTTCTTCTCAGAGCACTAACAGCAATAGCAGATAAGTGTCCAAATTGCAACATTTGGTGCTCGTAAAATTAAAGCTTATTATGCAGATTAATGCCTAGCAAAGTGCGTGCACATAAAACCTGCAGGGCCGTCCTCCCTCCCGTCAGTCCCGCTCAGGCCCCGCTCTGAGCACACCCCGAGCTGTGGCAGTTCATTTTCCTCCAGCTTTGCAGTGTGTTCGGTTCTGTGGCTCTGTTCCTCCACGCACCTATTTGTCCCTGTTGCTGTTGTCACAAGGCTGCTCTGTAAGCGCACACTGCCGCAGCGATGCTGTAAATGCAGATCTTGTATTAAAACAAAGAGTGGAAGAATTCTTAACCCAGCACTTCCTTCCCCGCTGCGGTATCGGTTCGTCCCAGACGTGGTGCTGCCGTGATTTAAAGGGACGGGGTGATTTTGCAGTCAGATGAAGCTGGGAATCATCATTGCCTCTTAGCACGTGGGGATGTCAATACGTGCTTCTCTGTCCGGTCATTCTCTGTGAAGGTCGGCCAGTTCCTCGGGTGCCCACCGAGGCTGGTCAGAGGAATTTTGTGTCCTTAAAGACGGATCCCGCTGGCCGAGCGCCCGGCGTGAGGCAGCGCCATGAATCACCCACACGTTCGTGCCTCCAGCTCGGGCACTCCGAGTCCCGTTCCCACGGCCTCCCACTGGATCAGCATTTCTCAACCTCCTCCAGGGGCCGATGCCGCCCTCGGAGTGAGAAAGTGGAGCTCGTGACAGCCCCGGCTTGGGCCAAACCGGGAGGGCAATGTGAGGCTGGTGAGAACCCCGTCTGCTTCCTTTGGTTTGTGTTGAGTGGAGAAATGAAGGGGGCAAAGAACGTGCTGAGAGTCCCCTGGGTTATTTTCAAGCACATTCCGTGTATGGTTGTTTCACTAATTGAGCACAGGGAAGTTCTGCTGGCACAGTCCGCACACTAACATTACCCTCAGCAAAAAAAAGAAGCACAGTGTAGGGCTCACACTGGGTGCAGGCTGGGGGAGCCCCCGGCCCTTTTGGGCCCATCCAGTACATAGCAGGTGGATATGGGTCTGTAATTGAAGCAAGGAGGAAAGGTTTGCTTGTGTCCCCACCACTGCCAGCAGTGCTCCCACTGTGCGCCCTGTGAGCAGCCCTTGACAACCACCTGCAAATCGTTTCTCTTGGGCTTCCTGTCCTTAGAGCCTCCCTGGGCACTCTGGGCTTTGTAAAAGGTTGTAGGTAGGGACAGTTTGTCTGCCCTCTCTGCCAAGTGTGTATCTGTTCATCCTCGTGCACTGGAGATGCACTGAAGAGGAAATACGTCAATGAGGCCAATATTGCACAACTGCGTGGCCGTGGTCAGTACAAGCAGCCTCAATTCCTTCTTTTGTGGGACACTGTGGGTACAGTTTGGGTCACTCCCCATCTCCATCAGGGCTTCTCCAAAGCCCATAGGGGACAGCCCCCCCTCCCACCACTCTGTGCCATGGCAACACGGGCTGTTCTCACACTGTGAGCATTGCAGCACTGGCTGGCAGCACCCTGCAGGGCTTTGGCAGTTCTCTGAAGTGGTGAATGTGCTGCTGAGAGCTCCGGGGTCTTTTGAGTAACATAATTGAGCTGTTATTGTGTATTCCACAGGCAGGGTGTGACATTTGTGACCAATTCATGCAAGAATGGATGCTAAAGGAGGCTGCTGCCAGACGCAGCGATCTGGTTGCATCAGAGAGAAGTAAAGATTTATTAATGAGAGTAGTCTTTTTCCCACAGAAGCACCAATCACGGTAGAGATTAACACAGTTATCACTGATTCAGCACAGAAATTCAGGTGGAGAGGCAGCTGGGCAGAGCCCCGGGTTGCAGCTGGGATGGAACAGGGATGCTCCTCTCATCGTGCCGTGGCTGAAGCCCCCAGGAGCCGAACCCGTCAGTGCTCAGACCTCCTGAAACTCCCTGGGGAAAGATAAAGGGAAGCAAGAATTTCTTTGAAGAGATGTCGCCTGAGTCAGCCTGCTCTTGCCTGCCAAACATTATCACATGGAGGACTGCTGCAGGTCAAGTACAATGTCTGATGGGAGCTGTCTACAAATGCTGACCTGCTGTTCATTTTCGGCATTTTTAGGCATTTGAGATGCTGTCAGGTCCTGAAGCCTTACGTGATCTCAAAGTTTTTATGGCTTCAGACACTTCCTCCATTGTTGCTCCTCTCTCCAATGTTTTATTCCCTTCCAGGCAGAGCTTCAAGTTTTCAGCATCTCCTGGAACCACAGCCATGAAGTCAGACACGGAGAAGACCTTTTGGTCACTCTCCATCTTTTGCTGCTTTAGGACTTCTGCAGCTAATGCTCTTTGCATTTTAAAAGTCACGAGTGTTCCAGCAATTCCACTCGGCTTTCATCGTGTTTCTCCCTTAATAGCAATGAAGTTTCTAATGTCTGGCTTCAGGATGCTTCTGACTTCTCTGGCTCCTTGCTTTCAATTGGGCATTATTTTCCCTTCTCCTCCCTTATTTTCTACTTCTACACCTTCTCTGATAAAATTCTTCATATCATCATTTAAATTTGAGCCACTTGTGAAAATGAAACCGTTTGGATATGTGATCGTATAAGAAATAAATGGACTTAAAACATGAATTTGAAAAAATATATATCGAAAACATCTCCAGATTCCCAAATAAGGAAGGATGCCATCACGTCCTTTGCCACTGCTCAGAGAGAAGAGTTAATGGAAGGATATAGGATGCACTCCTTCCTTCCAGTTCTTACCTGGGCTTCCATAAGAGCTGCCAGACTGGGAGTGGGAGGATGATGAGCGGGAGAGGCAGCTTTTGCCCCCTTCTCCCCCACCACTGCCCCCTCCTCCGCCTGAAGCTTTTCCACAGCCTCCTCCTCCTCCTCCTCCTCTGCTGCCTCCTCCTCCGCCTCCAGATTTTCCACCAGATCCTCCACCTGAGCACCAGCTGCTGCCTCCTCCGCTTCCACCTCGTGCAGAAGATCCACTTGTTCCTCCGTGTCCGTGTCCTCCAGAAGATCCACCACCAGCTCCTCCCTGCGAGGTGCTGTAAGGAGAACAGGGCGCGCGTGGTGAGATTCACAGCAATGTGACCGATGTGTGACATCCTACCAACTTCATCAGGGCCACCCTCCGAGATCCTTGTATGACTGGGACAGTACTGCTGTGTGAAACGTGTTCTAGAGAACTGGGAACAAATGAACTGCTCTGTGTGTTAGTTACTCCACGTGTGCATACCTAATGCCATGCTGTCCTTCCTCCAGCAGTGCCCGGTACTGAGCAATCTCCTGCTCCAGGCGGGTCTTGATGCCCAGCAGCACCTTGTAGTCCTGGTTCTGGCTCTCCATCTCGCAGCGGATGCTGGCCAGCTCCTCCTCCAAGGGGGCAATCATGGCCTGGATCTGCTGCAGCTGCATGTTGTAGCGGCGTTCTGTGTCCTCCAGGTTGGACTGCAAAGCTCCCACCTGAGAACAGAATGAAAACTACAGTTTTTAAGGGAGCGTGGCAAGATTCACCCATTCTTGTGCCCCAAAGGAGACAAATGTTTCATGGTGCCCATGTGCCAAACATCCCATTATCTAAATGGAATGCTAGCTATAGCTGCAGAGAGCTGCTTCTCCTGCCATTGCAGCAACTCACCTATCAGGCTTAGAAGCAATCTCTACTTACCCTGCTGATCTCAGACTGCAGCTCAATTTCCAGGCTCTGATAGTCACGTCTCAGTGCAGAGATCTGTTGGTTGCTTGATTCCAGTTCCTTACCACTCGTGTGGACTTGCTGGCTCACCTCTTCCATCTGAAAAATGAATGTACGTTGTTGGAGTTTTTAGGCCACGATGGTTATCGTGGAAGCACCCAACTGCACGAGGAGCGGAGGCATTCAGTGCTCAGTCATTTACCTTGTTCTCATACCAACTTTCAACCTCTTCACGGTTTCTCTGGATAATTTGTTCATATTCTTGTCTCATATCGTTCAGTTTTTTCAGCAGATCCTCTCCCGGAGCAGCATTGACCTCCACATTCACATCACCGCTGGATTGGGATTGCAGTGATTTCATGTCCTGCAGAGAAAACCCAGACCCAAGGCAAACAGTCAAAATGGTGAAATTACTTTGTGAAAGAGTTCTGGATCTGGCCAGCTTCCCCTGAAATTGTGAACTATTTGAGATCCCTCCACAAATGGAGATATTTCTGTGTTCTGGGTATTTTAATGCATTTGCTTGGCTCTGACTTCCCAGATGCTGCTTGGTGGGAGGCCCTGTGCTAAGAGAGACCCTGGAGAAGTCTGGGCCGGGAGCTCAGCTGTGTTAGGAGGGCAGGGAAGGTGTCACTGCGGAAACCTGCCCATGTCCCCAGTGTTGGAAGTGTTCTCATTTGCCTCCACAGTTTGCATTTCAAGGAGCTGTCTCTTACCTCATCATGGTCCTTCTTGAGGCCAATCATCTCTTCTTTTAGGGACTCAAATTGCATTTCCAGGTCAGACCTGGTCAGAGTCAGGCTGTCCAGCAGGGGCCGCAGAGTGTTGATGTCGGCCTCCACATTCTGCCTCAGTCCATACTCGGTCTCATACCTGCAAGGGGCAATGCAGGCGGGTCAGCCCTGATCCTGGGCTTGTGGTACTTTTCCTTCTAACTTTATTTACAGAACATGAAACTTACTTTGTCCTGAAGTCTTCTGCAGTCATCCTTGTGTTATCCAGGTTCAGAAGTATTTTGTTGGTCTCCACAGCTGCAGTCAGAATCTAGAAGAGAAGATGATGTGCTGAGGACAGATTTCCCTGGGAAAAAGGAGAGGCCTGGGAAGGCCATCTACAGTGCAAAGAGATGCCACTATGAAAACAGAACTGCAAAAGCCTCATTTGGGGAATGCAGGCAGGGAGGGGGGAGCCCTGCAGGAGGCCTGGGGCTGTCGCTGCCGCTGTGGCTCTCTGTGAGCCCATGGGCCGAGGGATGAACCAAATGGTGGAAGCCTGGAAGGTCAGCACTGGCATTTTTCCTATGCTCTGAGACCCCTTGCAGGCACACTGAGGGTCTGCACTCACTGCCAGCTGGGTGTCGTGGGGTGCACTGCAGAGGGTGCATTGCTTCTCCTCATTGGTGATAGCTGGATGCGTGAGTGGCAGAGTTGGGGCACTTGGTGAGCACAGAAGTGTCCGTGCTGGCTGCCTCTGTTGCAAGAGGTCTGCCTGGTGTGTGACAGAGAACATCCTACCTGATTTTGAAGGTCTTCGATTGTGCTGTAGTAGTGGCTGTAGTCCTTTCTTCCTGTAGGACCTTGTTTCTGGTACCACTCCCTGATCAGTTGTTCGAGCTGAGCATTTTCTCTTTCCAGACTTCTGACCTTGTCCATGTATGAAGCCAGGCGGTCGTTAAGGTTCTGCATGGTCAGCTTTTCATTGTTGGACAGGATTCCCATGTTCTCTCCACCAAAGCCACCGCCACCAAAGCTGCCAGCGCTGAACCCAGCACTGCCTGAGCCAAAGCTCCCTCCATACCCAGCACCAAACCCGCTCCCTCCTGCTCCAAATCCACTTCCCATGCCGCCGCAGCGCATCGTCCCTCCGTAGGTGCCCGCACTCCATCCCCCTGCATAGGAGCTGCCCCCCATTCCGCTGCTCATTCCCCCTCCATAGCTGCTGCTCCTCATCCGCCCAAAGCTTGAGGCCCCGCAGCTGCTCCTGGAGCTGCCCGCCCTGGACGTGGTGTATCTATGTGCTGATGCAGAGCCATGCTGGCTGCCCCCGCTGCCCCCTCGCAGGCAGCTGGAAGAGCTCTGGGAGCAACTCATGGTGTCGGCAGCCGAGGCTCAGTGGGTGTTACAGCAGCTCGGGATCATAGCTCTGGCCCCTGCCCTGCCTGGGCTGCATTTATAGTGGGGCTGTGGGTGTCACCTCCAAAGGGAGCACCTTCTTTCCATGTGCAGTGGCAAGCCGTGGTCCTGGTGCCAAGAGTAATTTGCTGAAGGGAGATGTCTGGCAGTTCAGGAAGCTGAGCCCACACTCCGTGTTTGTGACCGTTTGTTTATTAGCACAAAGCATGTAATTTCTGCTGGGTGGCTCTGAATTAGGCAGCTATTTGCAGTATCTAGTCCACTGACACTCATCTGAATTAAACTCATCCCACTCAGCTCACCCCGCACACCATTGCAGTGTGACAGCAGCGAGTGCTCTGCGTCCTTCAGTGCCGTCCTTCCCCACCTCCATCCCCCTCTGGATGTGTGTCAGGGAGTCCCAGCTGTGCTGGGGTCTCTTCATGTGCCCTGCTCTGCAGCTGCCTTATGCTGCACGCTCCTTAATTTCAGCCCAATACTGCCTGCTGCCTTCTGATGACATATCACAGGGCGTGCTTTGTACAACCACCACGGAGAGCTGCTCTTTGTGGCTGTTGCTCGGAAGATGATTCTAAATGTGAAGGTGGATGTAATACAACATTTAATGTGTTAGAAAGTTATTCCAACTTCCCACAGCTCCCGTGGTGGGCACAGAGGACGCCGGGTGCATCGCAGACAACGGCTGCAGCTCCAGGAGCCCTTTTACTTACGGTCACTTCAAGACATTGGAGCTGAGCTGTTTATGTGACACCCAGTTTCCTTAATTGATCTGCTGTTATTTCTTCCTCGCTAAGCCTTCAGGATGTTGATTGTTGCTAATGGAGATGCAGTTGTTGTGGCTCATAGCAGCTGTTTGTGGAAACATCCTTTATAAACACCCCTCCCAGCACACCCTCACCCACACACGGGGACACACCTGCAGTTTCATCCTCTGCTGCTCTCCATTTCTGAGCCATGCTGGGAAGCTGAGCCCTCCCAGCCATCACTGCAAAGCTTGGGGGAGTCTCAATTGCAGTAACTGAAGCTTGCTCTGGTAAGAAGTCCTTTCCTGCTGCAGGGCTCCTGCACTGATGTTAAAACATGGCATTTGTGGAACAGAGCTTATTTTTGTCACCGAGTACAACTAATGGAGAGAACACGTGCTCACAGCATCCCCTCAGCTGAGAGTTTCACGGCAGCAAAAGATCCCACCGTCCTGCAGAGCGTGGGCTGCCCCCGGGCACTGCTGGAACAGGAGGAGGTGGAGGGGAGGAGATGCTTTGAGGGCGGCACCACGGCTGTTTGCAGCGGGTTCCTTCCCTCTCCTGTGACAAACCAGTTCTGAGCTGCTGCCCAGCAGTGGGTGGTGAAGTATTTAAACACGAAGGGCTCAGGCAGCGTGGGCTCGAGTTCAGCCCATCAAACAGCCCGCGGGGCCACGGCCGTGTCTGGTGGCAGCAAAGGCTGCAAGAGAACGGGGTCTGTGTCCCCTGGGGTGCACATGGCAGGAGGGGACGGGACGGGACGGCCACTGGAGAGGCGCGGCCCCTCCGTCCTGCGGCCGGGTCTGTCGGAAAAGGTCCTTTTGCTCAACGTTCTGATGGAGCAAAACTGTGTGAGAGCTATCTGGGGAATACGACTCAATCACATAATTGTACGTTATAAACTAACTCCCATTATATGATCATCAATCAACTTTATTAGCCACAGATAATCCATGGGATGGTATTTCCTCATAGTAAACAGGAAACTGGTCCCTGAAGTGTGACTGTTGGAGAGGAGCGCTCCTTCCCGGGCCGCACAGCGCGCTCCTCTGGGCTCAGATGTGAACAGAGATTTTCTTATCTCTGTAAAATCAGGATGTTGGAGAAAAGAAAACTGGATTCAGGTTGGTTGAATCATTCTGGGACTCGATCGCGTTTATCATTTAGCAACGCATGAGCTGAGAGCTCTGAACGGCAGCTCATTGCTGCCCAGCGACGCCCACGGCGCAGCGGCAGTGCGGGCGCTCAGCGCTGAGCGGCGCTGCGGGCGCGTCCCGCACGGCCCGGCACGGATCGGTTCGGGCTCAGCGCTGTTTGCGCCCGTGGAAGCGCTTTGCTCGAGCCGTGGGGAACCCGGCGGCCGGGCCTCCTGTTCGTTCGCTTTGCTCTGAAGAAGAAGATACAGTCCAAGCATCTCACAGCGCACCGAGTCCGCGTGCAGTGCCGTGCAGTACCGTGCCGTGCCGTGCCATAGCGGCGCCGTGCCGTGCTGTAGCGACTCCGTGCCACCAGAGGCCGCCGTGACTCTCCGCAGGGCGGGGGCACCGGGGGGTGGAATTTGCTCTTACGCTTCCGACCCAGTTTAAAGACTCTGCAGTTGGACTCCAGCACCTTTTTGTGCCTTCAGTCCCGGGTCGTGTTTGCGCTGGGTCGTTACAGGCCAAGCAGTGGGCAGTGAAGTGGGGTTTTGGGTCGTGTGCTTTTCCCACTTGGCTTTTTTGGGAGCTATTTCAGGCCTTTGGGGGGCAGAGGGCACAGGGCCCCATCCTCAGGGCTGCTGCTGCGCTGGGCTTTGAGCTCCTGCTCTGTTGTGCCCGGGGTCGCACTGCGCTCAGCACTGCTGGGCTGCAGGAATCAGAGTGCAGACACGGCTCTATTGATTGCATCAGGCAGAAGCACAGTTTTATTAGAGAAGTTTTTTTCACCAGCAGGTACGTTAGTGATCCTGACTAACTCTAGTGACTTCTAGAGATCGCAGCGTTACAGAAGCAGCAGAATGAGAAAAGGAGACCCCAGGAGGCCCCATAAGATACATGGCAAAGCGTCGCTGAGTTCTACTTTGTCTGCGTAGAGGCGTGCAGTGAACACGGAGTGCTCTTGTTTGTGGGTTTCTCTGTGTGTCATCTCCTAGTCCGGTTATCCTCAGTCACAGATCCTCCTGCAGGTCACTGCAGGAAAAAGGAGAGTGTTATTTTTATTCAGGCAGAGAGAAAATCTTAGAACACACTGAGATTGTGTGAATGGTGGCTTAGGATAAAGGGTCGTCTCCTGGCCTCGCTGCAGAGGAACAAACTGGGCAAAAAGGAGTTGCCTGGTGTGGGAGAAACTCTTACCCTGTATGTCCCCGGTCTTGCAGGGTGGGACTTGTGGCTGGCAGTGGGATGCTGTGGTTGTAGTGTAGGTATGGCTTGTCCTAATGACTCCTCCTCCAACACCGCTCCCTACTCCGATTCCTCCTCCGTGACTAATGGGGAGAGAAATGCATGTGGGGAGAGAAACGGGCAATGTTAGCACTTCACATGGCACTACCAAATGGCATTATGGCATTTCTCGAGGTTAGAAATGGCACAGAGCATTTTACACGGTGTTCTTTTCTCATTTTGCTTTTCACACCCCCTTTGGCATGGCAGTGAGCATTGAGATGGACCAGAGAGACCAAATAATTCCCAACCCATAATGCAGATCCTTGATATTTTCCCCAATTCTGTTGGATTCAGAGGTCTACGTACATAAGGTCCTGCTGTCCTCCTTCCAACAAGCAGCGGTAGGTCTGAATCTCCTGTTCCAAACGGCACTTGACGTCCAACAAGGTCTTGTACTCCTGGTTCTGGCACTCGATTTCTGCTCTGATTTCTGCCAACTGCTGCTCCACACACGTGATCTGGTTCTGCAGCTCCCCGAGCAGCGTGTTGTACTGGCACTCCGTCTCAGCCAGGGAGGATTCTAGATTATTCCTCTGATGAACAAGACGAGCCACACAAAGAAACGGCATTCAGTCTCATGTCACCGCACCGTCTGCAGCTCCCACAGTGAGAGCAGCAGAGCCGTTCTGCAGTGCCCACATGCAGCAGGGAGCTTTGCACCCACCTGGCTGAGCTGAGCCTGCAGGTCAATCTCCAGGGCCTGCAGTTGCCGCCTCAGCTCGGTGACCTGATTGTTGCACGTCTCCACCTCCTGTCCACTTGTGATAACCTCCCGATTCACCTCCTCAATCTGCAGATCACCAAGACACAAAGACCCTCAGAGAAAACCTGCGTGGGCTGAACGCTTACAACAGTGAGTAGCAGCACGGCCCCAGGTGGGCACAGTGAGCTGTGTGTGTGCTGGGTGTTAACCACTGCCTGCAGCTGGTTGCTCTTTCTCAAGTCACATTAACCTCCTGGCTACCAGGGCTCTTTAATCCCATCGTGGAAGGTTTCAGTTCCAGCACAGCACCACAAGACCTCGCGGCAGCTGCTGCCGCCAGATGGACCACAGCAAACTGGTCCAACAGGGCTGTGGCTCCCGCAGAGCACTGCGTGTAAATGAGCGCTGATCTCAGGCGCCTGTAGAGAACAACAGCTTGTTGTCTCCGTGTCTGCTTCCTGAAGTGCTTCTGTGCCCTGACATGTGCACGTCAGTCTGTCTGGCAGCAGCTGTCTGTCCTTACCTTGCACTCGTACCAATCCTCAACTTCCTTGCGGTTGCGCGCTATCAGTGTTTCATACTGGCATCTCAAATCCTCCAAGATCTGCCTGAGATCTGGCCCAGGGCAGGCGTTCACCTCCACGCTCACATCTCCAGTCGACTGCTTTCTCAGACAGTTCATTTCCTGGAAGTACAGCCCAGATTAGACAACACCAAGGAGCAGAGCTGGCTGCTGGGGGTGGCACTCAGTGTGAGCACTGCCTCCCAGCACAGCCGTGAGGTGCAGAGCGATGCTGCAGATCTGCTGGGTAACTTAAAGCACAGTCCTGCAGGTGAAGGGTTCTGTGCCGGGGCTCTGCAGAGCAGCAGCCCCCCAGCCTACCTCCTCGTGGTTCTTCTTCAGGCAGCAGAGCTCCTCCCGCAGTGATTCCAGCTGTGCCTCCAGGTCGGACCTGCAGAGCGTCAGCTGGTCCAGGACCTGGCGCAGCCCGTTGATGTCAGCCTCCACGCTCTGGCGAAGGGCCAGCTCTGTCTCATACCTGAGTGAGAAAGGAAAGCAGAGGATGAGGAACCTGCTCTCTGCTTGTGCAAAGATCTGCTCTTCCCGTCTATGTGCTCTGTACGGGGTTTTGCTGTCTAAGCTGGATGCACTGTGTATTAGATTCCATCTGATGTTTGTTATGTGCAAGCTGCTCTTCCCCACCTGTTTTTCTCCCTCTCCTGAAAACAGTATCTGGCGTCGCTCACCCCTCGCTCAGCTGCTTTGCTGATCCCAATCTGCAGTGGTGTGTGCTGGGGATGCACTGACTGCACCACCCTGCCCTGCCAGTCCCCAGCCCTAACCAACAAACGCTGCCGCCAAATGTTTTACCTCAGAACAGTAATTAAGGGAGGTCTGATGACCAGCAGCAAAATGCCTTTCATCACCCCATCCTGTCCTAATGTGGCGTTGCAGTGAGACTCGCCTGCGCTGTCTGTGAGCAGTGCACTGGGATGAGGGCTGGGGGTGGGGATGGGGTTTGGTGCCCAGGGGGACACTCACTTCACACGGAAATCATCAGCAGCCATCCTGCTGTTGTCGATGTCCAGAATGATCTTGTTGTTGTCAATGGTCGCACAGACGATCTGGAAAAGAGCAGAGCATGAGAACAGCTCCCTTCTCTGCTGCTGTGCTCCACGGTTACATCTGTGCTAAGCAGGGGCTCTTTCTGATTCCCTTTTCCCACCACCCCATGGATTTGGTCTTTGGAGAGCAGTGAGATGGGGGCAGTCCCAGTTTCAGGGTCTGAAGGCAAGGTCCAGAAATGCTTCACCTTAAAGCTCAGCCGACACGCAGTGCTCAGTGCACCTTCAGGGAGAAGCTGGGAGATCCCTTTAATCCTAAACGTCTTCCACAGCTTTCAGTGTGGATATTTTATTGTCAGGCTCTTTGTGCCACTGCACAGAGCAATTGAAACACCCGGCTTCTCCCACATCACATTTATGATGCTTGTTTGGGTCTCCATCTGTTGGGTGGCATTTTCTCTTGCTCTACTGCTCCTTTTGTTTTGCTGTATTCATAAGCACACAATCAGAGCACAGCAAAGCAAGGCATCCTTTTCTCTCCAAAGAGCATTATCCCACTTGTACTGCCTCACAGCACGACCACACTCAACAACGTCCTGGAGGAAATTGCTACCATTTGTGTTTGCAAACTCATTTTACAGCACTAAAATTGCCTCTAACAATTGCAGTAAGTCCTGAATGCAAACAGAAAAAAATGAAAAGGGGAGGAATAACTGAAAAATGGCATTACCTGATTCTGAAGGTCTTCAATTTCTTTGTAATAGCAGCTGTAGTCCCGGGGCTCGCAGGAGAGGCCCTGTGTAGCGTACCACTCCCTGATTCTGCATTCCAGCTCTGCGTTTTCCTTCTCCAAGCACTTCACCTTGTCCAGGTAGGACGCCAGGCGGTCATTGAGATTTTGCATGGTCACCTTCTCATCGCAGGATGAAAGCAAGCAGTCGCCACCGAGACCACCGACAACCACACCACCTCCAAGGCCAAAGCCAAGGCCATTGCCATAGCAGTTGCCACCTCCATAGCTCCCACCAGCCAAGCTACCGACACTCAGTCCCCCTCCATAATTCACTCCACTGCAGTAACTCCTTCCAGAAAAACCTCTGCCACTGCCTATCGTATAGGAAGAAATCCGTGCTCCACCACCACCACCAATGATGCAGCTGCCACCACTGCTCCTGCCTTTGCTAGACACAGTAATCGTCTCCTTAATGTTGCAACTCATCGCGACAGCAGCTGGAAATGCAAGCAGAAGCCCAAAGCAAGACGCACAGCTTGATACTGAATCAGACTGCGAGTTGTCCGCTGCCACAGGACTCTATTTATACCTTCCACAGTGGGTGTCACCGCCGATCCCGTTCCCATAAGGCTGGCTACTCCAGCCATTGGTGCCAAGAATAATTTCTCAAAGGGAAGTTTCCTTTCAAGATTCCCTGTAGACAAGGAAGATACTTTACATGTCTCTTGCTTATTTCAAAAATACATTAGCAATAATGTTTTATGAATCATCAGCTTTTTGTTTATGATGCAAACTTTACAACATTAAGCCAGGAAAAACACTGTCCTAAATTATATACCAGGAAGAAATCATTAAAGGTTATTGCATCAAAGGGCTCTTTATCTCTCATTAATTTATTTTCATTTTATTTTGAGTTGAATAAGCAGGTTTCATACAAGCTGCTGATGTTGGAATATGTGAGATGAAAAAGTACGTACGAAGTCGGATTCTGGAATGATGTATGAAGAATGATGTAAGGGCTTTGTTGGGAGATCAGAGACGGAGAGATTAACCTTTAAGTCTCCCCACTGCTGCAATAACGATTCCAGAACACTCTGCTGTGAGCCGCGATGATGTGCAGTGATCTCTTAATGGACACGGGTGGAAGATTGTCAGTGTGTGATCTGTGGCTTTTATTTCTTTTTATGGAGGGTGTAAAGTAAGGCAGTAAGGCTTTAAATACTGTCCTGCTGCTCAGTGAAAGGTGCTGCTGCTGTTCTCACACGGTGGCAGGTGAGCACTGCTGGGGAGGTGGGCTTTTCAAACTGAGTGGGGCTGGAAAGACCCTGCGGGCAATCTCTGTGTCTGTGCTGTGTGCTAAATGCAAGTCAAGAGCTCTGCTGGTGGACGTGAGGACAGGGCTGCCCGTGAAGGCAGTGGGGCACTTGTTGCCCAGGATGGTTCTAGGCTGGCTTGGAAAAGATGGATGAAGTACGAGGTGGAGGTTCTGCTCCATCCCTCATGTCTCCAACTCTTATCTGGGCAGAAAAAGTACAAACCAAAGACCCTTTCACTTCATTGACACCAACATTGTGGCACTGTTTGTGGATTTACCCATCGTTTTATCGTTCTTACTCTCCTGATTTCCCTATAAAGATGCCTTCTCTTATGTCTTATCCTTGGACATTGCTTATCTGGTGCAATGAAAGCCAGCAGCATTCCTGTGCTGTCTCCAGCAGGATGGAGACAGGGCTGTGCAGATGCTCAGAGTGATTTATCAGCAACAAGGAGCTGCTGGCACTGCTGATGCCTTCAGTCCTTTTGCCACACTGCACTGTGCGTGGGGCTTAACACAGAGCAGAGCTGAGAACAGGAACAACATCAGCAAATAGTGACTGTGCTTTGAAACAGAATATCTGGATTTCGTTACTAGGAATGGGGAGCATAATTGGAGTCAGGGTGTGGTGGTGAGGATGAACCGAAACTGATGTAATGCTGCGTTGCTGGAAGCTTTGCCATCCCGCGTCTGATTCTTCAGAGGTTTCCCAATAGCTGTCTGCAGCAAGCATCTTTCCTGAGCACGCATTCCTTCCTCTCCTTCACAGTTATCACCTTAGCACATCGGGATAACGCAGGCAGAAACACGGGACATCCCTTTGTGGGGTGGGAGGATGCCTGCGTGCCATGGTGGTAATGGCTGCAGTGACAGCACAGCTCCTGGCCCCGCAGTGGGCAGCTCGCCCTGGCACAGTGATGCTCACCCTCCTGCGTTTTCCTTTTTGCCTTCAGGAAATGGGTGCTCCAGTCAGACCGAGGGAAAATTACTGCTCTGAAGGTCTGAAAGAGCCATAAACTGAGCTTCCTCTCCTCCTATTTGTGTTGGGTGTACTCAGGAGGTTCCCGGGTCTGGTTCGACTGGCACAAACAAGTATGGAAATCTCATGGAAATGTAATTTCCAGCCCAAGGTCTGCAGCTCCATAATTTGCGCTCCCTAATGCACGGTTATTTCCAGGGTGTTTTCTGCTGGGGACTGTTTATCCCAAGCTACCTGCTCATCAGCTGCTTTCCAGACGCATCCCAACTCGTAGGCCCGGTGTCTCAGGAGCTGACTCTGCATCCCTGGGGGCTTTCCAGGGGCCTATTCATAACCCTGGGTGACTGGAGTCCTCCTGGCCGTGTCATTAGGTCTCTTTCACCCGTCAGGAATGTAGGACAGCTGTATGAAAGTGCCTGCTCTGCTCCTGCTGACGCCTGGGGAGGGTGGGAGGCTTTTGCCATGAGTTTGGGCACTCAGCTGGATGTCAGTAGCAGCTCACAGAAGGAGGCAGCACAGCTCCTCTGCTCTGGGGGCAGCCTGGAGATTGCAGGACAATCAAAGCTGGAAGTGTGTTGGTTCAATGTCTTCATTGCTGTAGCAATGAGCAAGTGAGGACTGCTGCACTGAGAAAGGACAAGACCAGAAGGGGCAGCAGGAGATTGTCTTACTGCCTGCCTTGGCACTGAGCACAGCGGGGGGTACAGTGGGGAAGGAACAGGAGGAGATCTGCTTTGTGACACAGCTCTGAGAACTGGGACAGACATGCACTGAGTCCAGCAGTGGGACTTCTCCACTGTAACCATGATGAGTATCTCCTTCAGGCTCCCGTGTGGCTCATGCTGTGCACGTCTGCCCAGGGATTCCTGCATCAAGTTCAAGATGTGCCCTGGGCATGGAGCTTGTCTTTATAGGGGACTTGATGTAGAGCCTTGGTTTGAAGGCACACACTGATGTGCCATTATTGCTGCTGTTCCAATGCTGCACTGTTTCACTCTGCTCTGGTCCCTGAATCCTGGTGGTTCTGGTGTCTGGTAGAAAACATGAAGTGCCACTGCTGGGTCTTGTCTCCATGCGCTTCTACAGGAGATGCACTACGATGGAGCTTCTTCAGGCCCTGGCTGTGTATGAACCTTCTGAGGTGCTACTGATCTGGAAGGTTCCATGTCACAGTAAATGTATTTCTGTAGAGAAATCAGTTTCCATATGAAAGCTGAGGCTGCAGAGGTGTGCACTGTGTGTCCTGAAATGGTTTTGTCTCTGTGGCCTTTCCCCTCCCTGGGGGGTGACTCCGGCTTGGCAGCAGGGCGTGGGGTGCTGTGCTGAGTCACCCAGAGGGGAATATGTGAACACATGAATGTGACTTTCTGTACCAAACACATCGTGGTGCACCAGGGATAACAGCAGCCCAGGTCCAGGGCTGTAGCTGTGAAACTGTGGGGAGGAGTGAATGTGTAAAACCATTTCTAACCCCCCAAACAGCCCCAGCTGACTCCATAAGCTCGCTGTGGACTCATCCCATGACTGCACCCACTAGAAGTGCTGCAGGGCCCCAAGCTGCCAACCTGCTGCACTCGCTGTCCTGTGCAGGTCAGCACCAGAAGCCGTGCACATTGCTGCTCCCATCCGCACGAACTCTGCATCAGCTGCAGGTCGCTCCCTGGGGCCCAGGGCGCCCTTTGCCTTGTTTGTGAGCTTTAAGAAATAATGGCTCTGGGCACTGAAAGACCCTAATTGGCTTTTCTCCATCACGTCTTCTGTGGAGCTGCACATTTTGAACTCCTGCTGCCTCTGCCAGTTCTCGGAAGGTGTGCTACGTGCAAAGATGATCTGTCAGCAGGTTCTGATGTTCAGGCTGAAACTGTTTGAAATAGGAAGGTGACTGGTAAGTGACTCAGTGGCTATGGGAGACCAGGTAGGAAATTCACCTTTTGCCACCAGTCCCATCCTCAGTGGGAAGGTTCCTATAAGATGAAAGGGATGGCTCTGAACATGAGTTAACCCAGCAGAAACTGAACAGGTTGTGAAGACTGAGGGCTTCTCTTCTACCCAACTCCACTCCCCAGACGGGGGGGGTCAGGGTTAGGGTTAGGATCAGGGTTAGGGTTAGGATCAGGGGTAGGGTTAGGATCAGGGTTAGGGTTAGGATCAGGGTTAGGGTTGGGGTCACACCCTGCTGGCAGGGGCTGAAGGATGCACTCCCCTTTTTCTGTCACTAACTCTCAGCCAGGCTAAGCTCTCCTTATTTTCCCACATATTTGTCCCTCGCTGTGTTTTAGCAGCACACAGACACCACCTGCATGGCTGCGGGAATCAGAGTGTGGACACGGCTTTGTTGATTGCATCAGGCAGAAGCACAGTTTTATTAGAGAATTTTTGTTAGGTGTCATAGTACTGGGGACCTCCCG
Organism: Excalfactoria chinensis; assembly: GCF_039878825.1. Lineage (NCBI taxonomy): Eukaryota > Metazoa > Chordata > Aves > Galliformes > Phasianidae > Excalfactoria > Excalfactoria chinensis. The sequence continues at coordinate 560,830 of NC_092848.1, read as the reverse complement.
CAGCTGACACGGTGGTTGGGCAGATGCAGCAATACAGACTGGAAAAAGCAAATAGCAAAATAAAGCGGAATGTGGCCCAACGCTCTGCTTATCCCTCTGGCACATTGCGTAGCATTGCTGAGTAACACAAAGGAGCAGTTCCTTGCTCTTTGCAGAGGCATACAGTAATGTTCCCTCTCTCTATCCGTGGCTCTGCCTCGGGGATCTCTCGTTGGATATTCTCATTTCTCTCTTTAATCACAAATCCTTCTGCAAGGCACTGGAGAGATCAAAGGAAAACATGACTTTGTTTAGAGCAAAACCCGATTCTTTCCCGTGCTGTCATTCCGTACACACCATCAGGAGCCAGCTCAGCTGGAATTTCAGCTGAATGCCAGCCCTGCAGGAAGGGCTGTTTGCTGCCTGCAGTCAGGCAGCTGGGACCCGTGGTGGCTCAGGCACACTCTGCCCTTTTCCATAGCAGTGCCAAATGTTGGGAGCTGTGGGCACAGCGCTGGGCTGAGCACTGCACGGTGCTCTGCTCACCCTCATTCTGCTGTACCAGCTGCCACCGTGCTCATTGATTTTCAGTTTGGCTGGAAGTTTCCCCCTGAAACAGTACTGGTGATTTTCTACCAAAGTTCCCACAATTCCTGCTGCTCTTTTGGCTTTCAGGGCGCTCCTTTCTCCTGCTCATTCCTTTGCCCTAGACTTCAGACCAGACCTTTTTTCCCGTTCCCTGCTGTCTGTGCCTTGCCTGCCTTTAGCTCAGTCCTTCCCTTCCCCTCTGCCCCCTCCCCTTGGTCACGTTGCAGTGGAGCAGAGAGGGCTGGAAGCCCAGCAGAGCTCTGCAGTCCTCACCTTGTATCTCCGCAGCTGCACAGGATGGCATCTGGGCAGACGAAGTGTACGTGTGGCTCGTCCGGATGATCCCTCCTCCTCCTATTCCTCCTGTTCGTGCAACTCCTCCTCCCAGCCCCGACAACTGACCAATTCCTCCTTGCTGACTGAGTGGAAAGGAAAAGAACGTTTTAGTGAATGAATGGTGGATCAATTAGAGCTGCAGTTTGTGCGCTGACCTTTTGCTTTAGGTCTGTTTTTGTCTTTGGCACAAACTTGGCTGAATAGTGCAGCAAGCTCTCGTGGCAATGCTTGGGTATTTTGCAATACACAGAACAAGGGCATTTCAGTGTCTCGTGTGTCTCAGGTGCACTCACATAAGGTCCTGCTGCCCGCCCTCCAGCAGGCAGCGGTAGGTGTGGATCTCCTGCTCCAGGCGGCACTTGACATCCAGCAGGATCTTGTACTCCTGGTTCTGGCACTCCATCTCCGCCCGCAGGTCCGCCAGCTGCTGCTCCACACACGTGATCTGGGTCTGCAGCTCACCGAGGTGGTTGTTGTAGCGGCATTCTGTCTCAGCCAGAGAGGACTCCAGGTTGTCCCTCTGAAGGGTGACAGGTGGCACAACAGAAATACGGGCATGAGGAAGCTGCACTGAACTGCAGGTTCTCGCTCTGAAGCAGAGCTGCAGCAGGGAGCTTTGCACCCACCTGGCTGAGCTGAGCCTGCAGGTCGATCTCCAGGGCCTGCAGTTGCCGCCTCAGCTCGGTGACCTGATTGTTGCACGTCTCCACCTCCTGTCCACTCGTGATAACCTCCCGATTCACCTCCTCAATCTGCAGATCACCAAGCAAGAGCACAGTTCTTAAGGGGGTGTTTCACTGTAAGTCAGGCTAAGGATTGAGCACAGGGCAGTTGAGGTAGCAAAAAGCCTGAAATGAGAACACTTTGAGGTGGCATCCCCTGTGGCACGTGGGCAGTTGAAATCAGTGCCAAATACTGTTACAGACGTGTGGTTTTAACCTAAGGTAAACCGGTGTGGACCCTTAGCCTGGAGAAGTCACAGCTGCATAAATGCGCTCACCTTGCACTCATACCAGTCCTCCACTTCTTTGCGGTTGCGTTCAATCAGCGTCTCATACTGGCACCTCATCTCCTCCAGGATCTTCCTGAGGTCAGGGCCAGGACAGGCATTGACCTCCACGCTCACATCTCCCGTCGACTGTTTCCTCAGACAGTTCATTTCCTGGAGAAAACCACACCAGGTTTTCAGAAACAAGGAAAACATGGGAGAGAGCAGGGAGGAGCCCGGCTGGGGGCACTGCCAGCTCCCCGCTCCCTGTGCCACCTCCATCCAGCAGCGTGGCAGAGGAAGCGAAGCCCTTTGCAGCATCAGCCGTGTACAAGCAAAGGGAGGGAGAGCACAGATCCTGAGTGCAGGGAGGCTTTGTGTGGGGCCGGCAGCCTACCTCCTCGTGGTTCTTCTTCAGGCAGCAGAGCTCCTCCCGCAGTGATTCCAGCTGTGCCTCCAGGTCGGACCTGCAGAGCGTCAGCTGGTCCAGGACCTGGCGCAGCCCGTTGATGTCAGCCTCCACGCTCTGGCGAAGGGCCAGCTCTGTCTCATACCTGAGTGAGAAAAGAAAGCAAGAGAGAGCAGTCAGCATCTGACCCCATCATCGGCTCTTTTCTGCGCTGCGCCGTCTGCCTTTCTTAAAGCCATTTCCTAACCAGCCTCCTGGGATGCTGAGGGAAGTGCTCTGAGCTTGTGTTGTTGCCCCAGACACGAAGGCAACTTCTGCACAGCCTGCAGCCCGCCCAGCCCGCAGCCCTGAGCCACATCCCAGCAGCCTGCTGCTGCACACAGGGGCACTCACTTCACTCGGAAGTCATCGGCTGTCATCCGGCTGTTGTCGATGTTCAGAATGATCTTATTGTTGTCTATGGTTGCACAGACGATCTGGAAAAGAAGAGAGTTCAATGGTCACCCCTGAAGCAGAGCACCCAGTGCAGCAGCACAAACCCCAGGCTCTGTGTGCTGTTGGCTGAGCACAGCAGGCACAGTGTGAGCATTCAGCACAGCACTGGGGCAGCATTAAGAGGCTGAAACACGGAGTTCAGGTGCAGACACGGAGGTGTTCTTGGTGCTGCCCAGCGCCTGCTGCGATCCTCCCAACCTTTTAAGTCTAAATCTTACTCTCATGGATAAGAGATACAAAACCTTTGTTCCAAGACTTAATTACAGGTCTGTCTCATTCTGTCTGTTTGTTTCCTGGATTCCTTTCACTTTCTTCTCTGTGTGTTGGCATCCCAGTTTTGCCAAACAGATGCTTTGCAAAAAAACATTTTAATTTTAACTTGCGTTCTGGCAACGCTCTTTGTTCTCACTTCTAATTAGGTGTGCAGTGCTTCCCAGTTCTGCATGAAGGAGCAAATGTGTAAATAAAGGGAAGAGTTTTTAGCTGGAATTCCGTGAGATGAGTGACAGAATAAGCTCACATGACTTGTTCTTTGTCTCTCATTTAGTCGTTCTCTTGGCAATCATCCACTCAAACACCTTGGCACAAATCTAACTCAGACTGCTGAGCCAATCCAGATGCGTTCCATGCACATAACGCTTTCCCTTTCAATTATATCTGATGAATAAAAGCAATGGAAACAATCCAAACTCTCAAGACTTTTACGTTTGAGCTTTAGGGCTCTCTACAGACAGTTGTCTTAATGTCTGTTTACGAGGAGCGTTTTACAACAGTGAAATGTTACCCTCAGTAGCTGCATTAAGCTGTGAAGCAACCGCGTGGGAGAAGTTTACAAGCGAGGAAGCAGCTGAGAAGTGATGTTACCTGGTTCTGAAGATCTTCTATTTCTTTATAATAGCAGCTGTAGTCCCGTGGCTCACAAAAGGGGCCCTGCTTGGCGTACCACTCCCTGATTCTGCACTCCAGGTCAGCATTTTCTTGTTCCAGGCACCTCACCTTGTCCAGGTAAGAAGCCAGGCGGTCGTTAAGGTTCTGCATGGTGACCTTTTCGTCACCAGAAAGAAGAATGCCATCACCAGCAAAACCCCCTCCAACTACCCCTCCACCAAGACTGATACCAAGGCCACCTCCAATGCCACCGCCAAAGCGGGCACTGCCACCGCTGAATCCAATGCCTGAGCATCCTCCGAGGACAGCGGCTCCTAAGCCACCTCCATAGCTCCCACCGACCAGGCTGCCGCTGCTCAGTCCTCCTCCGTAATTCACACCACCGCAGTAGCTTCTCCCAGAGAAGCCTCGGCTCCCACCTATCCCACAAGTTGTGTATCTTCCAGAGGAGACCGAGGACATCCGCGCTCCTCCACCACCACCACCACCACCAATAACACAGCTGCCACCGCTGGTCCTGCCCCTGAGAGAGCCAGTTGTCTGCTTAATACTACAACTCATTGTGAGGACAGCTGCAAATCCAACCCAAAGCCCAAAGCAAGATGCACAGCGTGATACGGAGTCAGACTGCAGGTCGGTCGTTGCCGCAGATCCCTATTTATACCTTCCAAGCGGGTGCCACCTCCGGGGTGTTTCTTCTTCCCACGGGGCTGGCTAGTCTCGCTGTTTATGCCAGGAATAAATAACCCATAGGCAGTTTCCCTCTAGAAATCCCAGTTCACAAGGAAGATACTTTACATGTCAGCAGCTTATTCCAAAAAGTAAAATAATGTTTTATGAGTCATCAGCTTTTTGTGTGATGCAAACCTTACAAGAAGTCAAGAAAGTTGCCCTAGATTATGTACAAAGCAGCAGGATTGGTATTTATAACATCAAAGTCCCTTTTATCTTTTATTAATTTGTATTTATTTTATTCTTAGTCCAGCAAACATTTTTCTATCATGTGCTACAGTGGACTGCGAGGAATGAAAGTGGGCAGTTAATATAAATCTACACTTCTGAAAAGCACGAACAATGGTGACCATAGGAGCGAAAAGAGCCCTGCTGTCGTGGTGCTGATGCTCAATGACAGGCAGAGGGCTCAGGTACCTCTACTGTGAGACTTCCTGCCTCTCCTCACCCACAGCCCACATTGCTGTCCTGCCAGCCCAGGAACTCAACTCTAGTTAGTCTGCAAAGAGCTGGAAGTTCCTGCCTGCCCCTTGATCCAGGTGCCACCCAGGACTGAAGTGCCTCCCTGAAGTTACCTTTTGTTACTGTAATTGCTTAGTTTGTGCCGTCCATAGATAAAGAAGGAACTTACAGGAAAGGGGTGATGGGCGATTCATGGGGTTCCCTGTCCCAACTGCGATGAGATCCAGCAGCCAAGATTGTATCAAGCAAGGAAAGCTTTCCTCATTTGCTGCCTGTGTTTGTCAGAGCAGTAGTGCATTGGCACAGCCCAACCATCACTGCTGGGACAGAATCTCCCAGGCTGGGCAGGAGATCCAGGGAGCACGGGGAGGACTGGCTCAGCCAGCACAGGTGCCTTTGTCCAGCAGACTGCGGTAATGAGAGGATATTCTGCTCTTCGAGGGACAGAGGCTTCTCTTCCCTGCAGCGTGGAATTTCCAGCCGCTCTTACTCACGGGCAGCCTTTCTTTCAGGGATGTCCCTGTGCAGTTACAGAAGCCGCTGGGATAAATCCTCCCTGGCAGTGTGTGACACCCCACGGGCAGCCCCGAGAGCAGCCGTCACCTGGGGACAAGAGCAGGGGACAACCACACCGATGTGCTCCCCCTCCTCTGCTGGTGGCACTGCAGTGACGCCCAGCAAGGATGTGAATATGTGATCGTCTTCTCATGAGCATACATTAGGATTCTGCTCTCCATTGAGCTCGTTGTTTAGATCAAAAATGAGAAAAGACGCCTACCTAAGGCTGGCAGCATCCTAGAATATTCATTATTCAAAGGGCACAGAGAAAGAACTTGCTCAGGGACAGTGCTGGAGTCCCTCAGAGCTCAGACTGCAGCGCCTGAAATACGAGTCCATCCTCCCCCTGGAAACACACCTCCCTGCTCCCCACACAGCCCAGACTCATCGGAGTGAAAATCACGAGCAAAAAGGAGGATAGGGAGTAAATGTGGCTTTCATCAGACATTTTGAGGAGTACAATGAAGACAGGGTGTGGCGGCGAGAGCCAGCAGAAATTAACATCGCGTCTGGATTGTTTGGAGCTTTGCTTCTGCTGCGCTGGTTTTCAGAAGTTTCCCAACAGCAGCAGCCCAAGAGAGCAGCACTCTGGGCTCGGGTCGCCTTTATTTCCTTTCAGAGTCTCAGTTTTAGCAGGCACGTTGCAGGTGTGGGGCATTACAGGTGGGCTGTGAGCATTTGCCCGTGTCCTCAGCCGCTAATGGCAGAAGGAGCAGGTCTTACTCCACAGAGCAAACTGGCTGCTGGCACTGATGGGCTGTTCACACACATCCTGGCTCAGAGGCCCACGGGCTGCAGAGTCACATTTACCAGCCAAGACTGGACCCATCCTCCCAGTCTCCCACGGGACTCGTACTGAGGTTTAGTTACACTGACATGAGGTGGTGCCACGTTCCCAAGGTGTGTTATGGGCAGAGGGGCCGTGGTGGTCCCAGCACACAGCCGTGCACGCCGTGCCACGTTCTGCTCACTTTGCTTATCAAACTGATAACGCTCCTCATGTCAGCTACAAGGAGGGTGCGTCCAATTTGACAGAACTTTGCTTTCATAAGCATTGCTTCAGTGATGTTTGTGCAACCTCGCTGGAATACGATGCTATCTTGTCACTTGTAATTAGCAGTAATGATTTGCATAATAGCCATTGGGCATCACTTATTAAAACCTGCTTTGAAGTGATACTAAGCTGGCTCCAGACCTCGCACTCCCAGCTCTTAGATGCAGACTGTGATGTTGTGGGGCTGTGAGTCAGAGCTGCATCCCCCGCACTGAGCTGAGCGCGGTGCTGGGAGGCAGCTGGAAGCACTGCAGGCTGCAGTGCTGCACTGAGAGCTGGGAAAGGTGGTCGCTTTCCTGCAGACTGCTTGCAGCTCCAGCTCAGCTCTGGGCTCCTGGTTGTGGTGAGGCTCAGCATGATGCCGAGGTGTTCATCTGGGTTTCCTCCTGCTGCAGCTCCCAGCCTGATCCACACCTCAAGGGCTTTCAGTTCTCCCAGTGGCTGCCAGCCTCGAGCACACTGCACTGCACAGCCTCTGCATTGCTGGGAGTGCAGCCGCTCTTCATGGCAAAGCAGAGCGTGAGGGAATTCATGTTGGGATGGATGGGGACTGATGGCTGCAGGAAGCTGCAGAGATCTCCAGCTTGGGGCTGTGGGCAGCGTGGCTGTGACCTGCGGTGCTGCTGCCAGAGCCTGGCAGGTGCTGGCAGAGCCCAAGTGTGAGAACTCTCTGTGTGCCTCTATTTAATACTTGCACTAAAGCATCACTACTTGCAGTGCGTCTCCAGGATGTGGGTCATGCAGGCAGTGTAAATGGAGTTATTTGGTGCAGCGGGCCAAGAAATCTCCTGCTTGATTACAGTAGTAAGTTACTGATGTACATAACTCCTTACAAATGTTACACAACCCAATAAACTCAAGTACAAGTTCCACGGATGGTGACAGGGCTGTGGGTGAGGCTGGCCTGTCTGCATGCCTCATGGAACAGACTTTTATGGGGAAATTAGAGCTTGTACCATACAGCAACTCAACGCCTGCAATCAGTGTCAGTGCGTGTGCAGCGCAGCCCTTCACTCCCAGCTGCTGTTCAGTGTTCACACTTTGCAGCTCTGATTGATTTCTGCTCTCTCTCTGATGCCTCACAGCTGTGCACAGTCGCCGTTCCTCCGTCTGCTGCCGTTCCTTTCTGTGTGCAATGATCCACCACCACTGTCTGTTTACTGCATCTGACTTTCAAAACCCCCCTCTCCCACCTATTAATTTGTCTCTCTTTTATCTGCCCGCACGCTGCCGGCTGGTTCTTCCTGCTCGCTTCTTCTTTTTGGATGCTTTCAGGGCTCCTTATTTAGCATTTTCTCTTGGAATCGCTTCCCCTGGCAGGAGGCCGTGTCAGGTCCAGCACAGCTTTGCTTTCAAATTACTACTTCAGTATTATTTGGGAAAACTTGTTCTTCTTGATTTTATCCTGTTGCTACACATTCACCGTACCTCAAAGGCGCTGCAGATTGTGTTATATTAGCTTATATTGGCACACACCCACTTTAATGAAAACTCGACTTTCGCTTGGAAGTCCTTTCCAAATGCAGGCTGCCCGTCGGCCGCCCCGCGCTCCCAGCAGAAATCCCTTCAGAGCTTAACGATCTGCCCAACCCGTTCGTAAATACTCGTATAATTCATTCGTTGTAGAAATTGTTTCTCAGGTTCGGGGCTGTATCACTATTGGCTCAGTTTTATTAGGGACAAGCGTGTGGATCCCGGCACATCCCAGGTGGGGGCAGCAGGTGGAGCGGTGCCGGGGTCCCCCCAGTGTGGTCCCATTGGGTACCTCCCATCCCACCGGTGCTGCACGTGGAGCTGAGCGCTGCCCATCAGTTTGCTTTGCTTTTTCTGGGGACTTGTTCTTTGGGAGCCCTGCAAGGGACATCTCCCCCCATGCCCAGCCACGTCCCCAAGTATCACATCTGCAAGTCTCCCAGGCACCTCCAGGAACAGTGACCCCATCACCTGTGACAGTGCTGTTCACACCCCGCAGCAGCTGAGCTTTGGGAGTGAGAGCTGACGCTTCGTGTAGCTCATGTGGGACTGGAGAGCCCTCTTTGGGACATTCAAACACCTCCAGCTGCGGGGCGCTGGGGGCTCAGACAGCTCTGTGCACAGCGCCTCTCTGTTGCAAAATCTCAGTCCATGGAAAGCAGGGAAGAGCCAGCTGCTTTGCATGCAAATTAAATTTCCCCAAACCGTAATTAAAATTGTCGTGTGAAACTGAAAACATTCAGATAATTTATTGTTTCAGGGAATTTAGCTGCCCGGCCCTAATCCTGCCTATCAGTGCAGAGCCAGCAGGACTCAGCTAAATGACAGCTGTCACAAAGCACCTTCCCCAGCTCAGCAGGAGCCGCCCCGCATTGCAGTGCAGGGCAGAGTGGGAGCGGTGGGCTGAGCCCCTGCACAGGGGAGAGAAGGAGCTCACAGTCGGCCATCGGTCAGAGCCAAGTGCTCAGCTCCTCATGTTGGCTTCCCGGCCCTGGCTGGAAGCAGGATGCTGCTGGTTCTTTGCCGCCGTGCTCTTTCACCACTCAAATCTCAGGTTTTCGTATCCCTGTAACAGCCGGGGATGTCACTGTGCCCGGCTCTGCCTGCAGCCTGCATACATGATGTCCTGCTGCCCGCCCTCCAGCAGGCAGCGGTAGGTGTGGATCTCCTGCTCCAGGCGGCACTTGATGTCCAGCAGGCTCTTGTACTCCTGGTTCTGACACTCCATCTCTGCCCGGATCTCCGCCAGCCGCTGCTCCACGCAGGAGATCTGGCCCTGCAGCTCAGCGAGGTATTTGTTGTAGCGGCATTCTGTCTCAGCCAGAGAGGACTCCAGGTTTTCTTTCTGAGAATGGAAGCAGCAAAAAGGTGGATGGGTTACGCAGCTCACAGGCAGCCTGGACTTCTTGACAGAAGGATCCCACTGCAGAGCTGTCCCAGTGCACCCATCCGTGTGGTTCTGGTCGTGCAGCTCTCTGCAGGGAGCTGGGGGCTGAGACAGAGCCCTGTGTCACTCACCATGGTCAGTTGGGCTTGCACGTTGATCTCCAGGCCCTGCAGCTGGCGTCTCAGCTCTGTGACCTGCTTGTTGCTCGACTCTATCTCCTGGCTGCTGGTGATAACCTCCAGGTTCACCTCTTCCACCTGAGGTCAGAAGGAACACTGTGTGCCCTGCCCTCCCCACACCACAGCCCCACAATTCTGCTCCTGCTGCAGCCCCCAGGTGTTCCCAGCCCAGGCCCCACATGCAGCAGAAGAGCGCAGCAATGGGGCTGCGGAACCAATCTGAGTTTCTCCTAGTTGGAACTGCTGGCATCCAGACACCGCCAGGTAGTGGAGAAGCACTCATCTCTCACCTCTCCCTCTCCCTCACAGGCAGAGGGCAGAGCCGCACACCACGCCGTACCTTGCAGGCGAACCACTGCTCTGTCTCCTTGCGGTTGCGCTCCATCAGTGTCTCATACTGACAGCGCAGCTCCTCCAGGATCTTCCTCAGGTCTGGGCCGGGACAGGCATTGACTTCCACACTCACATCTCCGGTTGCCTGCTTCCTCAGGCAGCTCATTTCCTGCAGACAGCACCGGGACAGTCATATTCCCACCTGGGGCAAGTTCCCTTCTTCCCACAGTTTCTTTATGGTGAGGGGTATCTGACCTCTTCATGGTTTGCCCGGAGGCAGCACATCTCCTCAGTCACAGCCTCGCACTGCAGCTGCAGGTCAGCCTTGCAGCTGGCCAGCTGGTCCAGCACAGGGCGCAGGTTGCAGATGTCTGCGTCCACATTCTGCCGGAGGCTGCACTCGGTCTCGTACCTTAGGCACAGGAACAGGAACTCAACATGCCAGCAAAGCACTGCAAGTGCTTGAGCTGAGTGTGAAATTAGGACCAAGTTCTCCTGCTTCAGGCATGCGATGCTACAGACATTGCCTTGCACAGAGAACTGTGCTTTAATACAGCAGCAGAGTGGGCAGGTTTCAGCCCCACACCACCTCAGTGCCCACCCCTTCCTTCCCTGGGCCCCCCAGCCCAGCACAGGGCTCACTTGGCTCGGAAGTCGTCAGCCGTCATCCGACTGTTATCAATGTTCAGAAGGATTTTGTTGGTCTCCATGGCTGCACACAGGATCTGGAAAGAAAGCACAGGGAGAGGCTTAGGCTGGCAGGTTCTACCAGCTGCCTGGAGGAATTGTCCACCTGGGGCATTGCAACGTGGTTATTTTATAATGGTCTCATGTTTGGGGGTTATTCATCAGTTAAATGGCATTACAGTGGGGAGCCTCCATGGCGGGTTACAGGAGCGTCAGCTGTCTGTGAGCACAGCTGCTGCTCTTTGATCATGCATGTCAGCTGCCACCTCCTGCACCTCCAGACTGCCTCCAGGCAATGGCCTTCCATGTGTGAAAGCGTGAGACACTTCTCGAGGTGCTTTACCTGGTTCTGAAGGTCTTCAATCTCCTTGTGGAAGCAGCTGTAGTCCCGCGGCTCACAGCTGGGGCCCACCTTGGCGTACCACTCCCGGATGCAGCACTCCAGCTCGGCATTCTCGCTCTCCAGCAGCCGCACCTTGTCCAGGTAGGAGGCCAGGCGGTCATTGAGGTTCTGCATCGTCGCCTTCTCATTGTTGGCAAACAGGATCCCCTCACCGGCCCTGCCGAAACCTCCCATGCCACGTGCACACATGCCCCCCGTGCTGAACCCAAGGGTGGAACAGGCCCGCTGTGTCGCTCCGAAGCTGCCCCCGCTCATGCTGCCGGCACCCAGCTGCTGCCCGAGCAGCCCCTCGCCCAAACTGCCACCGGAGAACCCCCGGAGCTCGAAGGCAGCGTGCCGCCCTGGGTTGGCAGAGTTGCCCTGCGTGGTGCCCGCCCAGCTGCCCGCGCTGCCCTGTGTGCCGCAGCGCCGGGCGCAGCTCATGGTGCAGCCACACGAGCTGCACGGGCGGTGCAGGAGCTGCTGCCGGCGTCCAGCCCCACTGCTCCCTATTTATACCGCCCTGTGGATGTTGCTGCTGGAGAAGAGCTGTTTGTTGTTCCTCCTCCCGACCTGGTAGTTCTGCGCCTGGAATATTTCCCCATGGGCGTTTGTCTCCGGCGATCCCACAACAGAAAGATGCTTTGGTTAATAGAAGCGTGTTTCAAAACTACATCAAAAATGTGACTTCCTGAATCATCAGGTCTGACTTGTGAGTGATGACAACCAAACAACAGTGACACAAACAGCGACGATACCTGAGAGTGCCTGGGGAACGAAACAGCAATTACCCGTGGGGGGGCGAGTCCTGCTGGAGGGGATTGCTGTGGGCTGGTGCCGCCTGCCCGGCAGAGCCTGCTCAGTCCCCCTGGGGTGCAGGCGCCCGTGGTGCAGCTGCCCCAAGGCAGCGGGGGGGAACCCCTGGGCGGCAGCAGTGGGGGGAGGTCCCGCCGTGGCCCCTGGCATCACACCATGGAAATGGGGTGCACAGAAAATAGGGAGCTTAAGCAGTGATGGCTTTGCTGCTCCTCCAGCATGCACCATGACATCCCCTTCCAGAGGACATGCAAGACCACTCCAGGGTTTGCATTCTGCTGCTTTAGCAGGTAGACAAAACATGCAAATATTTATCCAAAGTGAAAAAGAAAAGGATGTTTCCTTTTCCTCCCAAGCACTGCGGCTGTCTATGGCTACTCACTGCCAGGAGAGGACAGCCACAGCAGGTGGTGCACTGCCTCCTAAAACAGCAGCGTGGAGAATTTTGGGAGCAGTCTGACCCCAATCCTGGCAGCACCACGGGGCTCCTCCAAGCAGAGTCTGGGGGAAGCGCATCAAAGCGACTACAAAAGGAGAAGGATATTCAATGTATTTTCAGTCTAGGGATGCTGAATTGAGGAACAGGAGAGGTAATTACAACGCTTTGTCACACCGATTTTTCATTTTGTTAATATAAATGCAGCCATTTATCGTCTCCAGCGTCCAACTCACCCAGACCCGTCACACGAAGGACGCGCCGGTGCAGCCTGCTCCAGGGCACTGTGCCACTCAGCTGGGTTCATTAGCCTCGGTTTTATCCTGGCGCTGCGAATCCAGCACACCTTACATGTGGTTGTGGGTTCTGTGTGTCCATTTTGAACTTCGGACGTAGCTGTAGCCAATGATGAATACTACAGCTTACGTGGAGAAGTATTTCACCCGTGATTGTAGGGGATTTCAGTGCATTTGTGTGTTCTTCACAGTGGATTTTTCCTTTCCATAATGGGACGTGCATCTACACCAGGCCACACCTCAAGGCCGTCTGCTAATGATGCTCTCTGTGTGCGTAATGGCCGCACTGCTGGGAGCACTCAGCTGGATGCAGTGATCTGCAGTGGGACCTGCGCTGTCCCTGGGCAGCAGTGTGTGCCCAGCACAGGGTGTGTGTGTGTGTGTGTGTGTGTTAATGTGCTTAATGTTGTTATAAAATTAACGTTGTTAAAAAATTAGAAAGAAAGGAATGGTGCTTTGGCTCCCCGTGGTGTCCTGGAGCCCCACGTTCCAAAGGCGACAGGCGCCGCCGTCACCCCCAAGCGCTGCTCTGCCCTGTGGAACAACCAGACTCAAATGAGTAAGGAAAATGAGAAGGCAGGGCTGGATCTCCCTGTGGAGGAGCCCTGTGTAGTCTCAGGGTGCTTAAGGACAGTTTCACCTATGCAGAATCCTTGTGCTGCTGCTTTGTGTGCTCTCATATCTAAGTGCTGACTCAGCTGTCTCTGAAGCTGCCCAGGAGGAGCAGCTGCCTGAAACCTGCAGCTCGTGGGGACATCGCTGTCAGTCACTGCGGGCACTCCTGTGTTTCTCCAGGTTTCAGTTTGGTGCTCTGCAGCACAGGAACAGCAATGGCACTTATTGCAATGACAGCACTCCTTCCCAAGGGTGAAACATGCGATGTGAATGCATGTGTATTTTCCCTCTGTGAGATGGCTGCAATATAGCACAGCAGTTGTGTATGCTGAGCACGGGCTTTCATCTTTGTGATCACAGGGTTTGCAGAGCCTCATGCTGAATTTAAGCCTTTTTTACTCAAGCAGATATACATGGATGAGTCAGAGCCATGCCTGGTGCACTCCTCCCAAGGGAACAAGATGGATTCTCTACAGACCTGGGCTCCCAGCAGCTCCCAGCAGCTCCAGATGCTCAGGCTGGGCCTTCCTGTGGATGGGGGGTCTGGCACTGGGGGCTGGTGGCACAGATGGGCTGTGCCAGGGTGGGCAGCAGGGCCGTTCCTGGCTGGCCACTGCTGTAGCCTTTCACCTACGTTTAATCTGCAGTGGCTGTATTAAATGCAGCCCTCGGCAACATTAAAATACCTGTGTGAAGTCTTGGTGCCTAACAGTGTGATTTTAAGGCAGTCAAATGAGGCGAGAGGAATGTTTGGATGAGGTTTGCCAGCTGATGCTGCGCTCGTGTCTGTGAGCAGCACACGTGGCAGTCACGGTCCTGCTGAGCTCTTTGGGGTTCCGCCTGCAGGAGGGAGCAGCTCCTCCTGATACTGAGCGTCAGAGAGCGCAGCTTTGTGTTTGCTGGCTTCAGTCCGCTCTCATTTGGCACGTTGTCCAAAAACATCATTGCCTTTTTCTCACATCAACATGACCAGGTCACATCTCAGTTCCTGCGCCCGTCAGCACTGAGTTCCACACAACAGGCAGCCCGGACTCCCGCTGCTCCAGGCACGCACCTCTCCTCCCACACTCCCAGCTGTGGATTTCTGGAACTTCCCTGCTATGAGCATCCAACCCCTTGGCTAAGAGAGCTCGTGTGTCAGTGACAGACAAGTCTGCAGTTGCGTGAATGAAAAACAAAGCTTTATTAAATGTGTACAAAGTGCACAATGGCGGCTGCATGTGGTCAGGGTCCGTCAGGGGAGAAGCTGAGTGGCAAAGCCAGCTGTGTGCCGCACAGCTCTGCCAGGCAGAGCCTGGGGCTGCTCTGGGTCCCATTAGCGTGTGGTGTGTGCCACCTGCTCACGGGATGAGATCACCTTCCCATCCTGCACCTCCTCCACGATGGTGCGCACCTGGCGCGAGGACGTAATGGCTGCAGGGAGAGGCAGAGAGGGAGGGGAGGGAGAGAAATTCCTTAAGACTCTGTCCAGTCTGCCCACATGGGCAGGAGGAGGATGTGGGAAGATCTACGGGGTATCAGAACATGCAGCTCCTGTGCTATCCTGCCTCTGCCACTGCCTGGGCCAGCAGCACCTGGGGGCTGCCTTTCCCTGAATCACTTTGGCAGCTGCTCTAAGAGAAGCCTCAAAGCTGTGCGCCATGGGCATGTGGAGCAAGATTCTTACCGTCTCTGCCCGAGTGTGAGGACATCGCAGAGGAGTACTGGGAAGAGATGCTGCAAGAGGAGGAGAAAACAAAAGGAAGTTAGGAAAAAGGTCTTGTTTCAACAGCACTGTATTCAGGAAGGAGAGGAAAGTGGAGAAATCATAGGAACTATGATAACATCTGCTGCTCTGGGTGTCCCTGGAGGCAGAGGCAGAGGAACCACTGCCCCCTTCAGCAGGGAATGCAACCACTGAGCATCCCTCCACAGGCAGCAGTCAGGGAAGCAGCCTTTGGGCATCTGTGGTTGGCATGCAAAGAATCACGATGTCTGAAGGCTGCAATCAAGATGAGGCCCCAAGCAGCACGTTATGGACCCCCCCACACCCTTCTCCTCCCCACTGCCCACTCAAACCCCACGCACTGGGCATCCTCGCCCTCCAGCAGCCGGCGGTACGTGGCGATCTCCTGCTCCAGGCGGCACTTGACGTCCAGCAGCACCCGGTACTCGTGGTTCTGGCGCTCCATGTCGCAGCGCAGCTCGGCCAGCTGCTCCTCCACGCTGGTGATCAGCGCCTGCAGCTGGGCCAGCTGGGTGCCGTAGCGCGCCTCGGTGTCGGCCAGGGTGCCCTCCAGCGCCGCTTTCTGCGTGCGGAGGAGAGGACGGGCTCAGGGGGACGGGGGCGGCGGGGAACGGCCCCATCCTCACCATCCCCACGCCGGCGGGCAGCGGCCCCGCGTACCGTGCTGAGCTGGGACTGCAGGTCGATCTCCAGGCTCTGGATGGTGCGGCGCAGCTCCGTGATCTCCGTCTTGCCGCTCTGCAGCTGCTCCGTGTTGATGGCCACCTCGCGGTTCAGCTCCTCCGTCTGCAAGAAGCCGAGTCGCGCGTCACAGCCCGGTGTGGGCACAGCCCAGTGTGGGCACAGCCCGGTGTGGGCACAGCCGTGGCCGCGCAGCCGCAGGCGTCCAGCTCACCTTGCTGAAGAACCACTGCTCGGCGTCCCTGCGGTTCTTCTCCGCCAGGCTCTCATACTGCTCCCGCATCTCGGCCAGGATCTTGGTCAGGTCGATGCCGGGAGCCGCGTCCATCTCCACACTGATCTCTCCTCCCACCTGCCCACGCAGCGCGTTCATTTCCTGGGGAAAAGGAAAGGCGATGTCACAGGAGTGATAGCCCTAATTGCGGATGGCTCCGCACCCCATGCCTGACCCCCTCTACCCTGAATATATGTTACAGTCCCAGTGGGTGCTGGCACTGCGCTCACCTCCTCGTGGTTCTTCTTCAGGTAGGCCAGCTCCTCCTTCAGGTTCTCAATCTGCATCTCCAGGTCGGCCCTGGCCAGGGTCAGCTCATCCAGCACCCTGCGCAGCCCGTTGATGTCGGCCTCCACGCTCAGGCGCAGGGCCTGCTCCGTCTCAAACCTGGAGACATGCAAACGGTCACACCTTGGGTCCAGCTGATAGCAGTTTTTTTGTGTTTCCTGCCCCTCTTTGTGTATGTCTGCCAGCACCTCACATCAGGTGTCCATGCACAGCACTCTGCAGTGCAGGACTGTCAGGTCAGTGCTGTGCCCAGGAGGAGATGTGCATCCGTGGCCACCAGCAGCCAGCAGGAGCTGTGGGGCAGCTCCAGGTGCATATAGCACAGCCTGGAGCATGCTGCCCTGTCCCTTCCTTCCCTTGAGAACTTTGCACTTACTTGGTTCTAAAGTCATCAGCTGCCAGCCTGGCATTGTCAATCTGCAGGACAATGTTCGCATTCTCCACAGTTGCGGCAAGAATCTGGGACAAAGAGAAGCAAAAAAGTGAGTGAAAAAGTCATTAGGCAAAGCTGCACGCTGCTGGTGGAGATCTTGATGGAGAGGACCAGAGCAGCACCTGCCCCTTGGCCTGGACTTGCACAGGGACTCTGCAGAAAGGCACGGAGTGTGATGCTGAGCTGCAGCCCTGCCTGGCAGCACTCACTCGTGCAGGTTGCAGCGTGCCCACGTCACCGCAGGCACCGCAAAGAGCCCAACTGGGAGGAAAAGGAGCTGAGGAGGAGCAACGGCGCCCAAATAGCTGCCGTAATTACACCCGAGGTGAAGTATTTGTTCCGGGATTTTGAGAAGGATTGGCCATTTAATGAGCAGTAATTTCTGTAGCCACAAGCTAATGAAATGCTCGCAGTGAGTTGTGATGCTCCAAGGGATATCCAGAAAGAATCCAGGTGTGAATCTGGAGGTCATTGTGTCCAACCTGCAGCAGGGGAGGGAGACTCTACCCAAAGAACTTCTGAACCACCGACCCCTCGTGGTTTTGCCTTGTGTCTGTGCTTGCACCTCCCACAGCATGAGCATCCCATGGGCCATTCCTTTCTTTGTTAACTTCTATCCACAGCCTTACACCATGCTATAAACTGCAGGACCTGGCTTTAGCATGAATGCATGTCATCTTCAGAGTTCTAAGTACCTATTACCAGACAAGACAGTTTTTTTTTTCCCATATTGGACCAATCACCTGCCATTTAATCTATTAAAAAGTGACCTTAATGAGGACTTTGATATCCACCGCACCCACCTTGCTGCGCAGCTCCTCGATGGTCCGGTAGTAGTGGCTGTAGTCGCGCTCGGGGCCGGGCCCCTGCTTCTTGTACCACTCCCTGATCTTCACCTCCAGGTCGGTGTTGGCCTCCTCCAGGGCACGCACCTTGTCCAGGTAGGCGGCCAGGCGGTCATTGAGGTTCTGCATTGTTTCCTTCTCACCGGCCGGGAGGATGCCATCACCGCCCCCAAAGCCGCCCCCGAAGCCGACCCCAAAGCCGGCCCCATAGCCACCCCCGAAGCCCCCACCGAGGCCCCCTCCAACGCTGCTGCAGTAGTTGCCCCCATAGCTGCTGCCGAGCCCCGAGACGATGCGGGAGGAGACGGAGTAGCTGCTGGAGCCCCCGTGGACGCTGGGGGCCCGATAGCCGGCTGCCCGGCCACAGGACAGCCTGCTGGAGCCCCCCCCCAGGCCCCTGAGGGAGGTGGAGGAGGAGAACTGCCGGACAGTGGTGCTCATGGTGCAGGCAGAGGCTGGGCACGGCAGGCTGGCAGTGCAGGCAGCAGTGCGCGCTTCCCCTGCCCGCAGCCCTTTATAGCCCACGCGGGAGGCGTTGCCGCTGCTGGTTTTTTTTTCTGGTGCATTCCCGATGATTTTCGTCACTCCTAAAATCGGAGCCAACTTCCAGATTCGTCATTTTTCCTTTGTTCTGTTCACCCTTTTTGCTGTATTTCACTAGAAAGCTCTTATCTCACGAAGGGCGTTTTTATGCTTCTTCCGTTTCCAAGTAAATAGTCAGGTGTGATTCAAAGGAGGAGGCTCCTTGCTCAGGGCTACACTTTAATATTCCTTTGTAGTGCTTCCTCTGAAATTGATCTATTCAGGTGATGTTCAAGGGGAGGAATTCAGCAGCTCTGCTGCTCTTGGCCCAGCGGCTCAGCCCCTGTCCGAGCGCACAGCAGTGCTGTGGGGCAGCAGCCCTGCAGAGCACACGGTGCAGCATCTGGGGGTGGGAGATCTGGGCTGCCAGCACCGAGGTGCAGCTCCCCTCTCTTATCTGCAGGTGGGATTTTCTCTGGCATTAAAAGGTTCATCCTTTAGGGCTTGATTAATTCTTCACTTCAGAGACCACCCAGGAGGGGCGGAATATGGAATGGCAATGAGGAGGAGCTCATTGCTGTTCTGCTTTTATAAGCAGGAGCCAAAGAAGTGCTCCGAAGGGGCAGGGGATGGCTGTGAGCTGGAGTAACTTAAAAACCACGAGATTCTCCAGGAGAAACTGCAGAACAGCATCCAGCAGATGAAGGTCATAGGAAAAGGAGCTACAGGTCCCTGTGCACTGTAAAGAGCTCACAGCTGGCAGCAGCGCGGCTTGTGCTGAAGCTGCTCTTTGCGTGAACTCCCCAAGCAGCTGTGACCAGGGGAGGACAGAGCCGTGTGGGTCTGCAGCTGAAAGCCCAGCGCCAGCAGGGCTCAGTGGGCACACAGTGTGCTGCCCTGGGCGGTGGGCTCAGGGCTCTGCTGCCTGGCTGCGCTGCTGCTGCATGCGTCACAGTGCGGAGCGGCACTGGCGGTGGTGCAGGGTGTGGAAGAGAAGGAATTTCTCATGTGTGTGCATGGCGAGCTGTCTGACTGCTCCCGGACAGGCCCCGACAGCCCCTTCCAACAGCCAAGTGTTCCTTAGATCATCTGCCAATGACGGGGGGAGAGTTTGGAAATAAGCAACAAAGGTACATTGCTGAGTGGCTCCGGGTGATGCAATTCCTTCTCCTGTGTGAGGAAAGTGGCACGGGGGGGGATGTGCCCTTGGACTCCCTTTCATTGGGACTTGGAACAGCGTGGAGGCAGGGGGGGAGCAACACAGTCCTCCCCATCACCATCTGCACTCAGTGTCACCAGCAGAAGTCCCTGCAGTTCCACATGGTGATCAGCGGAGCCCTTCAGGGGAGCAGCTCAGCAGTGCCTGCCGGGCGCCTGTCCCAGCGCAGCTCTGTGCGTGGAATTGCCTTTCTTTCATCTCTCATTTAACTGCTGTGAGTGCCATCAGAACACACACAGCTCAAATATCTGCGATGCTTTAATGCTGCCACACGGCAGCAGTTAAAATGATGAGCTGTTAATTAAGATGTAAGACAACAAATTAACAATCCTAAGACATTTTTAACAGGATCTCCATCGCACACAGCCACAAATGACTGCGCGCTCTCCTTTGAAGGAAAGGCCAACGATTCCCATGCACACTGTGAGCCTGTTTCTTACACATTTCTGACCCCAAAACGCCCATTCTGTGGCATCACAGCAGTTTCTATCCGACTGCAGGAGGAAAGCAGGGGGGAAGAAGCAGCTCTGACTACAGCAGAC
Source organism: Excalfactoria chinensis (assembly GCF_039878825.1). NCBI lineage: Eukaryota > Metazoa > Chordata > Aves > Galliformes > Phasianidae > Excalfactoria > Excalfactoria chinensis. The sequence goes on along the minus strand of NC_092848.1, from coordinate 541,207 downwards.
CTGGGAGCAGAAACCACGGGACCAGAACGTATCTCCTTTTATCCTGAAACCATTCAGCTTCAGTGTGCTCATAAAGTTTGCCCCAGGATCAAATCACTGTACAGAGCTTCCCTACAAGGTTACAAAGCCGCACCTTCATTTCTGTTTCCAAAGTGGTCTTTTGTGTCAGAGGAATTCAGCGCTGGAGGAGTCAGTGTCTTTTGGAACCCAAGCACATAGCCAGACGTGCCTGGAGCTGCCTCCTGCTGCACGGCCAGCACTCAGCTCTGCGGGGTCAGCGCTGCTTATTGTTGCTTGAGGTGGGACAGCCAACATCTGCTTTCCACACCTACCTCACAATTTGCAGTAGTGGGCGTAATTAAAACGGGATCTTGTTAGCAAGCCATTGTTTGCTGTTCCTATAGCTGCAGGGGCATGCCACGCTTTTCTGGGAGAAAAGTGTAACACAGGGATGGATCAAGGTGTAGCTCCTCTGGCTCTGCTCTACTGGGGGGCAGTCAGGGTCTCTGTGGGGCAGGGAGTGGGGCTGTGTCTGTGCCACCCTCCTGCTGCAGCCCCACCAGACGCACCCAGCACGGGGCAGCTCCTCATCAGCACGGCTGCACGGCAGCATTCCTCAGTGCTTTGGTAAATCAGAACTGTCTCGTCTCCCGTAGATGCAAGCAGACTTGTTGAAAGGGGTCTTAAAACCGTGCGCCCGGATCTGTTCTTACATACAATTAATAGCACTTTTCTGAGTCATCCCGCTGATCTAAAAGGTGGATTTATGAAGTCATGTGGCAGAATGCAGCCAAGAATGTGTCTGAGCTGCTTTCCAGGAACAGCCAGGGCTGCAGGCAGTGCCTTGCGGGAGGGCCCTCACCTGCCTGCAGGGGCTGGGCTCATGTGGACTCTATTTCCAAAGGGACGTAACCCTCTGCACCCCAACCCCTCCCCTGGCGGCCCCCGCACTGCCCCGGCTGCACTGCGCAGGGTGCTCACCAGAGCCCTGTGTCCAGCAGGTGAATAAATGGGAGGCCCGGCCGAGCAATGAGACGAGGTGCAGGTGTGCACAAATGCCAGAAGCTTTATTTGATGCCCACACACAGCACAGTGCTTAGAGAAGGGGACTGGGCTGCAGTGGTGCGGCACGAAGCGAAGCTGTGGGACCGGAGTGGAGTGTTCAGAGTGCAGCCTGCGTGATCTGCTCACGGGAAGAGATCACCTTCCCGTCCTGCACCTCCTCAAAGATGGTGCGGATCTGGCGTGTGGTCACAGGCCCTGCAGGGGGAGAAGGAAGCGTTCTGTATGGCAGTGCCGTGCCATGGGTTTCCTCTTACCCACACCTTAACAACTGTTATTACAGTTGCTCCACACTGATAATCTTCTAAAATGTCTTTTTGGTATATTAGAACAATTTCTGCCAATTCACACTTTGAAAATGTCGTAAAATAGGAACTGGATTAAGTTAGAGAGTATGGGTCTATGGTAGGAAGGTGCTGTGGATGCAGTCTGTGCTTCAGACTTGAGGGGTCCTCACCTTCTTTCACAGGCTGCGAGGCGTAGTGGGAGGACATGCTGCAGGGGGAAATGAGATAAGGTCAGAAGGGGAAAAAAGAGAGCAGACACTGAGACAAAACCATTATTTGAAGCCCTGCCTTCCCTTCTTATACCTGCCCTTATTGTATGGTTATAAGGGCTTCAGGAAACCACTTTGTGGTATGTTAAGAGGAAGATAGTGCTAGGGGAGTGTGTGCCGGGGCTCGGGGCACTATGGCAGGCCATTGCCAGCAATGCCTGTTCCCCATCCTGAGGCACACAGCACTGTGGGACCCCCAACTGTGCAGCAGCATCAGCAACAAGGGACACTCAGTGCATGCCCAGCATCAGGGCATGAGCTGAGAGAACACAGACCTTCACTGCCCCTTCCCACCTCCTGTCCCTTCCCACTGCCCATGCAAACCCCACGCACTGGGCGTCCTCGCCCTCCAGCAGCCGGCGGTACGTGGCGATCTCCTGCTCCAGGCGGCACTTGACGTCCAGCAGCACCCGGTACTCGTGGTTCTGGCGCTCCATGTCGCAGCGCAGCTCGGCCAGCTGCTCCTCCACGCTGGTGATCAGCGCCTGCAGCTGGGCCAGCTGGGTGCCGTAGCGCGCCTCGGTGTCGGCCAGGGTGCCCTCCAGCGCCGCTTTCTGCGTGCGGAGGAGAGGACGGGCTCAGGGGGATGGGGGCGGCGGGGAACGGCCCCATCCTCACCATCCCCACGCCGGCGGGCAGCGGCCCCGCGTACCGTGCTGAGCTGGGACTGCAGGTCGATCTCCAGGCTCTGGATGGTGCGGCGCAGCTCCGTGATCTCCGTCTTGCCGCTCTGCAGCTGCTCCGTGTTGATGGCCACCTCGCGGTTCAGCTCCTCCGTCTGCAAGAAGCCGAGTCGCGCGTCACAGCCCGGTGTGGGCACAGCCCAGTGTGGGCACAGCCCGGTGTGGGTACAGCCGTGGCTGCGCAGCCGCGGGCGTCCAGCTCACCTTGCTGAAGAACCACTGCTCGGCGTCCCTGCGGTTCTTCTCCGCCAGGCTCTCATACTGCTCCCGCATCTCGGCCAGGATCTTGGTCAGGTCGATGCCAGGAGCCGCGTCCATCTCCACGCTGATCTCTCCTCCCACCTGCCCACGCAGCGCGTTCATTTCCTGGGGAAAAGGAAAGGCGATGTCACAGGAGTGATAGCCCTGATTGCGGATGGCTCCGCACCCCATGCCTGACCCCCTCTACCCTGGATATACGTTACAGTCCCAGTGGGTGCTGGCGCTGCGCTCACCTCCTCGTGGTTCTTCTTCAGGTAGGCCAGCTCCTCCTTCAGGTTCTCAATCTGCATCTCCAGGTCGGCCCTGGCCAGGGTCAGCTCATCCAGCACCCTGCGCAGCCCGTTGATGTCGGCCTCCACGCTCAGGCGCAGGGCCTGCTCCGTCTCAAACCTGGAGACACAACAGCAGTGACCAAGGATGCTGAGATCACATCTAGTTGGGGCAGAGCCCCTTGGCTGCTGCTCGCATTGTGCACAGTGTCACAGCTGGCAAAGCAATGATGTCACTCGAGCCCACAACACAGCCTTGTATTGACACTACTGGGCCTTAGTACTGGTCTGGGCTTTGGTAAGCTGCATGCATGGAAGGTGAAAGCACAGCAGCCCAGTGCTCACACATGCAACAGTGAAGTTATGGAGTGCCTACAGGATTTGGTAACTGGCTGCTTTGGAAATCACATCTACATTTGAAGGCTTTGTTTCCAAGCTGCCTTTCTGGGTCTGGGATGGGAATTTTCACCAAACATCTCTGCAGACCTTGTTCCCTTTTTCCAGGAGATGTGACTTACTTGGTCCTGAAGTCATCAGCTGTCAGCCTGGCATTGTCGATCTGCAGCAGGAGGTTGGCATTGTCAACGGTGGCCCCCAGCACCTGGAGGGGGGAGGATGAAAAGAAAGCACTGGATGAGCATCAGAAGCCCAGGGAGCAGCACACACTGAGTCTGTGGGGACAGGGACATGTCTGGAGCAGCCTGGGGCTTTCCAAAGCCTCTGTGACCTCAGTTTCCAACATTCCATCACTAAGTATTACAAAAGGCAGACCGGAGTCACAACAGATGTGAGATAACAGCACTGGTTCCCATGCCTCAGGGCACTGGGTGGTTATGCAAGGGTCAATCAGGAATCACCGCTCCCACCCCAGCACACAGCAGCTCTGCTGATAGGCCTGCAGGTCAGCAGGGAGTTTGTGCATGGCAAACATGGTGCCCGTTGGTCCTGGGATAGATTTGATTTGTTGACTGCAGAAATGGAGACTGAAGAGAACAGGTACCTACAGCCTCTGATGTTCGTATTACAAATATAAGAGCAAAGAATGCAAGCTGGGAGAAGACTGGAGGCTGAGTGTGGGAGGACAAAGAAGAAAGAGAGGAAGGGGTTTCCCTGCATCCCACACCAGCATCCCAGAGCATCTCTGCTGCACGTGGCCTTCCCTGCAGCAGGACAGAGGTCTGCAGAGTCTGTGACTGAGAGTTTACAAACACCACCTTCATGTTGACAAATCTCACCTCAGTGTTTACAGATATCACTGTGGTGCTTCCCATTTTGCAGACACCTACAACTTTCCCAAGTACTGGCTTTAAAGTCTCAAGAAAAAGGCACATTATGAAAGCAGGCTTGTCCCTAATTCTTCATTTTCGCTCCTTTTACATCAGTTTCTTCCAGTGAGAATTATCAGTATTTGCATCTAGAAGAATGCAGTCAGAACTGAGCAATCTCTGAATTTCCATCCTGACACTGCACAGGTATCGAGAGGCTCTCACCATGAGAGCTGACTGATGAGAAGCAGCACTCTGCTTAATGTCTGATCGGGTGTCCCACCGTGTGCACCACCGCACCCACCTTGCTGCGCAGCTCCTCGATGGTCCGGTAGTAGTGGCTGTAGTCGCGCTCGGGGCCGGGCCCCTGCTTCTTGTACCACTCCCTGATCTTCACCTCCAGGTCGGTGTTGGCCTCCTCCAGGGCGCGCACCTTGTCCAGGTAGGCGGCCAGGCGGTCATTGAGGTTCTGCATTGTTTCCTTCTCACCGGCCGGGAGGATGCCATCACCTCCCCCAAAGCCGGCCCCAAAGCTGCCCCCGAAGCCGGCCCCAAAGCCGGCCCCATAGCCGCTCCCAAAGCCCCCGCCGAGGCCCCCTCCAACACTGCTGCAGTAGTTGCCCCCATAGCTGCTGCCGAGCCCCGAGACGATGCGGGAGGAGACGGAGTAGCTGCTGGAGCCCCCGTGGACGCTGGGGGCCCGATAGCCGGCTGCCCGGCCACAGGACAGCCTGCTGGAGCCCCCCCCCAGGCCCCTGAGGGAGGTGGAGGAGGAGAACTGCCGGACAGTGGTGCTCATGGTGCAGGCAGAGGCTGGGCACGGCGGGCTGGCAGTGCAGGCAGCAGTGCGCGCTTCCCCTGCCCGCAGCCCTTTATAGCCCACGCGGGAGGCGTTGCCGCTGCTTTTCGTCACCCCTGACACTCGCAGCCAAATTCCAGAATCATCACTTTTCTCGCCCCTGTTTCACATCTTTTGTCACTTCCCACCAGCATCGCTGCAGCACACCACCGTCTGCTCTTTCCGCTTTCGTTCCCAGCACAGCTGTGATTCAGGACGGAGGCTCCTCGCTCAGGGCTACGTTTTAGCATTTCAGTGTTGCACCTGAGACGTGGAGGTGCTCGCTGCAACTCCACCCTGCGCTGCTGCATGAAGTAACAAGTGAATCCCCTGCGACACTGTCCTCCAGCACCCGATATCCTTCAAATCTACACATTTATCTATTTGGTTTTTTAAAGTGCCTGAAGCCAACATAAGCTGCTGACTTAGGAGCTCTGAGCATCCATAATCTGTATGTAGGGCTGAACCAAAGCCAGATGGAAAGCTTCCATCCAGGACCTCTATCCAGGACAAGCACAGACCTGGCGGTACTTTGTACTGATACTGCATTTGGCAGAACCCTGTAATTCAAAAGAAGAAACTGTGGTGGTTTCTGCTGACATAGTGGTGTAGGGTGAACCTCTGAGAGGTCGGAAAGTCCCCAAAGCGATGGGTTTCGGTCACTTAAGCTGCAGGCACTCACTGCTTCCCAGTGGCACCTGGGTTGTGGCTTCAGACCTGACTGCTTTCCTACAGCGCCTTTCAGCAGCAGCTGTGGCTTCTGCAAAGTCTGTGCCTCCATTCCCGCTGTCTCACTGCTGTGACAAGGTGTGATGCTCAGGCAGACAAGGGCAGATAAAGAGAACTGGAACTGCGTTAGACACCCACAGCCAGGACACATCGCACACAGCTCCCGATGCAAGAATGTGATCGGCCCTTTGCTGTGCTTGTGCTCATATGGGTTGATGTTTTGCTGCAGGTGTGGGGCTGCCAGGCAGCAATGCTGAACTCACATGGGGGATGTGGGGGGCACACAGGGAGCAGCGCAGAGCAGAATGGGGGCTGAACAGCACCGCCTGGAGCTGTGCGGGATGGGGCCACACCTGCACCAGTATGGAGGGACTGGGCGCTGTGGTTGTAGCAATGCGGCTGGACTGGAATTAGCCTGACAGGCGGCAGAGGAGCAGGAAGGGAGACACTGCGCCGTTGTATTCTTTGCTTGGAAAAAAACAATCCCTTCAGTGATGCGGCGCCAGGTGTTGCAGTATGCAGTGGAAATTCGCACACCCAAGCTGCTGGCCTGGCTGGCTCCAGAGATGTCATCTGCGGATAAGAGAAGTGATTCTTGCTTTTAGCAGAGGTTCCTGTGAGGCAGCGATGGAGTTATGGGGATTAGGCAGCTTTTGTACTTCTCTCCCGCCGTGATCTCCTTCCTTCCCGGGGCCCCTCTGGCTGTTTTCACATTCTAAAGAACTTAACTGATTTTGGAGCTGCTCAAATGTTCCCAGAGCCTCACCCTCGGTAATTCAGGGTGCCTCCTTCCTTTCATCTATTCCCCAAAGATCACAACAGTAACAACATCTAGCTGCATCCGTGATGCACCTCAGGGCCTTCACAGGGAGTCGTGCTGTCCCGCAGCAGCAGAGGGCAGTGGGACGGAGCAGCCCGGCCCAGGTTGGTGCAGGACCCTCAGCTGAGGGCTCTGCTGTGCACAACAGCCTTGGAGCTTTTTTGCTCCAGATTTGTGTTGTGATTCTCCGCACTGCACGCTCTGCCAATTGGGCTGGTGGTGCCACATCCCCCTGAGAGCTGGGCACGGGGCCTGGCAGCAGCAGGGCACAGAGGAGCGCTGCAGCCCAGGCAGATGTGTGGCTGTGACCTGGCTGCTGGCACGCTGCCGTCCGGCGCGGGGGGTCAGTGTTTCCCAGCAGTGCTGGTGGCACAGCGCCGTGTGGGAGCCGCGCTCCTCGGCCACCCCTGTGCTGAGCTGTGCAGCTGTGCTGGCTTCGCTCACACTGCGGCTCTCAGCTGCACTTTGTGCCATTCCCACATCAGCCTGGAGCCCCAGCGTCGGGCAGACCCTGTGCTGAGCTCTGCCTGCACACCCAGTGCCCCACCGCATCCCAAACCCAAAGCTGACAACTGCCACAAAGGGGCAAAGCTCTGCCACAGCCCCAGGGCGGACAGAGCCGAATCTGGGTCCTTTGTTTGATACCACTGGAACACAGAAGTTCAGCTAATCCAGCTGCTGCCCCGGCCGACCCTCCCGGGATCCCCTCGCAGCCGCAGCCCGCAGCGCTGCCCTCCCCAGCTCATGGTGGAAGAATTCAGCCTCGCAGGCTGAGACACCCACGGTAAATTCCCCTGAGATAAAAATACACCACAACATTCAGGAGACGCCGTCGGCTCCTGTCCCAGCCGCGCCGCAGATGCTATCGGTGCCGCAGGTGTGCGGCGTGGGATGGGGCTGAGCTGCAGCAGGGACAGCTGAGCGCTGCTGTGAAAGGCCGGGGTCAGCGTGCTGAGCTTGCCTCAGACAACAGCACTTAATTGAGCTTTTAATGAAATGAATGAGAGCTAATTAGGAATCGGCGTGTTTCCCCTGTGGGCCAGCTTCTCCTAAGTGCAGTTCACAGCACTTCACAGCTCTGCAGGAAGAGCTGAAGGACGCAGCGCTGGGAGGGATGAGTGGAAGGGATGGGCTGTGCCCCGCTCTGCTCTATAGGGCTGAACAGCACCGGGATGGGTAACAAATACACCAAGGCGTGGAGTGAAATGCACTGCCTTTCTTTTTATCTCGGCTGCTGATTCTTTATCATTTGCTCGAACATGTCCTGACAGCCCCCACACATTATCTGGAAAAAAGCATTCTTAGGTTTGTTACCATGAAAGGAATCTTTATGGTGTGTGTGCAATGGAAACTCCCTCCTGGGCAGACCCGGGGTGTTCAGCCGGCAGGCAGATGCTGGGAGAGGGGCGTTGGCAGTGAGAGATGGGAGGTGGGTGATGGGCAGTGGGTGAATGGGTGATGCTCGAGGCCACCCAGCTGTTCTCTTCTCCCAGCATGCTGACAGCAGGAGGAACAGGTTACAGGCAGCAGTGGGACCAGGGAAAGGGACTGTTGGGAGGGGAGATCACAGGGGTGACTTTTAGGAAGGAAATCTGTAGCACGAAGGTGGTGAGGCACAGGGAAGCTGTGTGTGCCCTGGAGGTGCTCAGGACCGGGCTGGATGGGGTCCTGGGCAGCCCGTTGTGCTCATTGCTGCCCCCGAAGGCGCTGTGGTGCCGTCCCAGCCCCGCTCAGCTCCCACGCTGGGCAGCAGCCGCACACGGAGCATCCCAAGGCCGGGGATTCCCTGCTGCAGAGCCCAGAGCTCTTCCTGGGAATTCCTTCGGGCTGCAGTCAGGGGCACGGCCAGGGCTTGGCGAGGGAGAGGCAGAATGACAAACCGGAGCTTGTTTTACCCCAGACAGGCTCTTTGTGTCTGAGAAGAGCCGAACTCTGCAGCTGTCACAGAGTGTTTCAGCTCTGTGCACAGCAGTCCCCAACCTCTGGAGTTTCCCACCTTATTTTTTCAGCATGTTTTCCAACTAGCGATCTGCTCTGGCGTTTCCTCACCCTCGCCTTGGCAGCGTCTTTCACCCATTGCCCCCAGCGCTGCGCTCGGGATGCCGTGAGCCCCGAACCGGACGGGTGTGCGCGACGGGAGCTGCGGGCGCTGCGTTCCGGGGGCTCTCGCCAGGAAAGCTCCGGACCTCGGTGGGCGCCGGCCGTGATCCCGGACCCTCGGAGGCGGCAGTTCTGGGCCGTGCTTTCCGGCCGTGCCTCCGCCCCGACGGCGCAGCGCGCGCCTCGCAGCACTTAATGGTTTTCTGTGCGCCGTTCAAAGCGAAGGGCCGCGGGCGGCTGTCTGGCACGGCGCTGGGATCTGCCCGGACCCGGCACCGCGCCCGGCACTGCGCTCCTCTCGCCTGGAGCGCGGCCGATCCTCCCGATAAGCGACAGTAATCACCAGCCTCTGCCCATCAGCTCTTTCCCGTGTTGTTGTTGTTGTTGTTGGTTGTTTTTTTGTGTTTTTGTTTTTGTTTTTTTTTTTTTAATTTTTCCATTCTTATTTATTTGAATGTTTTCAATCCGAAGAGCTGCGCTCAGCCACCGCAGGGAAGCGAACCCCGGCGGTAACCAACCCCTCAGCTCGGCACCCTCAGCCTCGTGCTGCCGCCCTGGGAGCCCCCGGCGTGGCCGTCAGCGGTGTCCCCAGGCGGGGGGGGCACACGGAGCGGGGCGGAGCGGGGAGATGCGCCGGGGCTCCGGGACGGGATGGGGCGGGGTCGGCCCTCCCGCAGGGACCCCCGAGCCCGGCGGGGACGCGCCGATGAGCGGCCTCGAACCCCGCGGGGACGCGCCGGGCGCTGCCGGAGGCACAAACGCTGCCCACGGGCGCCCTCCGCTGGCGGCGGAGCGGGACGGGAACGGGGCGGGGTGCGGCGGGGCGGGACGGCGGCGGGGAGCGGCGCGGGGCAGGCGGGGGGGGCAGCAGCGAGCGGTGCGGGACACGGGGTGCTCCGGAGCCCACCGGGGTGCGGTGCGGGCTGTGCGGGGTACTGCAGTGCGGGCAGCCGTTCCCGGCCTGCAGCCCGCAAATGCAGGGCGCGGAGCCCCGCACGCAGCTCGGTGCTGCTCCAGGTCGGGCTCTGCGTCCCGGAGCGGGGGCTGCGCCGGTCCCCGGCTGACAGAGCCGAGCCCTTCTCGGGCGGAGAGGGGAGGGGACGGCACGGATACGTGTGAGCGCTGCACGTGTATGTGCGAGAACGTGCACGCACGTCTGCGGGTGGTTTTGAGTCACTGCGATGTACCGCACGAGGAGCCGCTCCGCTCGGAAGCGGCCGTGCAGCCCCCGACTCTGGTTCTGTAGCTGCGCCTCTGCTCTGCCGCAGCCCCCGGCCCTCCCCAGCCCTTCCCTCTGGGATGCCCCGGTGCTGACCGTACGGCCGCACAGCCCCCCGTGGCGGGTCAAACACCGGCTCAGTGCCGCTCTGAGGGGCTTCGGCGCCCGTAGGCTCAGGGCTGTCCGAAACGCGGCCGCGTGGCTCCGGCCGGGGAACGGCGCTCCCTGCGCTCGGTGACATGCGGGACGGAGCCGGGCTCGGTGCCCGAGGTGCGGGCAGTGCGGGGTACTGGGCGCCACGGGGCGAGCGGCCGTGGGACGCGGGGCTCTACAGTGCAGTGGGGGCAGCCCGGCACTCCGCACGTTCCCAGTCACGCCTCGTGTCCCCACCCGCCCCGTGAGTCACCGCGGCGCGTTCCTGGGGCAGGAGGGGACGGGTCGGTGCGTCACCCTCTCGCTCCCACGCCCGCGGCTGGGGCTCGGCTCCACGCTGCAACTCGCCCGGCGGTAATTACAGAGAACTTCAGAGCGTTTGCATTCCTCACGGCCCACGCCTGGGAAACGGCTTTCACCATCAGCAGGAGCCTGAGAAACAGCTCTCGGCCCGCACTGCTCTGCCTGGGGAGCTCGGTGGGCACAGGGACCCCGTTGGCCCCGGCTCGGGCTCACCCACACTGCGGGCACAACCAGCCCAGCGTTGCTGCCTGAGGGTCCCACAGCTCTGGGGGGGGTCATGCCTGCCCTGTCCCTGTGCACTGCCAAGCAGACCCACACAGCTGGGAGCTGAGCAGCCAAACCCGAGGGCTCACAGTGTGTGGGTCTCAGTGACGCAGAGCTGGGGGCTTCACACTGCTGTCCCCAGGAGGTCGGAGCCTCACGAGTGGCCACGTTGGGCCAAGGAGGTCCTTCGGCCCTCACACTGTTTGGCATAGGTTGGCCCCACAGTGGCTGCTCTGGGCCCAGGCCTGTGGGTGGGAAAGGGAGAGGTGGGATGTGCTGAGGGGTCAGAAACCAGCAGGGTGTCAGCACTGCACACAGGGCAGGACTCACTGAGCACCATCAGACATCTGCCAGCCTTCCTGGTGCTAAACCAGCACAGGAGGGTCTGCATCTCTCCTGTGGCCCTGGGGAGCTGCATCCGCAGCCATGGCATGGAGCGCAGCTGTTGTGCCCACACCATGGCCATGCTGCAGCTACGCGTGGCACGCGGCTCCCACACCTGGTGCTGCTCCACACTGAGAGCACAGCTCCATGCCTGCATCCCTCCCCACCTCTTCTGCTGTGAGAGGGACCCCAAACAGCGTTCAGAACCCACGAGGCTCTGCGGGGCGCAATGGGGGCACCTTGTCCTCCAGCATCTCCCAGGAGCTGCTGGGAACGTGGCACAGTGCAGCGCCCGGCCCGGCTGTTGTGCAATCAGTGCAGGCGGCTCCCGGCACGCCCGGCTGGCGGCGGCTGACAGCGATGGGAACGGGCCGACCCGACCCCACCTCTCTGCTCCCCACCCGGCGCTGGGCAAGTCACAGCAGGGCAGCACGGCCCCAAAATGGCCTCCTTGTGAGTGCAGATGGAGACCCCCCCCAACTGGGCCTTGGGGATCCGCTGTGCAGCCCCTTCTCCAGCCTGTGAGGCAATGGGCTCAGCGTGGGGATGTGGCTTGAGTTTGATGCTGCTCCTGGTTCGGCTGCAGCCGGGGTCTGAAAAGCAAAGGTTGAGATCCACATGGAGCCCGTCCTGGAGCAGGGTGATGCAGAGCACAGACCTGGGCAGGGTCAGCACGTTGTGGTGCTGCTGGCTGTGAGGAGCAGCCGACCTCAGCCCCATGGGCTTCACCCAAACCTGCTGCCAGCTCAGGGGGGTCCTGGTGAGCATGGAGCTGAGACTGCCGTGGAAAGGCAGCAGCTTTGTCTCGGTGTCCAGGGCAGCCTGTTGGCAGAGCTGTGGCCACGGCAGATGTGCAGCTCAGGACAACAGCAATCCCCAATTGGGGTTTGAGGCCCAACGCAGGCAGCAGCTCGAGTGCCAGCAGGAGGGCAGCAGATGTGGGGCCTGCAGGGATGGCAGCGCTCTGCAGGCAGACGGGCACTTTGCTCACAGACTTCTCCCAGCCCAAAGCAGGGCCGGCAGCCGGGCTTTGTCCAACCCGCACACAGCCCATCAAAGTTCCCTGCTCCCCTTCCAGGCCGGCACACGCTGCTGGCTTAGATGAGGGTCCCGTGGGACGGGCATTGCACGCGGCTGTCACTGTACCCGGTGCCCACAAGGGACAGAGCAGCCGGACTGGCAGCACCGGGAGCACGCGGTCCGCACGGGGAGCACGAGGCGCTGGATGCCGCTCCTCTCGGCCGGGCAGGGCGGCGGCTGCGTTGTGTAAGCGGCCGATCCCCGCGGCGCTGGGCCGTGCCGGGACGGGGCTGCGCGGAAGGCGCTGGCCGGCGGCCCGTGTTTGTCCCTCGGGGAGTTGCTGCGTGTAGGCAGCGCCGAGCAGGGAGGGGCCGCAGGGCTGGGGCGGCGGAGCTGTACACACCTCGTGGGTTTTGCCTCGTAAGGGAAACGCGAAGTGGGGCAAAGCGGGTGCTGAGCAAGGGATTCGGCTGCCTTGCCCCGTCCCTCAGCCCAGTCGGCACAGCGGGGCTGTGTCACTCTGCCTGGCACTGCCAGCCCTGCTGCTGCCATTCCTGCTGCTCACACCAACACCAGCCCCGGTCCTCCCTGCCCAGCTCAGCGCCTTGTTCCCATTTAACTGCATGTCCTCTGAGGTCCCTTCTGATCCAAGCAGTTCTGTGGCAGTGCGGGGTGCAGCGCTGTGCAGGCTGTAGGGCAGCTCCTGGCTGAAAGGGGCTCTGCCTCGGGCCCCACTGCACAGCAGCTGAGCACGGGGGCACCCACACCAAGGGCCTCAATGTCCTGCCCTGAGCACTGGAGATACCCCGTGAGTGCGCACCCAGAACAGGGCCCAGACCCAGCTGTTGTAAGGGACCAACTTCCCACGGCTGGGAGCTGCCCAGGGCTGGGCCCAGCTCACATGTCCCCATGATCTCTCCCTGGCATGCAGTGGGGAGCATTGTGCTCCCAGCCCCACTGTCTCTGCTTCCCAGGAGACGTGCTACAGCCCTGCTGCCAGTGCCCCAGTGTGCTCCTCTGCCTCAGCCCCAGCACAGCTGCACCCCACTGGGATCCGGCTGTGAGCAGCCCTGGCAGCTCAGCCCCTTCTGACAGCACCTCTTGATCATCCTTCAGCCACAGTGTGAGCCCAGTGTGCCAGCAGCAGGACAGCGGGCACACCTGGCAGCAGTGCCCTTGCTGACATGTGGGAATGGGGCCGAGAGCTGCTGAGCAGAGCAGTCTGCGATGCGCTGCCACGGCTCTGAGTCAGCCCTGTGCCTCTGTCAGGAGGCTGAGCATGAGAACCCGCCCAGCCCCCTGTCCTGCTCCCTGAGCTGCCTTAATGCCGTCCCTCAGCCTCTCCACAGCAATAGACCCTCTGGCCTCATTCCCTGGGTGAGAAGGGGGCATCCCCAGAGGCGGTTCATGCGAGGGATCACCGTGCCCCAGAGCAACAGCTCTGCTCCACAGCAAAGCTGCATAGGGCAGGCAGGGACAACATGGGGTGTGGTGGGGGGGATCTCCCCATCCCAATCCCTGCTCCCTGCTGTGAGTTTGGGCTGCTCTGCTGCTCCTGGCTGCTGCTGCTGAGTGCCCAGGTGAGGGCTCCCAGCACTGCGCTGCTCAGCACCGTCCTGTGGTGTGAGCAATGTGTGTGAAGCTCACCCAGGGGGGGCTCTGAACCATCCTGCTGCAGGACAGCCCCTAGGAGCAATGCAGGGCATGGACGGGATGGAAGGGGATTCGGTCTGCTTTTCCACGGCAAACCCACAACATGCTGCAGCCCCACATGTAGGCAGGGGACAAATGCACAATGCACGGTACGAGCACAGTTTGGAGCTGCCACCCCCACCCACAGGAGCTCCCCATTCCCTTCCCTGCGGCACAGCCATGGCCACATGTCCCTGCCCGAGGAGGAGCTGCACAGCCCCCATTGCTGAAGGGACTGGCAGGCAGCAAAGAGCTGAACTTGCTCCTGCTCGCAGCTCAGCAGCACTCCCAGGCAGCCCCGTGCTCAGAGCTCTCCTGGCACCTCGCGGAGAGTGGAGGTTTCACAGCTGGGGATGACGAAGGCTGAGCCGTACGGGAGGAAGGCTGCAGCCCAGGGCAGGGCAGGAGCCAGGGGAGCAGAGCCTGCCCTCAGCCCCATGCAGTGTGTCGAGCACACCCTGCAGGACACCATAACAGCAGCTCAGCACGGCGCTGCAGAGGGTTGCTGGGGGAGGCAGGAGCCACGTGCCCACAGCTGCTTCCTGCAGCACAGGGCAGGATGGCAACATTGCTGTGCCTGGGGACAGAGAGCCAGGAGCTTCACAGCCCAGTTACCGAACCTCCATCCCAGCCCTGAGCTCGGGTGGGCACAGATCAGCTCCGTGTTCTTCCAGGGTTTGCCACCTTTGGGCCGGATGAGGAGGGATGCTGACCTTCGATGCACGGCCTTTGCCCCACAGCTGTGCACACCGCTGCCGTGCTGTGCTGCGATCCGGGAGCTCATTTATCGCTGGTGCTGCTTTGCTGACCGCTGGGATCAAACAGCAGCGATGCGGCTCATCCCGACCCCGGCTGCGTGCGGACCCACAGGCCGCAGGAAGGATGCGGGAGGAGAAAAGCTGGTTTCTAGGAATGCGGCAGCCGCCGCAGACCCGCCGTGCAGCCGGACGGAGCAGCATCGCCACCTCGCGGGCGGCGCGGGGCCCGCAGCTCCCCGCTGCGATGGAGCCGTGCCGGGGGATGATGCTCTCCATTGGCATCGAGGCGCACTGACATGGTGCGGTTCCTGCCCCGCTGTGCGGGCGGGGCGGGGAAAACTGAGAAGAAACGGGGGGGTGAGAAGCGCCGCCTGCTGGTTCGAGGCAGATGTGGAGCAAATTCTCATTTTAACGGCAATTTCAGCCCGTGCTCCAGCTCAGAACGGCACGGAGGGGCGGCAGGTGCTGCAGAACGCCGGACAGACACTGAAGTGGGCTGAGCAGCACAGCTACGTGCAGCTCCATGCAGCACAGCTCCATCCAGCACAGCTCTATACAGCACAGCGCCGTGCATTACAGCTCCGTGCATTACAGCTCTATACAGCACAGCGCCGTGCATTACAGCTCCAACAGCTCCGTGCATTACAGCGCCGTGCATTACAGCTCTATACAGCACAGCTCCGTGCAGCACAGCTCCATCCCCGTGCAGCCCAGAGGTGTATAAGAGCTGTTTAAGCCGTGCCGTGCTATCCCGTGCCGTGCTATGCTGTTCCGTGCCATCCGGTGCCGTTAGATCCGCCGCGCCCCGCGGGACCCCCCGCCCCAGTCACCGCCCGAGGCCTCGCGAGGCACCACCGCACTGCGCATGCGCCACACCGCGTTCGGCCGCCCCCCAACCCCCCCTCGCGCGGCCTCGAATTGCGCATGCGTGCGGCTCCCGTCGTGCCAGCCGGGGCGCGGCCGCGTTCGGCCGTACGTCGTGACGCCCCGGCCGGGCGGCCAATCGCCGCGCTCGTTTCCCGTGCGTGCTGACGTCACGCGGAGGAGGTATATAAGCGGGCGGTGCCGGTCCCGCCCCCGTGACAGCGTCCTCAGCCGCCGCCGCGAGAGCATCCTCCGTCTCAGCCGCTCGCGCCGCCGCCGCCACCCGCCGCGCCGCCGCCTCCGCCGCCGTCCGCCGCCGCCGCCTCGCCGAGGGAAGGGAAGCGTATCGTATGTCCGCTATCCAGAACCTCCAACCCTTCGGTGAGGCCTTTGTGCGGCGCCGGGCCCGGCGGCCCCTCCCTGCGGCGGCCCCGCCCCATGGCGCAGCTGCGCTCCGGGCCGCGTTGCGTCAGCCGGGGGGGCGGGGCGAGGGACGGCGGAAGGGGCGGGGCCGGGGTGACGGACGGGCGGGAGGGCCAATGGGAGAGCGGCGGGGCGGGACCGGCGCTGACGCGCTCTCTCCGCAGACCCCTTTGCTGATGCAAGTAAGGGTGATGACCTGCTTCCTGCCGGCACTGAGGACTACATCCATATAAGGATCCAGCAGCGGAACGGCAGGAAAACCCTCACCACTGTCCAGGGCATCGCGGATGATTACGATAAAAAGAAACTGGTGAAGGCGTTCAAGAAGGTGGGGGGGGGGAGCTGCGGGGGGCGGGGGGACACGGGGGGCCGCGGGGAGGTGGGGGGGGGCAGCAGGTCCAGCTGTTGTGATCCTGAAGGATCCTCCTCCTTTCCCCAGAAATTTGCCTGCAATGGAACTGTGATCGAGCACCCCGAGTATGGAGAAGTGATCCAGCTGCAGGGCGACCAGCGCAAGAACATCTGCCAGTTCCTCGTGGAGGTAAGGCTGCACTGCTGCACTGCTGGACCCAGCGCTGCCATGGCGGGGCGCAGCCTCATGTTGTGCAATAGAGCAGCAGAGGGAGGAAGCGGCTGCTGCGCTCACTGTAACCTTTGCTGGAGGAGCGCGTTGTCCTGGGAGATTTTTGCAGCCTTGTTTTCGTTGCACGCTGTGGGGCAGAGCAGGAATTGGGCAGCGCTGCAGTGCAGACGGTGTGTGGATGGACACAGAGGTTTGTGTGGTGAGAGGTGCTATAAAGTGCGTTTCTTGTCTTGCAGATTGGACTGGCCAAAGACGACCAGCTGAAAGTCCATGGGTTTTAAGTGCCCGTGGGCCACTGGAGCTTTATGCAAGAAGATTTCCTTACAATGAGATTCCCATCTGTCCCTTGTCATAAGTTTAAAACCAGTCGGTTTGTGTAATGTAACATTCTTGGGTCTACTGTTCAGTCTGGACGAGTGTAATTCAGTGATGTAATAAACTGACAAGAGCCCATGCTATCTCGTCGTGCTGTCCCTCATTTAACAGAGGTCATTTGGGCGTTTAGCTTCAGGCTGGACGACGCCACAAGTGCCCCCACTGCTCCCCACTGAGCCCAGGCACTGCCCCCATCTCTCCCCCCACCCCCTCCGTGGCTCCTCTCGTTTCCATGGGCACTGACTGACCGTGGTGGGCCTGCAGTGAGGTGCTGAGCTGCAGCACGGCCAGGGCAGGCAGGACCCTGTTAGGCTGTCTGTCATTCCTGGTGGCTGTCTGTCATTCCTGTGGCTGTCTGTCATTCCTGGTGGCTGAGGGACCTGAGGAAGCTGAGCAGGAGGTGCGACCTTCAGGCTGGATGGCTGCAGTCCTGGCCAGGCAGGCGCTGATGTCACGCAGACCCAAAGAGCGTGGGCTGCTGAACCTGAAGGAACTGGGTTAAACTTCTGACAAGGGATCAACTTTGGATTAATGTGACGAGTATCATTGTAAATAGAGCTGCAGAGCTTACGTGTTACCAGCGGCTGCTGCCTAATGCCCTGTGAAGTAACAGATCTTTGGTTTCCTTTTTAATGTTTTCTGTAATGTATTTAAAAGTCTTATTTAAATAAAAATGGTTTTGAAAAGTAGCGGCTTGCTGGATTCAGTTGCATTTTGAAGGCAGAGCGCTTTGTTGTGGCCGTGTATCTCTGTGAGCCCTGCTGGGCCAGGCAGCACAGTACGGTGTGACCCAGCACAGGAAGGGGAACACAGAGAGACTTTGGTGCTGCGCTTCCTCATCCATGGCCAAAGCTGAAGTAAACAGGCCGTGAGCAGAGGCTGAATCATTCGCTGGGCTGGACTGTCCCGACCCTTGCACCACGTCTTGTGTGGTTTGTGGGGTCAGTGCTGCTGCTTCTTATGGCTGCTCGGGGGTTGGCAGCTCTCAAAAATGGTGCTTTGTTTGTCCTCTTGCTGCTGTGAAGGCTCTGACTTTCAGCTGCTTTTCCACCCAGCTCACCTTGCTGCCCTGTGTTCCCCTGGGAGACTTTGCTCCCGGAAAGCAGTTTGCTGCAGGAGCTGCCTCTCAGCCATCAGCAGAGGCACAACGTGCCAGCGCTGCTCAGAGCTCCTGCCTGCACTGAGGGGCATCCAGTGGTCCCTGCATTGGGCACGGCAGCAGCCCCGGGTGCCCATGGGCACTGCAGCCCCACATTGCAGCCCCACAGAGCGAGGGTTGCAGGGAGCAGCCGCTGAGCAGCCATCACAGCACGGCTCATTTGGCCCAGATCGAGCCATTAAAAGCCCAAAACGACAAAACAATTTGTTTGTTCTTTGTAAAAACCGCTCCCAAGTGGGAACCATCGATCACTGCGGGCAGCGGAGGAGCGGGGCTGGCTGCCTCCTGCCCATCCAAAGCCCATTTGTTTGGGGTTTATCTGAGCAGTGGTGCCCTTTGCAAACACGGCCAGGGCTGGGGCAGATGTTGGTGCGTCACCACTGCAGCCTCTGTCAAAGGGAAATGTTCCCAAACACCACGGGATGAGCTCAATACCAGAGGAACTGTGGCTCTGTGAGATAACAGCAGCCCCGGTGCTGCCCCACTGAGCACAAGGGGGGGTGAGCAGCACACACATGATGACCTGTGTGCCTACACCTGCCCCTGTGTACGACTAAGTGTGCACACACGTACCCACAGCCCATACACGTGTCTGTGTCCAGCATCACAGCGTTTTGTGTTGGAAGGGGCCCTGCAGCTGCTGCAGCCCCATGGATCCCTGCCCCCATGTCGTGGTGCAGGGCACAGAGCTGAGGGGCAGCTCAGAATGGAGTTGGAGTGTGTGTGTGTGTGTGTGTGTGTGTGTGTGTGTGTGTGTGTGTGAGTACATATGTACACACGTGTGTATGGATGGGTGTCTGTGTGTATGGATAAGTGCACCTATGGATAGATCTATGGATAGATGTGTACTTGTGCATGTGTGCATGCAGATACACAGATACGTGTGCACGTGTGTGTGCACAGCTGCATGTGTGTGTGTGTGGGCGGCCGTGTGCGTCCAGCCCCACGTATCTCCGCACCCCGAACACCGCAGCGATCGGAGCCGCCCCGGGGCGGAGCGCAGCGCGGGGGCCTTCAAAAGTGCAGCCAGAGTGCGGGGAGCGACGCAGAGCCCCTGGAGCAGCAGCGTGAGGTGAGAAGGGATGTGGGAAGGGAGGGACGTGGGGGACTCTGGGTGGAGGGGCGCTGGGGACGAGCACGCTGCTGCCCATCCCTCGCCCCGGATTGCGGGCTGCAGCCCCGCTCTCCTCTTCCCTCCGCAGCCATGAAGACGAACGTGTTCCTCGGCCTCGTCCTCAGCGTGGCGGTGACCGCCTGCCTGTGCCGGCCGGCAGCGAAGGCCCCGGGGGGCTCCCACCATCCCCCCTCCAGCCTGGCCCAGCGGGATTGGCCCGAACCCCCTTCGCAGGAGCAGCAGCAGCGCCTCATCTCCCGCTTCCTGCCCCACGTCTTCGCAGGTACCGCAGCTCCCGGCTCTGACCCACCCCAACCCCGACCCCGTCTGGCTCTGACCCTCTCCCTCCACCTCCACAGAGCTGAGCGACCGCAAAGGCTTCGTGCAGGGGAACGGGGGGGTCGAGGCCCTGCACGACCACTTCTACCCCGACTGGATGGACTTTGGCCGCCGGAGCACCGAGGATGCGGCCGATGCTGCGTAGCCCCACACGGAGCCCTGGCACTCTCAGCACATCTCTGGTCCCGCAATAAAGCTTTAGCACTCCCAGCTCTGTGCTGTCCCATCCTTGAGAGGTGCGGCTCAGGGGGGAGCACAGCGCACTACAGCCTCAGGTGCTCGCATTTATTCCACAGAGATGGGGCTCAGCTGCAGGCAGCCCCGCTACATCGACGTGTGGGCAGAAAGAGTTTAGAAAACACCGCTTTAGAAACGGTCCGGGTGTCCAGGGTGGGGGCTCAGCCCGGCACGTGAAGCCCCAGGGGGCCGCTGCTCCTCTCCATTGGGGGCTGCGGGGCTCTGTGCTGTCCCAGGGCGGGTGATGCAGTGAAGGGATCCCAGCGCTGCAGATGAAGAGAGCGGGGCCTTCGTTCAGTCCCACGTGCCGCCGCTCTGCTGTGCCCTCACGTGGGCGCATCGCGCTGCTCCCGGCGCTCCCCTTGCTCGTAGGATCGCTCCCCCCGCGCCACCACGCGGTGCAGCCCCAGGCGCCGCAGCTTCTGCACGAGGTTCCCGCTGAAGATGCTGCTCCGCAATGAGGGATCCCGCTGCTCCTCCTGCGCAGCGCAGGGATGGGGAAGGAGCGGGGGGGCTCTGCTGGTCGGGGCCGGGAGCACCACTGCGTTGATGCCGCGCCGCAGCAGGAGGTGGACGAGGCCCAGGGGGGGTTGGGGGCGGTGTGCCGGTGTTGGGCAGGACGGCTGCGAAGATGGGGGGCTGCGATTCAGCCCTTCAAAGGGCCCACAAGAAGGCACGACGGAGTGATGCAGACTGCAGGGAGAGAGCAGAGCGGGGCTCAGTGAGGAGCTGGGGCTGCAGGAAGAGCTGGGCCCAGTGCTGTGCCCTCATTCGTCATCCATGCAGGGCAGTTTGTGCGGTCGTGATTGTTTTTTGGTTTTACTGATGCTGTGAACTCCAGCTCACACCAATTGCTGCTTTGCAGCAGCTCTCAGCAGTGAAGGTGCCCATTCCTTGCTCCATCCTGACCCCAGCAGGAAGGCAGCAGGCGCTGCTGCAGCCTCAGTGCCCCACTCCTCCCACACAAAGCCCCCAAGGGTGGAGACGGAACAGGCAGGAGGGACAAGGAAAGGCAGCAGGCAGTGGTGAGGGGGAGAGGAGGAACATACCTGGGCATCACCATGGTGAGCTCAGTGGTGGGGTGGAGGATGTGGCAGGTGGTGATGGTGAAGGTGGACGGGGTCTGGGGGAGGTTGTTAGCAGAGAGGAACACTGGAGGGGACAGGAGACAGCAGGTTAATGGGACATGGGTGGGAAAAGCATGGAGAGCAGGTGGGGGGCCCATAGGAGCACTAGCATTAGGCTGGAAGCTGCCACAAGCAGCAGAACCCCACACCCAGGGAGCAATGCTGGCTGTGCTTCAGCCCAATACAGCTCAGAGGAGGCTCAAAGAGCCCAGAGTTCTCCTGGCCCCTCCTTGGACACGTGCCTTCATGGGACCAGGGGATGGACAGGTGGAAGGGATGGGAGAGGGAAGAGCACGGGGCAAAGAGCACAGGAGGGCAGAGGGGGTCTGGGGGCCACATCCCCCCCAATCCCGTGCCCCCCGCTCACCCCCGGGGCCCTCCATGGCTTTGGCGGGTGTGGAGGTGGGCAGCAGCTGGAAAGAGGCAGCCTCCACCTCATCCTCCTCCAGGTCAGTGAGGCTGTACACCTCCTCCAGGTCGATGTCCAGTGGCCTGAAGTCCTTAGTGAGCACCCCGGGGCGCGGCACAAGGATCCCCCCCAGGTTGGGCTGTGCCAGCTGCTGCCAGTGGTGGAGCGTCACTGAGCCTGGAATTGGGGATACAGGCGTGCAGAGGGGCTCAGCTGAGAACACAGGGCCCCTCTGGCACTCCCAGGGCTGCACGATGTCCCCTCGCATTCCTCACCTTCCAGCGGCTTCACGATCTGCAGCTTGTCAGGCAGGAAGCTGAGCGAGCCCAGCGAGAAGCCGGAGGCAGCGGTGTGCTCAGAGCCCCCCGAGCAGGTGGTGCCGGCGGACACAACGCTGCCGTTGGGTGTCGGGATCCCGTTGGAGCCGTCCTCATCCCGCAGCCGCCACAGTTTGTGCTCCCGCTCCGCCTCGAAGGAGCGCTCCTCCTCCGACAGCCGCTGCACCGCCGCCTCCAGGTCCTGACGGCCGGGGGCCGCCCGTGGGCCCACCGTCCTGCGGAGACACGGGGTCAGGGGCTCAGGGCACCGCACTGCGCTGCGTTCGACATCCCCCAGCCCACCCCAGCCCCTCTGCCCTGAGGCCCCCACACACTCACTGGGCGCCCTCTGGACCGGAGTGAGGAGTGCTGCCCCCCCCGGAGGGAGCAGCCGACGTCTGCTTGGAGCCGGGTGTGTGCTGGGGGGACGCGGAGCTCGATCGGGCTTTGGCCGCGTGGTTCACTGCCTTCACCGTCTCGAAAACGCGCAGACAGCTCCTGTTGGGCAGGGAAGGAAGGGGGCTGTGATCGGGGCCACATCTCCTTACTTGGACCCCTCCCAGCTCAGGGCATCAGCCCCTACCTGTAGTCTGAGGAGGACTCCGTCCCCTTCCTCATCGTCCCCTTGATCTCAGCAGCCAATGATTCCTGCAGGGTGGGGGGGAGAAGTGTCAACACAGGGGAGCTGTGCCCCCCCCCAGTCCCGTGCCTCCCCCCTCCCCATACACACCATGGGCAGGAGGCTGCTGCCTGTGCCGTAGCGGCTGACGGTGCTGTTGGGCAGGATGCGGCTGCGGAGGCTCTTCACCTCCTCCTGGGCTTCCTGCAGCATCCCCCCACACTCCACGTATTTGTCCTGCAGATCCTGCAGCTGGGGGGGGGGGAAAAGCAGTGCTCAGGGCACAACCCACCGGGGGGGACCCACAGCCACCCCACCCCCCCCCCCCCATCCCACACTCACCTCCGTCCGGAGCTGCTGCTGCACCTCCTTGGCCACAGCCAGGTGCTGCTGGAGCTCCTCCACCTCTGTGCCGTACTGCAGAGCAGCAGGGGGAGTCAGGGGGGGCTGCACACTGTGCCCCCAGTGCCCCCCAGCACAGAGCAGGGGAGGGATGCTCACCGATCTGCATTTCTGCTGCAGCTCCACCACCTGTGCCAGGAGCTGACTGATCTCCTCCTGCTGCCTCGCTGTGTCCTCAGCCTTGCGGGCCAGCTCTTCCGACAGGCAGGTGACCTGCTGGCTGGCTGCAGCTGGTGGGGAGCACCATCACCATCCACCCCAGGTGCTCCCCAGCACCCAGCAGGTGCCCCCCCCCGGCCCAGCCCACATACAGAATTGCTCCACACAGTCAATCATCAGCTGCTGCTCCTGGTCCTCGTACCGGCTGGTCTCTGTCACGATGGTGGTGGCCTGGGGGAGAGGACAGGGTCTGTATGCGATGAGCAGAGTGTTCCCCCCCAGCATCACCACTGGATGCCCCACTGCCCCCACCTCCAGGCGAAGCTTCTGGTTCTCTTCCTCCAGACACCGGAGCTTCTGCTGCAGAGCGTCGTACTGGAAGTACTGCTGCAGGGACAGCGAGGACTCACTGCGGCGCAGCCTGGGGACAGAAGGGTGGGCATTGAACACCTACAGTGTGGGCAGGATGGGGCCCTGCCGGCACCCTGACCCACAGCCATGGGGCAGCCCCATAGGGCCCACTCACGGTGTGATGGGGGTGGAGGTGGGCTCATTCTCTTCTGTGTTGGTGGTGTAGAAATGGAGCAGATCATCCCTCATGGAGACCTCATGGCGCAGCTGTGCGATCTGGGGGGGATATCAGGGCTCAGCTCAGAGGCACAGCCCTACACAGCCCCCCCCCACCCCAGGGCTGAGGGCGGTACCTCCTCCTTGGCCAACTCCAGCTGCTCCTCCAGCAGCTCATTGCGCTCCGTCAGGCTGCGGTTCTGCTTCAGCAGGGACTGCCCAATGCGCGCTGCCAGCTCCAGGTCTCTCTCTTTCTGCGGGAGGTGTGGGGGGAACGCACTGAGTGTTAACCAGGACCGTCCCCTCCAGCCCCCGCCCCGCAGCCCCGAGGTCCCCGTGCACCAACACACCTCGTCCAGCAGGTTGGTGACAGCATCGATGTCGTGGTACGTCTTGGTGATCCGCACGGCCCGCTCGGCGCACAGGACTGGGGGAGAAGGGCAAAGACTGAACCTGGCTGTGCGTACATAGGGCTGCAGGGGGAGCTCGGCGCTTCCCTGCTGCCCCCTCCTCTCGTTCTGCAGCTTGCAGCTCACCCACGGGCACAGTGATGGGCGATGGCTGCAGCAGCTGCGTTGAGCTGCCCCGCGCTGCTCACCATTTGCTGGGCAGCAGCTGCACAGTGCAGGCAGGCGCGCTCCTGTGGCACTGTGGGGCACACGCCGACCTCACCCCACATCTCACTGTGAAGGGGAAGGTGCCAGTGTCCCCCAGTTCTGACACAGGGCACACGGATGGGAAGGAGGGGCTGAAGGGAGGTGACGTCTCCAACGCAAAGCCAGGCTGGGAGCACAGGCACAAACAGCGCCGTGCAGCGCTGCATGAAGTCGAGCTGCAGGCAACGTCCCCCCAGCCTGCCCCAGCCCCCTCCCCCAGATGTCACTGCAGGAAACCAGCCCTGCCCTAGTTTCTCCATGGGGTCGCTGGCTGAGCACAGGGATTTGCTCCAGCCCATGTTCAGCAGCCAGGAGCAAAGGGGCAGAACCCACAGCATCCAAACTCACAGCCACAGTGGGGCCCAGCACTGAGATCTGCCCTCTTGTGGTGCTGCACCTACCCCCAGTATATCTGGGCCTTTGGGGCAGATGGGTGGTACAGGGGGTGCCCACCCATCTGCAGAGGCAGCTGGTAGTGAGCATGAGGCCTCAAGCTCTGCCTGCACCCCACAGCCACTGCCAGAGCTGCCCACAGTGCTCACAGCCCCACGACTCAGTGCCTCAGTTTCCCCAGCAGAGCAGCCCAGCAGTCTTACCCTGCAGCCCCCACCCCACGCACTCCCCCAGGCGGGCAGACAAAGTGGGTTAACGGGGGAGGCTCAGCCACACAAATCCCATTATGCTGCCCCAGATGGGATTGTGTAATGGCGCACGTCGCCATGGCGATGCCCCCACTCGCCACCCGTGTCCCTGCCCAGACCCCAGTGGGTGCATCCATAGGGATGGGGGGCCATCCTCAGCCCCAGCCCCCTCCCCTCAGCAGGGCCTGCTTCCCGCAGGGGTCCCTAACCGCACTTGGTCAGGCCACTGAGCCGTTAATTGGAAATAATTGGAGCATGAGCATCTTTATGGCGTGAGCCAGCAGCGGGCCCTGGGAGCCGTACGCTGCCCAACACGTACACACCAAGCACCACGGCTGGGCCAGCACAGTGTGGGAGCCCACACCCCCATGGGAGGGCTGCCCAAAGCCCCACGGACCCTTCCCCATCGCTCTGCCCACCAACAGCGGGCAGGAACCCCTCCTGGGGTCACAGTGACCCCAAAGGGACCGGATAGCAATCCTTCACGGTGAGTGGGACCGGGGAAGGGGGGGGATCGCCAACCCCAAGGGAAATGCACAGACTGGGAGATGGCAGCGGTGGGGCGGCTGTTGAGGAGCCCCCGACCCCGCATTCCCACTGCAGCCCCAGCCCCGCCGCAGCCCCGCGCACCCCCCACCTTCCTCCAGCTCCCGGGCGATGGGGTCCCCGCCGCCGCCTCTCTCCGCGTTCCCGTTCAGCTCGTCGTAAGCGGCGGGGCTGCTCCAGATCTCCATGGTGCCGTGCCCACCGCGGAGCCGTGCCGAGCCGTCCGCTCCCGCCCCTATTTATGGGGTCGCCCGGCGCGCACCTGCCCGCTGCGTCCCGGGGGCGGCGCTGAGGCCGGAGCGGGGCGGGGGCGGCGGGGTCGGGGGCTGCACGCTCCCCCCGGCTCGGCACAGCACAGCACAACACAGCACAACACAGAACAGCACACAGCAGGCAGCTCAGCTCGGCCCGCAGCAGCAGCTCTGTGCGCTATGGGGACACGGCCCCCATCATGCCCCCACGGCCCCCATCGTGTACCCCACAGCCCCCATCAGGCACCGCAGAACCACACGCCATGGAGATGTGCTCCTCATAGGAGATGCTGCTGGTTCCCACCTCCCAGCCTCGCACGGACACGGGGTGGTCTGTGCACTGCATCCCCCAGTGGGAGCTGCCCGGAGGGGACACCGAGGGGTTACCGGTCCCTGAGCAGCAGCCGCGTAGTGCTGGCAGCTGAATAAATCACACTCTGCTTACACGATGGAGCAGCTGTGTGGCACACTGTGCAGGCGCTGTGGGCAGGGGGCTGTGGGTGGGGGGCAGCGGGGCTGCTCTCCGTCAGGATGCCAGGACTGCTCATAAGCACAGCGCCTCCATCACCACCCGCCCCCAGCGCCTGCCCTCATTAGCACTGAACTAATCAATGAACCGACGAGGCCGCGGCTGGAGCTGCCCTTCAGCAGCACACCATGCCTTTATTTGCCTGCTGGAGTCCCACTCAGGATCCTGACCCCCTCCAGTTCTGCCTCAGCCACAACACCCTCTTGGCTCTGCCCTCTCCTCCTTCCTGCCTGGGCTCCACAGTCTGTGGGTAGGGACCAACCTATGGGCACCCCAAGGACGCAGCGTGCAGGAGCTGCTCCCTCCTAATCCCTGCCAGAGCTTTGCTCCTCCATGCAGGTCTCTGCGTCTGCACAAGTAGATTACAGGGGGCTATTTCTGATGGCAGCTTAACAGTCTGGGTGAGGGGATGGGGGGGTGGGGGCACAGCACACACAGACGGGGCTTTGAGAAACGTGACATGGAGTGGGAGTGGTGACACCGCTGAGCCACACTGTGTGCACAGGGCTGGAAGCTGAGGCTGATGGCTGAGGGGGGCAGGAACACCACGGGGCCACAAGCACAAGAATGCCACAGCCAGGGGGTGCCCCCAGCCCCTCATGCATGGGAGGAGGCAGCGAGGGCGGCCCCCTGCTCTGCTCCTGCCCCCAGCACATACACACCAATGTCCAAGCAGAGCACAGACCCCTCCTGTGCCCCCACCAGCTCCCAACACTATGGAGCCTCAGCACAGTGTGGGTGTGGGGTTGGGCAGGGTCCCTGGGAGATGTTGGGGCTCCCTGCACATGTCCAGCTCAGCCCAGCAGAATTAGCCCAGGATATTCTGGCCAAGGAAATCCACTCCGCCAATCCCATTAGTGGTGATTAGCTCCTGCACTGCCCTGTGACCCCACCCCAAACCCTGCACCCCACGGCCCCAGGTCAGCCCCACAGCAAGAGAAGGGCACTCACGGAAGTACCACAGGGTCTCCTCGATCTGCTGGGGGGTCAGGGGGGCTGGGGGCTGCGGGGCGGGGGGGGCACGCAGCCAGTCCTCGTGGTCGTAGCCAAAGACGGTGTCGGCACGCAGAGTGTAGCGGGGCAGCTGCTCGCCCAGCAGGGTGACGATCTCCACCTCGGGGACATCGCCGCTGCACAGCTCTGGGGATACGGGGACAGCACGTCAGCTGTGGGATGGGGGCACCCGGGGCAGGGATGGGGGCACAGAATTGGCTTGGGGGGTGCATTGGAGGAGAACTTCCTGCCCCCTCTGCCCCCGTGGGGTCCGGGGTTGGTGCCCTCAGCAGCCGGATAAGCCCAAAGCCACTCGTGCCCGCAGAGGGCGTCCCAGCGCAGGGCGGCTCACGGGGACCCTCATCCTTCCCCCCTCCCTTCCACCTCCTGGGGGGAGATCCCTGCTGCCACCTCCCGGCGGCATTGAGGCACCGCGATACGGGGCAGGCGATGCCGGGACGCGCGGAAGGGACGAGGCCGAGAGTTTCCCGGACCCCTCCCCGTCCCCCCGGCCCGACCCACCGGTGATGGTCGCGGCATCGCGGCGGCTGCCCGCGGCGTGGGGCGGGGTCGGGCCGGGGGGCGGTTCCTGCGGGGCGGCGGGGTCCAGTTTGGCGTCACGGGGGGAGCCCGGCTGCCATGGGCCGTGCCTTCCCCCCCACCCCGGATCCCCGGAGCAGCGCTGGAAGCCTCAGGGTCCCTCCTCTGGCCGAGCCTGGGGAGAAGGAGACTTCAGGGCGACGCTGGGGACCGGGGCCCGCATCCCATCCCCCAGCCCTACGGGGACCCTGAGCGTCCTCGTTGCCCCCCCCCGCCGCCAAACCCCTCCCTGGGGCAGCATCGCACTGCCGAGCTCCGGGGGTTGGGGGGTCGTGGGCAGCAGCGTCGGACGGGCCCGGCGTGGGTCCCGCTGCCCTGGGCGGTGCGGGGCGGATCTCGGGGCCATGTACCTGCTAAGCGCTGCTCCACGCCGTCGGGCCGACGGCCGCTACGTGATGCGGGGTCTTGGCACCAAAGCGCAGCCCTGGTGACATGCGGGCGGTGAGGACGCTTCGCAGGGGCCGGGTAGGACCCCGCTCCCCATCCAGGTGCCCGGCAGCGGACGGACGCTGTCGCGGTGCCGCAGCTCTCGCGGGAGCCCTCGGGAGCCGCACCTCGCCGGGCAAAGTTCGGCTGCCATCCTCCACCCCAGTGCCAGCGGGATGCGGGGTACGGGGCCGGGAGGACCAGCGGCAGTGCCAGCACGGCCATAAACGCATCACGAGCCCAGCCATAAAACCAACACCATCACGAGCCCGGCCGTAAAACCAGGACTGATGTGACTCCGGCACCGGCGGCGCTCCTGTTGCCCCCACCCTGTGCCGTCCCAGCAGATCGCTGCCGGAGGATTCGGGGCTGCAGGGGTCGAGCTTCAGATTTGCGTTCCGTGCTGCCCGGCTCCCACGGCTCCCGGAAGACAGCTGTTGTTTTGCTCGGCCCCGATCCTGGCACGGGACAGAGCAGGAAGCCGGGCCGTATCCCTGCTGCACGAGGCTTGGCCGGGCCGTGGGGCTGAGCTCGGTGAGACAGGCCTGGAGCCAACCCCGCTTCCCCAACCCCGCTCCTTTCTGCCTTCCTCCCCAGCTCGCCCTACCCGGACCCTGCAGGCGTACAGCTCAGAGCAGCCCCGAGCTGCCCCAGGCGCTGGGGAGTCGGGGAGTCGAGCACGACAGATGTATGAACCTCCCCGTCCCGTCCCTCTCCCCCCTCACAGCAGAGCTGTCACAAAGCTCAAGGATGGAGCCGGGAATCGCATCTCCCATCTCCCAGCTCTGCGGCAGCTGAGCCCACCCCCGTGACAGCACCCGGCTGAGCTCCCCGTGCCAAGCAGGGGGGACGCGGGGACACGGCCGAGCAGATGGGCACCGCCGAGTTCACGGAGAACTTTGGGAAGTTTCCACCTCTCAGCAGCGCTGCCAACCTGGCGCCCGGAGCCGCTTCCACACCGCTCGCAGGGAGCAGCTGTCGGTGAGATCTCGTCCCTCCATCTGTGCCGCTCACACAGCCCGGATGCGGGACTTTGGATGGGAATCGGTCGCCGCTTTTAACCTCGCCCCTCTCCATCCATCACCGGAGCTCGACCGCAGTGTGTTCATCCCCCAGAGCTCATTAAGATGAGCTCCGAGCCGCAGCAGAGCTGAGATGCCGGTGATGCTGCTTAATGAACAAACATCTTAATTACCAGGAACTGCTGCCTCCTGGCAGAGCAGACATGCCGACATACCCACATCAGGGCGATGCCCACCCCAGCAGGACCCACAACGTCCCCAGGCCGACAAAGAAGAGGCTGACGACGACCCGGGGCTGGGGGGGGTTATTTTATTCTTTGCTTTGGTCTATACAAAAACAACTTATAGAAATAATAAAATCTTCCCTTCCGGACCCACGCTGCAGTGACAGCCCGTCCACTTCCAGGCGGAGCGTGAAACCATCAGATCCAGAACCTCTTCAGAAAAGTCATCAGATAAGGAAAAGGGGCGGAAACACCACTCACCAAAAGGAGGAGAAAGGGTTAAAATGTGCCACAGAGATGGGTACAAGGACACGGTTCTACGGCTGGAGTCACTCCTCCATGGGTGCTGTGGGGCTCAGTCAGCTCCCAGCAGCAGATCGGAGATCCCATCCCAGCCATCCCCAGGGCTCTGGGAGCGGCTCCGTTTGCTCTCAGCAAAGCCCGGGCTGCCCCTGACAGCAGAGTTTGCAGAAAGCAAAGGGGTTCTCCCAGCAGATCCTTCCCCAGAACGATAACGCGCAGAACAAACCGCAGGGACGTTAGAAAGCACAAACTTAAAGACGGCAAAAGCCGTTGGCACCATATTAAAAATAAGAAGGAAATATATATATTCATAGAAAAGACCATCCTGCCAATGAAAGGTTGATAAAGATGCGGGATTTGTGTGTTTTAAAGCTTCAGAAACTGTATTTGGATGCCGGGTGCAGCAGTAGGTGCTCGAAGCAGTCCCAGCAGGAAGGACCTGCACAGACCCACAGCGAAGAGAAAACTAAACGGGAAGATGAAACCTCTCGTGGGAATGGGGACGTTTGTCGTCAGGCACTTCTTGTCTCCCGAGTCCTTCTCGCCATTGCTCAGCTCTGGGGCCACCCTCCGCACAGAGGAAACGCCTGCACAGAGAAATGGGTGTCACTGTGGGCTCTGGGGAGCAGGATGTGGCCCCTCATCCTCCCCAGCCCCCTCCTACCTGTTGTTGTGCGGGCGGTCAGGCGAGCATATGGTCGGCAAAGGGCGCGCGGACGCCATCACTGTAAGCATCCATGGGGTAATCTCCATCCATGTCCATGTGCATGTCGATGGGGTCCAGGGGGATGTCACCCGAGTACATGGGGCGGTAGCCGGGGTCCAGCTCTGCTGGGTGACAGGGGACACTCAGCGCCTGTGGGTGACAGCTGCCCTCCCGGCTCCCACAGCACTGAGAGGGACCGAGAGGCCACAGAGACCCAGGGCTGCACTCACCATCTGAGTAGGGCTCGTTGATGGGGATCATGCTCTGAGCCTGGGAAAGAAGGTGGCACGCTTTGAGATGCAGGGAACGTGCACGTGGCACTCGGTATCCCCATCCCGTGACCCAGAGCCACCACCTCCCCTCTGCCCACCCACTGCTGCCGTGCAGGCACTGCTGTGGGGGCACAATGTGGCCGCCCCTCCCCATCCCCACACACTCACCGCCTCCCACGCTGCGGGGTCGTGCTTGAAGAGCGAGTTGGTGAGCTCCACGGACACACGCTTCCTGTAGTCGGGGTTCTTGTCCTCGGAGATGCGGAAGAGCACAGCGGCCGCATACGTGGCTGTGGGGGGACAGGAGCTGAAACACTGCGGCAGGGCTCAGGGATCCCCCTCGGCGAGCGGAGCCCAGCACAGGGCCGGGGCTGCACTCACCTGTTCCCTCATTCCTGGAGTGCAGCAGCTCCATGAGCGGAGCTGAGGCCCCTTCGGCATCAATGGCATCAGCAGCCTCCTTGTCCTGGGCCAGCTCGCACAGCACACCGGCTGCCACGCGCTGGATGTTCTCCACCGGTGAGTAGAGGAGCTGCCGGGAGAGAGCAGGGCGGTGTGAGGCTGTCCCCAGTGCAGCCCTATATGGACATGTGCACTCCCAGCCCCGTGTCCCAGCCCCTACCTGCACAAAGAGGGGAATGGTGTTGAGCCGGAAGATCTCCATGCGGTTCATGAGGTCCCGGGCCAGGATGTGCAGCGCTCCTGTACAGCCCTCCACAATCTCCTCCATCTTGACGCCGTCCTGTGATGGGATGTGTGCTCAGAAGGGTCCCCATGCCACGGTCCCACCGTGCACTGAGCATGGGGACGGACACCCGGCTGTGCCAGGACTCACCGTGTAGGGCTGCTGTGTGCCAGCTGCCACGTGACGCTGCGCATCTTGGTGAGCCTTCACCAGCAGCTGCACCAGGCGTGGGATGACGGCTGCCTCCTGCAGCGGGCCGTGGTTGGCCGGGCACAGGGCCAGGTTGCGGATCAGCCCGATGGTGGCCTGCAGCAAGAGCACGGAGATTCATCAGACAGAGACCAGAGGCACAGGGCGCCCCGCAGCCCACCCACAGCCCCCCCCCACAGCACACGTTGCCTCCGGCTTCCTGCATCTTCCTGCACCGGATCCTACACCCCCACAGTGGGGGGGTGAGGGTGGGTTTCACCGCAGCAGCAGAGCACGAGCAATTTCCTCCCATTAGCAGCCATTAGCTTGACGGAAACACAGCAGCCAGTGCGCTCGGCTCCAGCTGCAGCTCCCCGCAGCCCCCCCTGCCCCTCACCTTGACCAGCGGCCACTGGTTGGGCTGGTTGAGCAGCTTGACGATGGCGGGGATGCCGTAGTTGAGCCTCACGGAGTTCTGTGCCATCTCGGCCTCGGGGTGCCGGCTGGTGAGGTGCCGCAGGGCGCACACGGCCGGCTCGGTGATGTCCTCCTTGTCGCCCGCCCGCAGGATGGTGTGGATCAGCGCCTCCACCCCGTTCGACTGTGTCACCAGGGTCTTGTTCTTGCTGTTGTTGCAGGTCAGGTTGGAGAGCGTGCCGGTGGCGCAGGTCAGCACATTGACGTCATCAGAGCTCAACTGGTTCACCAGGATCTTGAGGACTCCATCCAGGCCCTCCTGCAGTAGCACAGATGGGTCAGAGCAGCTTCTCCCCCAGTCCTGACCCTGCCTGGCTCCTGAGTGGGCTCCATACAAACCCTTCCTGGGGGCTGCAGCTCTCAGTGTGTGCAGAGGGGCTGTTCCCCCAGACCCCATCCTCTCCCTCCCTTCCAGCTCTAGGCTCTCATCTTCATAGCCAGCAGGGCTCATGCACCCCTGGCTGCACCCCAGTGCTTCTCAGCATCACTCAGGCAGCACAAGTGGCAGCGCTCAGTGTGCGCAGCTTTGTTCATTTTAACATCCCCGCCAGGGTTTTCCTGCTGGAAACTCAGGAACCATGCAGCCCCAGCTGCTGGGATTGATGCAGTGAGTGAGCATTACCAGAACAATCCCATAGTGACTACAGTTCTGGCCCCAGCTGTGCAGACAGTGCCAGGAAGGGGTTAAAGTGCTGCAGCCAAAGCCAGGGGACCCGGCTGCACGCTTCCACCGCCAGCACAAATAGTTTCCACACTGCATCAGGAGCTAATCTGCAACCCGAGCACATGGGGAACACATCAGGAGGTGATGAACGGCTGGAAGAGCTCAGAACTGAGCCCTGGGCACCCCTCAGGCTCTGCATCCTCATGGGGCTGAGAGCTGAGAAGGCAGCCACAAGATCAAGGTGCCTGGGGATGCTGCCGCAGCTGATCAGATGCAGAGCAAAGTAAGGACAGCACTTTGGGATCAGCCTGGCATAGGCACGGGGCTCCACGGAGGTGGCACTGACCCCAGGCACAGCTGAGAGGAGCTCCCCAGAAAGCTGAGCTGAACACAACACGGCAGCCCCCAGACCCACCTGTTTGGTGGCCACATCAGAGAGGTTTCGCAGGGTCCAGAGACAGTTCTGCACCAGCCGGGGGCTGGAGCTGGTCAGGTGCTTGCCCAGAGCCTGCATGCCACCTGCCAGAGACACGAGACACCGAGTCTATAAATACAGACAGAGAGGAAACGGAGCCGTGGCACTGCACAGTGAGCACAGGCTGGGTGCCACCCGGCTGCCGCCTCCAACGCACCACGTCGCTCAGCAGAGGCTGACTGCTAAATGTGGAGCAGAGCAGCTCCTGCCCGCCAGCCAGGCCGGTTCCTGCCCACACACAGCCCCGAAAGTGCCTCAGCAGACACAGACCCAGACATGGTGGTGGGACCCGGCAGCACGAGGACTGACGTGCCACACAGGGCAGCTGCCTGTGGGAGGGATGCAGCAGTATGACCCTTTCTTGGGGCCGCACTCAGCACAGAGGGGTGGGGAGCAAGCAGCCAGGAGCAGTCAGTGCTACGGGAGGGTGAACAGCATCACCCCAAAACCCCACCGAGTTCAGGAGGTGGCCCCAGAGCTCTTACCAGCCTCGACGATGGCAGGTTTGTTGCTGGGACACACTGACAGCACCTTGAGCACCCGGCTGGTGGTCCACAGCAGCTTCTCGTAGTTGTAGCTGCGCATGATCTGCACCAGGGCTTGGGGGCCTCCGTTGGCCAAAATAATCAGCTGCAAGGTAAGCGGGCAGGGTCAGGGCCAGGGTGTGGGCAGCACCATGCACTGCAGGACACTGCGAGGGGTTGGGTGCAGTGCTGAGGGGGTGGCAGCTGTCCCCTCCCCGCCGCACCGGGACCCCCGAGGCACGGGCTCACCTTGCTCTCCTGGTTCCCGTAGGCGAGCAGCTGCAGGCAGTCGGTGGTGATGGCCAGGAACTTGGGGTTGTTCTTGTTCAGCAGCGGCACCATCTTCTGCAGCCCGTCAGCCAGGCGCACGGCCATCTTGGCACCCTCCTGGTAGAGCAGCAGGTTGTGCAGCGTGGTGATGGCGTAGAAGAGGACCGACTCGACCGGCGAGCTGCAGGCGGCACGAAGCCACATCAGCACAGTGTGGACACCCCCGGCTCTTCCCCCCCCCAGCACGACCCCAGGCTCCTGGGGGTGATCATCATTGCTCTGCCCCATGAGCACTGGTGAGCAGAAACATCCCCTTGGGGTCCATTGGGACACACCACAGGCTCACAGTCACCCTGTTGGCCACCAGGATCCCCAGGTCCTTTCTGCAGAGCTCCTCTCCAGCAGCTCAGCCCCCTGCCTGCACTGATGCATGTGGTTATTCCTCCCCAAGTGCAGGACTCTACATTTGCCCCTGCCTGGCCTTGGGCACCCCCAGGGGTAGAGCACTCTGCTCTGGGCAGCATCCCAGGACCCAACTGCTCTCATAGTAAAGAATGTATTCCTTATACCTAATCTCAGCTCATCCTTTTTCAGTTTAAGCCCATCCCCTCCTGTCCAGCCCTCCGTACCTGAGCATCCTGACAAGGGCCGGGATGCCACCAGACTTGAAGATGGAGAGCAGCCCCTCACGGTGGTGGGAGAGGTTGTGCAGGATGCTGGTGGTGCAGCGTGCCGTGTCCAGATCGCTGGTGCTCTGCATGGTGCGCACCACAGCTGCCACAATCTGAGATGACTGCATCAGGGCACGGCGGGACGCTTCCTTCTTGGAGAGCTGGTTCACTATCATGGCTGCTTTGCTGACAACCACCTGCAGCAGGGAGAGGAACCAGGGGTGGGTGGGGGTCCTGGGACACACTGGGATTCCAATGGGTTGCCCTGCAGCGAGGCTGCTGATTTTAACAGCTCGCTCGCCTTGCTCTAGGAGCTACATGCAGCATAAGGTCAGAGGGGGGAAGGAGGTGGTGGGAGGGATGCCCCAGAAGCCCTGCAGCTTAAAGCCCGAGCAAAGCATGCTTGCTTACTGGGTCCTCGTCGTTGAGCAGTTTGGTGAGCTCTGGGATGGCGCGGGTGGCCAGCTCAGCATCATCCTGGTAGTTGATCAGGTGCACAATGGCCGACTTCAGCATCTGCGAGGGCTCCGCCAGGCGCTGCACGTTGGTCTGCTGCCCTTCCACCTGCGTGGTGATGAGCAGCGAGCGGTCCTCCACAGTCTCGGGGTACATGGCAGCACGGACACGCTGAGCCCGGGTCATGGCCAGCTGAGCCTCCATGTCGGCTGCGGGGAGATGGAGAGGCGGTGTGAAGCTGGGCCCTCCTGCAGGAGTGTTCCCAGCACTGCTTTCTGATTGCACTGAGCCCAGCACGATGCCCCCACCCTGTCAGCAGTCCTGGCACGTCCTGCAAGGAGCCATTGCTTCCAGTGTAAACAGATACAGCAGTACAGAGATAAGGCAACACTCAATTAGGCAGTATGATTAGGCAATTGTCACACAAGGCCTGTTAATTAAAAAATTAAGAGTATTTCAACTTGGGACCAGCTGGCAATGGGGATTAGGAGGACACAGAGCCCTCCCGGGCCGAGGCTGCAGGGATGGGCACAGCAGGAACATACCCATCACAGACCCACGTTTCCCCCAGAAGAGGACAGGCAGCAGAGCTCTGCTCCACCAGCACTGCAGCTCTGCCCTCCAGGACCCATCTCTGGGGGGAACCAGCACAGCTCTGCCCTCCTTTTGGGGGCAGGGTGAGGGGAAGCATCTCCTCCAGCACCACAAAGCTGTGCCCACATGGCTGCACCCCGGATGTCAGGTCTGTGGCACACAGCGGCAGCTTGCAGCCGTGCCAAGGCAGCTTTCCAAGCAGGAACAGCAGAGCTGACGCCGACCCGTGGGCTGGGACCTGCTGCTCTCCACAGAGCCAGCCGAGCGGCTGCAACATGTGCTTGGCTCAGCACGGCCAAGGGCTGGCTGTGTGCCCTCAGTGCAGGGAAGGAGGGCAGCAGGGGGGGATTTCAGGCAGCAGCAGCCCACGGGAAGGCTGCGTGGAGCAGTGCCCAGCGGGAGCACAGCAACAGCCCTGAGGAAGGCAGCAGCAGAGCTCCCCCACCCCTACCTTGCGCTTGGCTCTGGCCCTGGCTCCCGCCCTGGCAGTAGCTGGTGGTGGTGGTCTTCTTGATGGTGTACTGCTTCCCATACAGCTCGTCATCATCCCCCATGCACTTGCTGCTGACAGATGGCACCTGGGTGTTGACTCCCGAGTGGATGCCCGAGTCGTAGGTGTAGGTCTGCTGCCACTCCGTCACCTTGATGGGCTGCTCCATCATGTTCATCACCTCCATGGCTGCACTGCGGGGCAGAGGGGAGCGTCAGAGCCCGGCCCCGCAGATCGTTATCTGCCCTCCTCCCCCAAGCGAGATGAAAGGCAGCCCTGCCATGACGAACCCACAGCCATGACGAACCCACAGCTCAGCACTTTGCTGCTCCTGTTCAGACACGAACCGCGGCTGCAGCCGGCGCGGAGCTCAGCCAGTGCCTGCCACGCAAAACCACATCCCAGCAGTAAATGGGCCACGGTGCTCACAGGCTGCTTTCTGCTGATGGGAGCTGAGCACGAGGCTGAGCCCTCAGGAATAACATAAACCCTCTGGTGACGCTCCTAAAGGCCTTAGAAATAACCAGGCAGACCCAGTGCAATACACAGATGCCCACGGCATACTCAGGGCTGGCTCCTGGCAGCACCAGCCTGGGGGACACTAGTGTGACCCTCCACCGATCCCCTCTCCCATGCATATGGGGTACCACAGCCGCGAGCAGCTCAGGGACCAGCAGGAACCCGGCACAGAGTCCCGAGGAGGGAGGGCAGCCCCAGAGACACCAGACCTGGCACAGCCCCAGCATAGAGGCTCGCGGCGCTGGGAACACTCCGGGCACGGGAACCCCGCACCCAACCCCGGCCCGGGAGGCTCCGGGAGCAGAGGGCGAGCCGGGCCCCACGGGAGGTCCCACGCAGTCAGGAGCAGCGCCCGCCCGCAGCCGCCCGCATGGCGATGCCATGAGTCACCGCGGGGCTGACGCTGCTCCCAGGCAGCCTGCAGCAGCTGTCGGCTGGCAGGGAGGTGCCGAGGGACGAGCGCTGCTCCCGGCCCTGCCGCCCACACTGGGGGTCGGGGCACTCCGACCCCAAACGCACCGCGGGGACAGAGCAGCCCCAAACACCCACCGACGCAGCCTCAGTTTGCCTTAGCGCAGGCTGGATTTCTGCTGTCTGCAGGACGGAGATTTGGGGGAGCAGGGGTAGGGGGTCAAAGCCCCACAAACACAGGGGGCAGGAGGCTGAGTCACCGACCCCCCGCAGCCCCCAGCCCGTCGCCATACATTAGGCTGCACGGAGGGGATGAGTCAGACTTTCAGACTCGAGGAGCAGCGCTGCCAAACAGAGGCGTAACCACCACCTGGGTACACAGCACCGAGCCACGGGTCCCCGCTGCAGCCGAGCTCGGGGGGTCCCGCAGGGTCGGCTCTGCCCGGAGCAAGGGGCGGCAGGAGGAGCCCCCAGCCCCACACCGCCCGGCTGAGTCAGGGCGTCGGGTGGTGCCGGGACGCGGATTGCGTACGGGGGGAAGCGGGGGGAGGGCTGGGGGGGTGCAGGGCGGCGCACTCGGGCTTGGCGCGGCTCGCCCCAGCGCTGCGGGCTGTTCCCAGCAGAACGAGCGGCACAGCCCCACAGTCACCAGGAAAACATCCCGGCCAGGTAGGGAAAACTCCTTAAACTCCTTCCTGCTGAGCAGCTGTGGGGCACAGAAAGACGGAGAGCTCCACATCCCGCCGCCTCCCCCACCCCCAAGCAGCCTTCCTGGAAGCAGGGCAGGGTGCTGCTCGTCAATTCGATGTTTTCTGAGCTGTAAAGGAGCATTCTGCACACTCAGTACCGCTCCGACTTTAATGGGTTGTGCATAATGCATGTTTATAAGGCAGCGAGAGGCAACCCCGCTAATGGAGGCTGCTGGGGGGGGGGGCTATTCCCACGACAGGGGCTGCATGCTCTGATCAGTGCAGCAGCAACACGGGGATGATGCTGTACTGAGGGGCACAGCACCCAGCCAAGCCTCAGTGCACACAAAGGAGCTGTCCCTATCTGGTCACTGTGGCCATAAAGTTGGAGCCCCCAGATGGTGCTGGCAACCTGATAAAGGCAACATCAACACAACCACTCACCAACAGGCCACAGAGGGGGTGGGGAACTCATCCCTCTCCCCCCACAGCAGAGACAGGTGCAGGCTCTGCACTGTGCATGGTGCCCACACAGCCCCATGGCAGCAACCACAGGAACCCACCAGGTCCCCGCAGCCCCACTTGGAAAGCTGCCCTGGATGGACAAAGCCAAAAATGTTAATGCTTCAGAGCCCAGGTCCTATGCACGGCACAGAGCTGCCAGGAGGGGCCAGTTCCCAGCTGCACACAGCCAGTCAACCTGCAATGCTGCTCTACAATTACTGGTGTATGACAGACACTTCATTTCCCAGGCATTCCTGAGTCTGCCTCAGACACCGACTTCTTACCCAGCTGTTCATCACACACACAACACAGCCCCCCCCCTCCCCTGCACTCCTCCCTGTCTGCACCATGACAGCCAAGGTGAGCTGAGTTGCTGAGATGCAGGATGAGCTCAGGAGATCTGATAGGGATGGCTACAGTCAGAAGAACAGATCCACATCAATGAGCACAGGGAAGCACAGCACCACCCCAGTGATGGGCACCTGCCTGATGGCACTGCAGGTTTGTTCATTGCTATGGGTGAAGCTGACGGCACAGAGTGATGCTTTTCTGAGCCCTGAGCACACATCCCACTCCTCTCTCAGAGGTCAGGCACCAGACAAGCTTCTCCTGTCCCCATCCCTCAGCAGGGACCAGAGGCAGGAGTGGAGCACAGGAGGACTCGGCCCACAGAAGGAGGGATGCACCTGGCACATACAAGAGCTCTAGAAGGGGCACAGCACAGGGGCAGGCGAGGAACAGGGCTGGGAAAAGGTTAAACCTTCTCCTCCTGCTTCCTGGAGCCAGGCGTCCTGGTGAAGAAACAGGGGAAGTTGCTGCACAGCCCGGCCAGAAAGCTCCTCTATGGCTGTTTGATCAACAGCCAGACAGCATCGTCCCCCCCAGACTGTCTGCAGGGGAAGTCTCCAGTAAACACCTCCCCCCCCACAGCCCCTTCCTGCAGCTCCGTGACAGCGGGCAGGACGCAGCATCCACAGCAGGCACTGATTTACAGCTGAGCTGCCCAGCACAGCAGCGGGGACGCCACAATCAGAGCCTCACACAGAGGTAAGGACTGCTGGGGGTCCCCTCACCTGCAGTGCTGGCAGTGGGCTCACAGTGCTGCTTTGCTCAGCGGCCCCTGCAGCACCACATCCCCATCACAGACAGCTCTGTCACCCTGAGGTGTTGGTGGTGCGAGGCCCTGACTGGGCACAGAAGCAGTGAGGTTGCCCCAACCCCCCCCCCCCCCCCAGCACACAGAACAAAGCACAGCACCGGAGCTGCACTGTGCACCAGCAGCGAGCTGGGCTGCAGGAAGCACGCGAGCAGCTGCAACTACAGCCACCAAGGCTTTTAAAGAAAGGAAAAAGGCATTTAAGGCAATTCAACAAATACAGGGTAAGGAAGGGTGATCTCAGAAGCACTTCTGCTGCACACCAGTAACCTCTGCCCTTCCCAGCTGCCCAGGCAGCACAGCAATGCCAAAGCAGCCGCATCCCACGGCTGGCACCACTGCTAACAACCAGGCCAGAGCTTCAATAGGCTTTAACAGAATCCTCCCACTATGGCACACAGTCACAGCGCTGCTCCAGCTCAAAGCTTGGCACCCCCCACCCAGCTCCATCAGCACCCACAATCCTCCCCACGGCTCTGCCCACACTGGGGACCCTCACAGCCCACACGGGACTGCGGCCGCTGTCCTGGCTCCTTCCCAGGTGGAGAACAGCTCTGAGCCTCCCAGTGCCCTCAGAGCCAACACCCAGCCCTGCCATCAGCAGGAGCCACTCCCGCACGTGGAAGCCGCGTCCCGCTCCGCCCTGCCCCATCCTGGGAACCGCGCAGGGATCCCGCACTGCAGCCCCACCCTCCGCCCGCCCCATTAACAGCCCAGCAGGGGAGGTGCCCCCACAGCCCAGCAGGGCGCATCCCTCAGCCAGAAGAGTCGGCACGTCTCATTACGAACACGGGTGGGGAGGATGGGAGCTCCCCATTTGTCCGTGAAAGGAGAGCTGGCACGGTGCAATCAATCCCAATAGCTCCATCTGGGTAAGAAAAGCAATATTTTGTTTTAGAGAGCACCAGGAACAAACCGTCCTTCAGGAACACAATAATTGCAGGCTTTTAGGATTCCGGCTCGGAGGCTCACGTGCATTTCCAGCAAGAATAATGGTGCCCAATGGCACAGGGCTCTGCCACCCCGGATCTGCCAGGAACGCAGGGCTGAGGGCTGCTGCTCCCCAGCTTAATTTCCCCATCCAACTGCATTACATCTGCAAAGTTCAAATGCTTCACAGGGAATTATCGCCAACACCCGTCAGCACACGGCCTGTCGGAGCAGGTTAATGATTTGTCACCAGGGCTCGGCCGGGTGTCACCGCGATTACAGCAGCGCTCTTACAGCAGCCAAAGGTCTCTGCCACCAGCAAAGTGAACGCTCCTGCCCTGCCATCCCGGCCCTGCCCTGCACAAAGCAGCACGGCAACGCATCCCTGAGATGGCGGGGATGTGGGTAAAGGAGTGGGGTTGCTGCTGGCACCGAGGTGGGGACTGGCACAGCTCTGCCAGCACGGAGCAGCTGTGCCACCACCCAGCAGCATCGGCTGCCTCACAGCGCCAGGGCTCCGCAATGCTGCTGGAGGAGCTCAGCACCAGCACCTGCCCTCCCCAGCAGACCCCTGCCCAAGGCATGCCACGAGGTCGATTGCAGCCTTAGCTGCAGTGCTGCATGACCCCTCCTGTGCATCTCCGCAGCACTGGGGGAATAGGTCAGCTCAGCAGGTGTGGGATATTCAGAGGGCACTGAGCATCCCAAGGCAGTCCCAGCACAGCCCAGCGCCCCGAGCCACCAGGAGCTCCGCTCCAGCACAAGGCGCCTGCCCTTTGCATGGAGGGATTTTAGATCCGAGCAATTCAAGCATTATGAAATGCCTCCAGGCCTGTCAGCAGCTGCAGAAAAACCAATCGGGGATGGCAGATTTGGAGAGATATCTCAAGCCTATCTAATTAGAAACATCTTGCCCCTCACTCCTCTTGCATTCCCCTCACCACCCTTACAAAGCACAGCACACTGCACACGAGGGGGGAGCACACACCTCCAGCACAAACAGCTCTCACCCCACAGAGGCAGGAGGATGCAGTGGCCCAGGAGGCTCCTGAGCCCAAAGCCAGAGCAGGGCAAGCACACAGTAAGGACAACCCACAGGATGCACAGCAAGGACTGATGCAGCACATGGGGGGAACACATGGGGGGTGATGAAGCATGCAAAGCATTGCCCTGCCACCACTGGACCCCAAAGCTTTGGGTGCACTGCACCACCCTTGCAGCATGTGGGCCTCGGGAGCACTCAGCAGAGCAGGCAGCAACATGCCAAGCATGGCATTCAGGGCTGTGCTGGGCCGTCCTTGAGCTGGCAGCACAGGATGCAGCTTTGGAGCACTCTGCAGCTCAGCGCTGGCCAGCAGCACTGTAAGCACAGATGTGTTTTTAAGCTGCTTAGGTCAAGTTTTAAGACTTCTTTGGCAGCCTCTCCCATGCACAGACAGCGTGCCTGCTCCATCCCCAAACACCCAACCCCGTCCCTGGGAAACAGGGTAAACCCAACCCTGGTGGAGCTGGAAATGCTGCATCAGCTCAAGTGCTGCATCCTCCAGGGCTGACTGCGAGCCAGGCGCTGCCAGCAGGGCACAGCCCCGAGGGGGACACCCCAGGTCCCAGGGGACCAACTGGGACCCACAGCTGCCACCAACACCCCATTTGCTGCCTGTCCCAGGCACAGCCCTAAAGCACTGAGGTGGGAAAACACCACCTAAAACAAGAGTCAGAGCTGGCAACTGTGCCACAAGGAGTCCAAGGCAGACTTGCACTGCTTCAATAGAAATGAAACTTCTTTTTAACTTCTGCTAATTAGAAGCCAGCCTCATTTCAAATTTCAGGACCAGCATGAGCTGTGGTACAGACACTTCAATTAGAGCCATGCGAGCTCCCCATGCAGACCCTGCACTGCAGCTCCTCCCTGCGGGCTGCCAACTGCACCCCCATCCGGCTGGGGGTCTGTTGGGGGAACAAGGAAGGACTCCCAGGAGGAGAACAGCACCCAACCTTCACACACAGCTCTGCGACCAGAGGCGAAATGCTCCGTGCTCTCCAGGTGCGAGCAAACCACGAGCAGCGGTGCCAACGGCACGGCCCACTGCGACCCACATGGGGACGGGGCACGAGGTGCTCGCATGCCGACATCCCCGCTGCCCCCAGGGGAGTGGCTGCAGCGCCAGACAATGGAATGGGAGCCATTGTTTGTGGGGGCGGGGGGGGTTGAGAGCGGCCTGCAGCCCCCCCCGCGCTTCCGCCAGCGCTTCCCCACCGCCGGAGTCGGGCAGCTGCAGTGCAGCCTCCCCCTCCCCCAGCGGCTCCTCATCGCCCAGCGAGAGCGGCACCAGAACCGGGGATAAAACGACCCCCGGCCACCACCACCCGGCCTTTGCGCAGGCGCGTCCCGCGCCCACCTGTTAAAGCCGAGTTCGCAGCCAAATGGGTTTTTCATTCCACTTTGTGGAAATCCTCCAAAGCGGGGAACAATTGCAGCCTTCAGAGGTGGAAGGACACTTTAATGGCTGCTGCCCCCCGCAGGCTGCCCCGCTGCACGCCCACAAGGACACGCGAGGGGATCCGCGCCCCCCCCACAACGCACCAAACTGCGGGTCATCCCGCCGCGGGTGGGCGGGGACAGAGAAGGGGACAGAGAAGGGGACAGAGAAGGGGACAGAGAAGGGGACAGAGAAGGGGACAGAGAAGGGGACAGAGAAGGGGACAGAGAAGGGGACAGAGAAGGGGACAGAGAAGGGGACAGCCCCGGAGCGGGGCAGAGAGGGCCCGTGGACACCGCCGGCAGCACCGGGGGGAGCAGCGACAGGACGCGGGGACAGCGCTGAGGTCACCACGGCTCCGTCCCGGCCCAGGTTGGGCTGCGCCCCCGGAGGCGCCCACGCTCGCACCGCGTCCCCCCGCGCGCAGCCCACGCCTTCCTCTGCGGGCAACTCCCAGCAGCAGCCCCGCGTTATCCTTTCATCTGCGCTCATTAATTAAGCTCATCGCCCAGCGAACGCAACGAGAGCGCAATGAAAGCGCAATGAAAGCGCTCCCCGCGCCCAGCTGAGCTCCGCTCCCGCCGCCGTTCGCTGTCAGCGCCGCGGGGCTCCCGGCGGGAGGAAGAGGAGCTGCTTCTTCCTCCTCCGCCCCCCCCGCCGCACGGCGCTCCCCGCGGGCTGCACGGGGCAGGTGTGCGGCTCTCGGGGCGGGGCGGCCAACCCGGGGGCAGCGCCCACCGCCGGCCCCGACAGCGCCGGGACCGCGCGGGTTGGGCCGAACCGAACCGAGCCCGGCCGTGAGCGGAGCCCCGGGGCCGCTCGGGACCGGTCGGACGGGATGCGCGCAGCCGGGCGCGGCGGCCGCCCCGGAGGGGAGGGGAGCGGACCCAGCCCGGCCCGGCCCCGCCGCTCGATGCCGGGACGCCCCGCTCGGCCCCGCTGCGCTCCCGGCCCCACCGACCGCGACCCGCCGCCCGTCCCGCCCGTCCCCGCTCACCTCCCGCCGCTCCCCGCGCAGCTCTGCCGCCCGCCCCGCTCCGGACCGAACAAAAGGCGAGCGGCGCCCCGCCCCGCTTCGCCCCGCCCCTCCCGGCGCTACCCGCTCGCTATTGGTTCTCCTGCCCGTCCGTTTTCACCGCCGCGGGCCGGGCCCCGCCCCCTCCCCGTGTTTATCCGCTCGCCATTGGCGGAAAAGCGACCGCCCCCCGCGCGCCGGGAGGTGATTGGGCCGCGGGGCGGGGCGGGGGCGGGGCGAGGGCGGGCGGGGAAGGGCGTGTTCGCACCGAGGGCCCACCTGGGTGACGTCAGGGGGCGGGGCGGCACCGCCGGGATGGTTCGACCGGGACGGAACCGGGTCGGACAGCGGGGGGGGGTTCGGGGTTTGTCCGGAACGAACGGAGGGGCGGCCCGGGACGGTCAGCACGGATGGGCGGCGCTGCGGGTCGGAGCGGGGCAGCCCCGCAGCTGGCGCAGGGCGGGGAGCCGGCAGCGCCCGTCCCGTCCCGTCCCGTCCCGTCCCGTCCCTCGCCCCGGGCCAACGCCGTGATTCAGCTCCTGGTTTCAGTCGGCGCAGCCAAGTCTCGGTGCGGCGGAGCTGGAAGGAGCGCCGGGTCTGCGGCCCCGCTGCGCCAACGGCCGCCCCGCGCACAGCATGGGGGTCCCGGCCCCCCCCGACCAACCCCCCCCCAATGGCCCTTCATGGCCCCGCAGGGCCGCTCGGCACTCCCGGCCGTCCCGAGTTGCTCCGGGCGGAGGCGGCCGTTAAAAGAGCGATCTGGGTTTTATTCCAAGTTCAGCGTCTGAACGTTTAAAATCCAAAAGAAACGAGCAAAAAGTAAAAAATAAACAAGAAGGTGGGAAGTATTAAATTAATGGAGCTCAAAGCTGCGGGGCTGATGGGTTGGGAGCTGAAGGCACTTGTGGGGCAGAGATGGCGACGGGGTGCAGCAGCACAGGGATGTCGTGCACCAGGAGCACCACCCAGCACAGAAAAGGGGGGGTCTGGGAGCTGCCGGTGGGGGTGGGCTGCTGCCAGCACCAGAGCAGGAACCCAAGTGAGCTCTGAGGATGAACAGAACCAGCACCGTGCCCAGAAGCCGGGAGGCAGCACAGCGGTTTGCTGTTGGCCCCCTGCTCAGTGGCTCCTGGGAAGCAGTGAAGGGGCACAGCAAATCCCGGTGCTGCTATGGGGCACTGCAGCCACAGGGACATCGGGGCTGGGGGGGCTCGGGGGCAGCAGGCAGGTGGTGGCACAGTGATGTGGCTGCTCCTCCGATGGGGATTACGGCAGCAGTGTCCCTGTAGAAGGGTCAGTCCTGTTGGGAGCACTGGGCAGGATCAGCCCTTCCCAGTGAACCCGTGTTCCCGTGCAGCGTGGAGGAAGAGCCCGCAGCCTGGAGTCCCCA
Organism: Excalfactoria chinensis; assembly: GCF_039878825.1. Taxonomy (NCBI): domain Eukaryota; kingdom Metazoa; phylum Chordata; class Aves; order Galliformes; family Phasianidae; genus Excalfactoria; species Excalfactoria chinensis. The sequence continues at coordinate 496,379 of NC_092848.1, read as the reverse complement.
GAACGGCACCACTTGGCCACCACCATTCTGCTCCGTCAGGGCCAGAGTCCCCTTCTGGCACATCAGAGCGTCTCTGCAAACAGAGGGGATGGTGGCACCGGGATGCAGCAGCAGCCCCCAACTCAACTTTGCATCACGGTCCCCAGCCCCAACGTCAGGAACCTTCATCAGCTTTGTCCCCTTTGGCGTTGGGCTCCTGCCACCACTCTGCGAAGAATCCCTCCTCGTAGTCCCCTTCGCCCTCAAACTCGCCATCCGAGGGCAGATCCTGCAGGTCCTCACCATCATCCACCTCCATCTGCAGCACAGGGGGGAGGAGGAAGCAGTGCAGTGTCTGCGGTGCTTCTTCCTATGGGGCTGTTCGGGGACCCCCACACCGCCCCCACGAGGAGGGGTCCTTCCCCGGGGTAATGTATGGGAAACTGCTGATCAATCTTTTGTACAAAGCATCTGTTCACCTACTGTCTGTATTACTGCACAGGTACCCACAGCCCCCGCCTGCGTGGGACCCCCAGAAGTGGTCATCACCCACCTCATCATCAGCCTGCAGGAACTGCCTGGCGAACTCCAGCATCTTCTTCTGCGCAGCTGTCCTGTTGTAGTAGCTCACGGCTTCCTGGGCACAGGGTGGGGGCAGCGGGGGCCGCATCAGCCTCCACTTCAGCTGAACCCCAGGGCGGGGGCTGGGGGGTCTCTCACCGGCCGGGGCTCGAAGTCCTCCTCCTGCAGGTGCCAGCGCTCGCGGTGGAAGCGATAATACACCAAGTTCTGCTGCATCACCGCATCGTCCGGGTCAAAGAGCATGTAGCTGGAGACGCTGCGCACCGCATCCCGCACGTCGTTCACTGCAAGGAGCACAGGGAGACACAGGGGGTGACATGGGGGGTGACACCCGGCCCTGTGACACCCCAGGGGCCGAGGCCCCCAGCCCCCAGCCCACACTCACGCTTGTAGTAGGCGAACTGCAGGTAGTGGTACATGGTGGCCACGAACTTCTCCACGAAGTAGCCGCCCACGTTGGGGGTGAGCTCGCTCTCACAGCCCACCTTGCAGCGCAGCACGCTCACAAAGTGGTCTGGGAACAGGTGTCAGGTATTGCCTCGTATCACCCCCCCCACCACCACCTGCTGCCCACCTACCTGCGATGGCCGGGTAGAAGTCCTTGAACTCCTGCAGCTCATAGGCGCCCTCGCAGCCAGCCAGGCAGTCCTCGTACGCCTTGTAATACTCAGCCAGAGCCTGCTCCATGTCAGCTGCACTGCTCCGGAAATCCCCGTTGTTGTACAGCTTCACTGAGCGCACAAAGATCGGCTGTGGGACCAAGAGGGCTCTGCTCACCTCCCTGCTGGGTTCCAGGCCCCGTGCCCAGCCCCATAGCAGATGGCTCAGCCCTCAGAGCTGTCCTGTGCATGGCAGATGCAGCTCCATCCCTGGCACCGGCCCCAGAGATGCTTTCTGGGGCAGGAAGGTGGGGGAGCTGGGGCTCTGCTGGGAGGGCCTTTGGGATTTGGGATGGGCTCCGCTGGGCACACACCAACCCAGTGGGATGCTCCTCTTCCTTCTCCCGCCCCAGCCCATCCCCTCCTTACCTCATAGGGCTGAGCCTCCAGGTCCACGAGGTATTCATCCACGTCCACCATCGTCCTGTAGTAGTTCAGGTATTTCAGGGTCATCTCATGCTTGGGGTTCTTCTGCAGGAAGGTGTGAGCAGCGGACACCGCCTTCTCGATCTTGTTGGACTGAGGAGAGAGGGGGTGGTGTGTGAGGCTGCAGGGATGATGCTGGGATGTGTCCCAGGGCAGGAGGTTGTCCAGGGATGGGTCAATGCCCATCGCTCACTGGCAAGGAAGGATGGGCAGGGAGCGGGCAGGGCAGGTACGTCCCGCTGATGAAGCAGTGTGTGCTGAGGATACAAAGCTCTCCCCTCACCCACAGTGGCAGCACAGACAGCGCAGCCCCTCTGGCAGTGACCCACATGGCATGGGTTTGTCAGACTCTCCTCCAGCCCCACTGCCAGCAAAACAGCTGCCCCCGCTCTGCTGCTGCTTGTATGAGCTCTCAGGTTGCAGCTTCCGAGAAGCAAAGCTGGAGGGGTTGGACGAACCATCCTTTAAATGGATTTTAGCCAGAGCAGCCGAGAGGAAAACTCATTAAGTATCCAGGTCAGGCCATTCCTCATTGCTGTGGGTTGAGTGGGGCCACAGCAATGAGGAGCAAGGCAGCCACGCTCCACCAGCTGGGACAGCCCCGTGTCCCCCTCCCCAGGCAATGTTCCACCCAGCCGGGAGGCCTTGGGAGCAGCCGTGTTGAAACTGAAGCAGAATGTAGGAAGAGCAGAGCTGGAGAAATTCCATCTGAGCCTGGAAAACTTCTCCATGTGGACCAGGGGCACCCACAGAGCTGTGCTGGGGGATGTCTGTGCCCACAGAGGGATGGGGGACATGGGGAGATCCGGGGAACCCCCAGCAGGGGTTGTGGGAGGGGGGAGATCAGGGCAATGCAGGGCTGGGGAGGGCGGCCACAGGGGTCCCATCCTGGTCACGCTCCTCACATCCTGCTGGTGCTGACGTGCGGTGCTGCTGGAGTGGGATGGAGGAGATGGGAAGGAAAGGGGGTGCAAGATGGGAAGTGCAGGAGGGGAGAGCACATGGCAGAGATGTGGGAGCAGGATCTGGGGATGGGGGTGGCAGTGGAGAGGTACAGGGTGGGGGGAGTGAATAGGAGGAGTGTAGGGCAGAGGGTGCCGGACAGGGGGGTGCAGAAGATGTGGGGGTGCACGGTCGGGGCCGCCCACACCCCCAGCCCAGAGCAGCCCCCCCATTCCCCAACCCCGTCCTCTCCCGACTTTGCGCGGCATTTGCGCGCCCGCCTCACCTTGAAGAGCGCGTAGTGCAGGTACTGGTAGGGCAGGCGGCGCTGGAAATCGCGCAGCGTCTGCGCAGGCGGGTAGCGCAGCTGGAAGACGGGCAGGCCGCGCTTACAGGCGCGCAGACACCCCGCCCGGCGCAGCAGCCGCCCGAAGAGCTGCAGCTCCCGCTCCCACTCCGCGCCGTCCCCTTCCGCGAGGGGCTCCTCCGCGGATCCCGCCTCGGCGCAGCGGCGGTGGCAATGAGCCTCGCTGTCCCGCAGCAGACGGTGCAGCCGCAGACTGGCCTCCAGAGCCCGCGCGCTCTCCGCCCACTGCGCGCCCGCGTACTGCGCCAGAGCCCGCGCGTAGGCGCGTTGCAGCGGCTCCAGCGCGGCCGCGGGGAATCCGCGCACGCTGTACTGCTCGTATTGCGCCGCGCACGGCCGCGCAGCCAACAGTGGAAGCAGCAGCGCCAGCGCCGCGCAGCCCATCCCCGCCGCCGCCGCCGCGCAATGCCCGCGCAGCGCAGCGCTCCGCGCAGGAGGAGAGCGGGGGAGGGGGGAGGAAGGGGCGGTGCGCGTCGGGGGCGCGGGGTCGTAGTGCTGCTCTGCGCGTTGCGCGCAGGGCGGAGTTGGCACCGAGCGATGCTGAGTGTCCCCGGGATGCGCTCGGAGTTGGGGTGTCCGGGGACCCCTCGCTGCGCGCTCGGCGCTGCGCTGCTCCTTCCCCCCCCCCGCCCTGCAGCGCTCAGCTCCGCTGGATGCGGTCAGTCGGAGGCGCCAGAGCCCAGAGAGCGGCGCCCAGAGCTCAGGGCTGCGGCTCAACTCGAGGAGGTCGGCACGGCTACGCTGCCCACGGCCCACCCCGTGTCCGTGCGGGCGGAGCGGACAGAGGGCTCTCCCTGCAGCCCCAAATGGGTTGTTGTTTTTTTTTGGAGGGGTGGAGGTGCGCGTTGGGTGCTGCTCCAGCCTGTTACAGCGGTTTTGATCACTGCCGTTCAGTAACAGCAGCAGACCGAGCAGCGGTCGGGGTTATCAGGAAGGGCGTTCATTACCCGTATTTACTCTCCCCGAAAGCCAGAGCCCGAGCAGCGGAGCGGCAGCGCAGGCAGCGTTAGGACCCGGCGCTGCACGAAGCCGCTCCCTCCGCACAAAGGGCTGCCCGCAAAGAAGGAAAAGTTTTCCAAGTTCCATCGCGAAGTTCCGCTGCGCCGCCCGCCCCATCGCAGGGAATCGCCGCCCCGGGGCTGGGGCGGGGGCCGGGGGGGGGCCGGGCCCGTTCCACGTGTACAGAAGCGCGGCGGGGCCGGGCCGGGGGGGCTCAGCTCCCTCCTTCCCCCTCCGCCGCTCCGAGCCATGGCCGCGGGCAGCGCCGCGCTCCTGCTGAGCCTCCTGGGGGCACTGGGGCTGAGCGACCCCGGCCCGCTGGAGGACGTGGTGATAGAGCGCTACTACATCCCCAAGGTCTGCCTGCGGGAGGCCCAGATGGGGGACTTCGTCCGCTACCACTACAATGGGACCTTTAAAGATGGCAAAAAGTTTGACTCCAGGTACAGCCCTCGGCCCGCTCCCGCTGCACGCGGCCCCGCGGCCCCCACCCCCCCACTCCGCATGGACACCCCCGCCCCATCCCTCACGGCCCCTGATGGTGCTGGATCCGCAGCGATCCGGGCAGAACCGATCCGGGGGGGAGCGGTGGGCGGGGGGGGCGCTGAGCCGCGCTGCGCTCGGGACGTGTCTGTGCGTGCGCTGCGGGAGGAATGCGGGCAGCCGCGCTGAGACGTGGCAGCAACAGCCGCTCCTCGGCCCCGGGGGTCTGTGGGGCTGTGCCCCATTAGCACCGATGTGAGCGGTGAGGGCAGCGGTGGGGGCCCGGCAAAACAAAAACTTCCCGGCGGGGGGTTCTCCAGCCCCTGAAAAGCAAAAGGGATCCCGCTCGGGGTCCGGTGCAATTTTTCTCACAAAAAAAAACGGATGAGAGAGAAAGCAAAGGGACCTCGTGCTGCCTCTGCTGCTGCTCAGAGCCCCAAAGCGATGGGAGCTGCTAAAATATTGCTGCTGAAATAAGTCTTTGTCCCGAGGATGGCAGCACGCTTCCAGGAGAAGCATCCACTTCACCTCACAGGGGACGAAGGATTTCCATTTACCCAAAATGGCCCCCAGTTGCTTCTTAGAGCCTGTGGTCTAAAGATGTAGAAATAAAGACAAACGTGCAGCCTACAAATGAAGCCCGGGCTGCCTTCTTTCCTCCTCCCTGCAGATGTGGCCGTTTGGAATCGTCGGGAGGCGGCAGGAAGGCCTGCATGTCACACTGCTGTGCCAGATGTGGGGAGCATCTGGAAGCAGCCCCCGGCCCCCCCACCCCCATGTGCCCACAGCCCGGGGTGTCTCCCCCAGGCTGCACAGCTTCAGCCCCGTGCTGAGCGCTGCAGGGCTGAGCTGGGGGCTGTGCCTGCGGCAGGAGCCCCAGTCCTGGTGAAACCTCAGAGCAGGGCTGGGGGACCCTCGTTACTTGTGAGCCACAGCCCTGCAAGGGGCAGAACGGGGGAGAGGTGGCTGCCCCGTGGCTGTGCAGCCCCCAGGCGGCCTTGCCACGCTTTTCTGTTGAACAAAGTACTCTTCCAAGGCTGGAAACTCTGCGTAGATGCTCAGGGGGAGATGGGTGCTGCTCAAGAACGGGGGTATCTGCAGCCCCGCTGTGCCTCACGGTGCTGATGTCTCTGTCCTTTTACAGCTACGACAGAGGAGCCACGGTGGCTGGTGTGGTGGGCGTGGGGCGGCTGATCACCGGCATGGACCGCGGGCTGCAGGGCATGTGCGTTAACGAGCGGCGGCACCTCATCGTGCCACCCCACCTGGGCTATGGCAGCATCGGCGTGGGTAAGGGCTGCGGGGCCGGGGGTCCTCAACCCACGCGGTGGTGGGGAAGGGTGATGGGCATCCATGTGAGGAGAGCTGGGGATGGACGGATCTGTGCTGGGACGCTGAGCAGCAAACATCGGTGGTGTCTGCACAGGGCTTTGCAGGGAGGTGTCACTTTCCATGGTGGGCTCCCCCATTGCTGGCACTCAGGGCTCACACCTGGTTCCTCCGCAAAGAAAACCCTGTGGGGTGTTTGGGGCACCCCGGATCCCAGCAGTCACCTCCACAGACTCCACAGGCAGGGCTTGCACGGGTCGGGTCCCCATCCAGCACCCCAGGCAGAAGCTGCAGGATGGGCTGTAGTGAACAAGGACCTTCACTGCCCCTTTCAGCAGTGCTGAATGTGCTGCAGAGCTTTGTGTTATTAGCACTGGTTGCCCCTCACCCTGCTCTCACCTGATGTGCTCTGTCCTCACCTCCGCCACTGCAGCGGGGCTGATTCCCCCTGATGCCACCTTGTACTTCGACGTGGTGATGTTGGACATCTGGAACAAGGATGACAAACTGCAGATCACCACCCTGGCCAAACCTGAGCACTGCAACCGCACGGTGGAGAACTCAGACTTCGTGCGGTATCACTACAATGGCACTCTGCTGGACGGAACCCCCTTCGACTCCAGGTATGGGGACACACCGCTCACCACAGTGGGTGATGGAGGTGGGGACCAGGGGGTGGCTTTGGGAGCCCACTGCCGGGCTGGGGGAGCTGGCACGGTCCCAGAGCTGTTCTCCTCATTCCTCCACATCAGCTACAGCAAAGACAGCACCTACGATACGTATGTGGGCACCGGCTGGCTGATCAAGGGCATGGACCAGGGGCTGCTGGGCATGTGCGCTGGGGAGAAGAGGAACATCATCATCCCACCATTCCTGGCCTACGGGGAAAAAGGCTACGGTGAGCTGGGCATCACCCACTGCCCCTGCCCGGGAAGTGGGACCCCCGTGTGGGCTGACCCATCCCCTCCACAGGGACCGTGATCCCACCACAGGCCTCACTGGTGTTCAGTGTGCTGCTGGTGGACTTCCACAACCCCAAGGACGGCGTCTTCCTGGAGCAGCTGGAGGTGCCGGCGTCCTGCAGGCGCAGGGCCGTGACCGGGGACTTTGTGCGCTACCATTACAACGGCACGCTGATGGACGGGACGCTCTTTGACTCCAGGTGTGGGGGGGGAGATGCTCACACTCACCCCAAGGCCAGCAGCGGGCTGCAGGGAGAGGGTGGGGTATCCAGGGGGAACTGGGAGCAGAGGGCAATAAGAAGTATGAAATGGGCCGAAAAGGACTTGACCTGCCTGCTGCAGGAGGAGGTTTGGTGCAGTGGGGGGTGAGCGCGTGGAACAGTTCTGTTGTCTGACAGCGCCCTGTGCTTCTCTTGCTGCAGCTACTCCCGTAACCAAACCTACAACACCTACATCGGGAAGGGCTACATCATCCCCGGCATGGACCAGGGCCTGCAGGGCGTCTGCATCGGCGAGCGCAGGCGGGTGGTGGTCCCCCCACACCTGGCCTATGGCGAGAACGGAGTGGGTAAGGGGCTGCAGGGGGTCGGCACTGCTGGGAGCTCTGATGGGGAGCACTGCAGGCAGGGCTGCAAGGGAGCGGGGTGTGCTGGGGCGGGAAGGATGGGTGCAGCAGGGGATGGTGCTGTGAGCTGGGGCAGCAGCAAGAAGAGCTTCAGCAGCTCCGTGCTTCCTGCTCAGCAATTCCTGCTCCTCTTCCAGGGAACAAAATTCCCGGCTCCGCTGTGCTCATCTTCGATGTCCACGTCATCGACTTCCACAACCCGACCGACCCGGTGGAGATTGAGACCGTGCACCGTCCCGAGGGCTGCAACGTCACCGCGCGCGACAGGGACTTCATCCGCTACCACTACAACTGCTCCCTGCTGGACGGCACGCGGCTCTTCTCCTCGTGCGTGGGCCGGCTGCGTTGGGGCGGAGGGTGCGGGGTCTGTGGGCAGCGTGGGGTGGAGACGTGGGGCGCAGCCTGACGGGATCACGGAGTTTTCTCTTTGTGCACCCACAGCCACGACTACGAGAAGCCCCAGGAGGTGACCCTGGGGGCCAACAAGGTGATCGAGGGCCTCAACAGTGGCCTCCTGGGCATGTGTGTGGGGGAGAGGCGGGTGCTCATCGTCCCCCCGCACCTGGGCCACGGCGAGAATGGAGGTAGGGCTGGCACAGCGGTGCCCACAGAACCCTCTGGGGCCTTCCTGGAACCCTTCAGGGCTCCTGCACCTTGCTGGGGAAGCTCTCACTGCTGCTCAGAGCCTTTCTGAGCTCCCCAGCAGCCATTGCTTACTTTTCAGCCCGGGGAGTGCCTGGCAGCGCAGTGCTGCGCTTTGAGGTGGAGCTGATCTCTCTGGAGGAGGGGGTTCCTGAAGGATACCTCTTCATTTGGCACGGGGACCCTCCTGAGAACCTCTTTGAGCAGATGGACCTCAACAAGGACGGGCAGATCCCCGCTGATGAGGTGCCCACAGCTCAGGCTTAAGGGCTGGGGGGGACATGGAGGGCATAGGGACCCATCCAGGGAGCAGCACCCGAAGGACGCTGCTGGCCCCGGCGCTGGGGAAGGGCTGGGGCCAGGCAGGAGGGATGCTCTGACACAGAACTCAGAGCTGGGAACAACGGGCTGCCCTCACTGTGCGTGCAGTGCAGAGCTGTATCCCATCCCAACCCATCCCATCCCATCCTCTGTCCCCATTGCAGTTCTCCACCTTCATCAAGACCCAGGTGGCAGAGGGGAAGGGTCGCCTCATGCCCAGCTCCGACCCCGAGAAAGTCATCGCCGACATGTTTGGGAACCAGGACCGCAACCAGGACGGGCGCATCACAGCCGAGGAGCTGAAGCTGAAGTCGGATGAGGACCGAGAGAAGGTCCACGAGGAGCTGTGAGGAGCAGCCGTGGCTGGGATTGCGCCTTGACGGCCGGGAGCCGTTTTCCGATTGTTTTTTTCCCCCTTTTATTTAACTGTGTTTTTTCCTGACGTTCCTCGCTGCAGAACATCACAGTCTGCACTTCATGCAGGAAGGTGGGAAGCAGCCCCGGCTGTGGGGGCTGCATTGGGTCAGGTCAGCGCGTTGCCCCACACCTCTGCACTGCACCCATTGATCTCAGCACAGCCAGCAGGGCCCCCCCAGGGCCTTCCCTGCCCTCCCACCTCTCCATGTCCTGAGCTCAGCCCCGAGCCCAGCTCTGACCTCTCTGCTCCTTCATCCTCAGCCAGTGACTGCACAACCTGCCGGGCCCCACGCAGGGACAGGGCAGCTCCCCCTTTGCAGTATTACTGTAGTTTAGGGACTTTTTGTTTGTCCTGGGTTAGTTTTAAATACGCGCACGCAGAGTCCTTTAAAGGAGAACCAGAGCTGCCATCCCTGCTGCAGTTCCCAGGAGCAGAGGCCAGAGGTGGCTCAGGGCTCCAGCACAGCACTGCTGCCCCCTCCACCTGCTGCTGAGCTGCACAGCTGGGACCAAAGCTGGCTGACTGCCTCGGGGAGCAGCAGGCCGACCCTCCTCATCCTCCTCACAGCAACAGCTGCCAGGGGGTGCAAGAACCTGGTTGGTTCTGATGCCAAAATGCAGCCCATTAACTCGGTGCTCTCAGGTTTGTGCCCAGCACATCCCCACCACCTTCCCAGCAGCTCTGGAAGCTTTTGCACAGTTTGACTTTGCAAAGAGAAAAAAAACGCACCAGCAGAACTGTGCAAAGGGCCAGAGCAAGCCCTCAAACATGACTTCTAAGTGGCACCAAATAAATAATTTCAAGTGGTTTCCAAGATGTTTCCCTTTGTGTCGGTTACTTTGCAATGGAACATTCGTTCCTGTTTGTCCCGGTGGGCGCGAGGAAGGAGAACTCACCTGGGTCTGTGGAGCAGAGCTGGATTTCAGACTTGGTGTTGGCAGGAGAGAAAGGAGCAGAGCTCAGCGCCCAGGAGCCCAGCAGAGGGGGGGGGGGATGGATGGGGCACAGCGGGGTCAGGGATGTGGAGGACGCTTTGCTCGGGGTGCAATGAGCACACACTGCACTCAGTCAATGGTTTTATTCCAACAAGGCGGAGATCCGCACTGCCCACAAGTGACGTTTAGCAGCCCATGGTGTGAAAGGTGCTGAGTGAGCTGCGGGGTGAGGGCTGGAGCCCATGGAAACCCAGAGAGCCCCGGCCACAGCATCCCCAGCACCCACCTCCTGTGGCCACGGGACCACCCGGCCCTGCTCTCCCCACAGCCGGGGCTCAGCCTGAGCATCTTGGGGCCACAGAAAACAGGATAACAGCAGCAGTGCTTGTTTCCTCAGATCAGAATGCAGCAAAACCAAACAGCTTCAATTCAAGCCACAGCAAACGGCCCCTGATTCTGTGCTCAGCTGCTGGAGAGAAGCACAGAACGCCTCTCCCCAGAACATGACTGTTTGCTGTGGCCCCGATGCTGCTGGAGGCTGAGTGGGACGCAGGATGCAGGGCGGGCTCCTTGCTTCCCTCCAGATCAGCTCTGAACTGACCAGAAGAGCTGTGAGGTTTGGGATGCAACACAACAGCTGGGGCAGAGGGACCACCCCGGCAAGGGGATGGATTCAGGCAGGTACCGGCACACCCGTCCAGCTCTGCTAAGGATGCTCATCATCCCCCTACATGTGGCTGATGGGCCGGGGTTGGGGCGCTGCTGCCCGGCTCACGTCTCCACGAGGATGTACCGCAGAATCCCATTGACCACGTCCAACGTCTCATCGCTCTCCAGCACGATGTCGTAGGCATCCAGGTACTTCCCCCGCCGCTCCTCCACCTGCAGCAAGGAAGGGAGCGCAGAGAACTGTGAACAGCTGAGAATGAAGGTGCCAAACCCACAACCCTCCATCTCTTGATGGTACAGAGAAGAGGGGACAAAACCAGTTGACTGTGCCCAAAGCGCACCAGGAGCTCCAAGGGCCCTTATGCAAACCTAGAGCCCAGCAGTGGACACCCAGCCTGGGAAGGGCTGGAAGGCAGCAGGACGGCTGCTCCCCACACACCTTGTCGTTGAGGAAGCCGATCTTGAGGATGTTCTCCACACTGGGAACGCCATCTGCCATTGTCAGGTCGCCCATGGAGTCCCCCAGAAGGATGATGCTGGTCCGTGTGCTCAGCTGCTGGAAGTACGTGGTGCCCTGCAGCACGCTGTTGTTCTTGTTGTAGGTGTGGATCAGAGGGCTTTTGAAGCACTTGAGGACTCCCTGTGCAAATGGGACACGTGAGCTGATCCCTAAAGCCATCCCTCAGCAACCCATCACTGCAGCACCCCCTTTGAGCCCTAGAATGCACAGAGGCAGTCCCCAGCAGCCCCCTTTGGCAGGACAAGCCCAGACAGTAGGATGAGAACAGCACCAAAGGACCTGGGAGATCTCTGACCAGGCTCTGTGCCACCCTGGAGCTGTTCAAAGGCCACAGGAAGCCAAAGTCCAAGGAGCCCCAGAGCACAGAAGGCAGAGTCCCTGAGGACTGACAGCCCCAGCACAGCCCCGTGGGAACAGAGGGCTTCATTGTGCACAGTGTGCCATTTGCTAATGAGAACTGGGACTTTTTAGGCTTTTGTTAACTCCATCCCAACCAGACATACAGGCTGGGCGAGGACCAGCACCAACCCAGAGCACTCTCACTCGACAGACAGAGCCCACTACTGGCTTCCAAGAGTCAGACTGAAGGGTGAGAAGCCCACAGGATGCTCGGCTGCTGCTGCACTCTGCCTGCCAAAGCCCAGTTCTGTAATGGGACTGCAGCCCTCAGCACCAACACAACCACCCTGTGGGCCCCCTGCACACTCACTCTGTCATCGAAGTCCATGTAGTTGGACACCACGTTGACGTTGGGGTAGAAGACATTGGCCTGACGGATAATCTCCTCGAGGATGTCGCCAACACCAGCAGAGAAGATGAACATGGGCACGTTGTACTTATGCAGCTGATCAAACAACTCATTGAATCCATCCCTAGGACAGAAGCATCCATAGCAGTGTCACGTTCCCCTCTCCCAGCTCCGGGCAGTGTGAGCTGCAACTGCTCTCAGTGACAAGGCTCAAGTTTCTGCCTGGGACCTCCCAAGCAGAAATAAGAAGCAGCCACTCAAAGCACAGCTCCTGGCCGCAGCTTTTGGTGCCATATTTTAGTGCTCCCTCATCCTGCCAACCACGGAGGCTCAGAGTTGCTCAGGGGACCTTCTCCTCACCAGGACCTGGGGTGGGCACAGCTCTGCAGCAGGAGGAGCTCTCTGGTGATTAAACCCGAACCCCAAGAAGGAAGGGAGATTTGATCTGCTGCACTGTGAGCAGCGAGCAGAGCTACAGACATCAGCTCAGCATCCCCCTGACTGCCTTCAGGCCCTGGAGATGTGGGCAGCAATGGGGCAATGGGAGGGGAAGGGCTCCGGTTGTACCTCAGCATCACATCTGACTCCCTGACGATCTGGGCAATATCTCCCTTCTGGATCTTCTGCTGTGACAGCAGCTCGTGGGCCCGGGTCCACCTAGAGAACGGCAGCGAGGTGAGCATCGCACTGCAGGCTGTCAGAAAAACAACAGCCAGAACTATTCCTCACTGTGCCCACCAGCCACGGCCCAGAGCAGCACGCAGTGTCTGTGCCATGCATGTGAGAAATGGGAACAGCCTGCATTAAAAGGGACCTCCCACCCCCTAATGCTCACCAGGGGACCCGGCACACCACAGGCAGCACTCACCACTCCACCATCAGGGGACGTTTCTCTTCCAGGGTGCGGTTGGGATCGATTTCGATGGGGTAGTAGTGCTGCAGCAGATCCTTTAACTGGGACATTGTAAGTGAGAAAGAAGAACTCAGGCTGAACATTGAGCCTGAACAGCAGAATCAGCACTTCTGAATTCCCCAAAGCTTCGCAGTCCCTCACAGACACACAACTTCACAGCACAGCCGCGCTCTGAGCCAACCCGGGCATCTCTGAGCCAACCCGGGCATCTCTGAGCCACGTCGGACAGCTCGGCTGAGTCTCATCTGGGCACACAAACCTCCTTCCTGCTCTTATCAGCACACAAATGCCCGCTGCTAAACATGCTAATTAGTTTTCTCTTTTTAACTTTCCCATTGGCTGAAATGTAGCCTGGGACCTCGCTCTGCTCTCAGCCCCGCACGGCTTTTGCCCTCTGACGTGCACTGCACAGCCCACAGCCCGTGGAGATGGCTGACAGCAGCTGAGCTTCACGAAGCAACACCCACCTTCTTCTTGCCGTCCTCGCTAATAACATGGCTGTTGTCGAGGATATCTGCAAAGACAACAGGCCAGTGTTACAGCCCAGACAGAAGGGCTGCGGGCTTCAGGGTGCCGGCAAGAGACAGACAAGGAGCATCTGAGAGTCTTGGTGGCAAAGCTGGAGCAGAAAGACCAGGAGCTGCCTCCTGCCACGGGCTTCAGGCTGCAGGGAGGGGAGGGCTGTGGCAGAGAACAGACACAGAAAGCAGAAGGAAGGGCCACGATGCAATAGCGGGGCTTGAACTCACTGTGCGACGTGGGGCAGCGCCGGCCATTGCACCCAAACCTGCTCAGCGTCATGTCGAAGTCAGAGATGACCTGAAGGGTGAGAGAAAGGCGGAGTGCTGTGACCCAACGCCCTGCTGGGCACACCAGGGCAGCTGGCAGGCAGGCATCCAACGGGGCACAACACACCCAGCTACAACCGGGCACCCTCCCACCCCTCCCATCCCAGCAGCCTTATCAGCACCACAAGGCCTTTCCCTCCCGGCTTACTGCTGCGCGTGGAGGGCGACGTTTGAGGTCTGGCTAATGTTAATAGCTTGCATAAGAGGGAAGCAGGAGGCCAGCTCATGAAAACTGTCCGGCCCTTGGCTCGTCCCCACGCACCCGCAGCTCAGCAGCAGCAAAGCAGCAGCTCAGCAGCAGCAAAGCAGCAGCCGGGCCGTACCTGCAGTTTGCTGCTGCCCTGCTCCTTGATGGCGCGGATGACCCCCATGACGCGCTCCGGCTGCTGGATGCGGACCGTGGTTTTCTGCAGCTCCGGCACCTGCGGGCACAGCGCTGGTTCGGACCCCGCAGCTCCGCCGCGTTCACCTCCCCCTCCCGCAGCGCGGCGCCCCGCTCACCATCTCGCCGTTCCGTGCCGTTCAGTTCCGTGTCGTTCCGTGCCGTTCCCGCACAGCCGCGGGGCGGATCGGCGCGGTGCTCCCCGGGGCTGTTCGGTCCCCGCCCGGCGCAGCGTCTCCGCGTTCCGGGGCGGGTCCCGCGGTTGCGTTTCCTCCGCCGGTCGCTCTGGAGGCGAAAAGCGAAAGAGAAAGATAAGAAAAAGCACAACGACGCGGCGAGAGCTGCTCGGAGCCGCCCCCAAAACACCCCCAACCTCCCCCCTTCCCCCCCCACCGCCACGGCGCCGCTGAACGAAACAAAGCACCGACCCGCCCCGCCGCAGCTCCCGGCCGGCAACCCGCGCTGCGCTGCGCTCACGGGCACCGCCGCGTGGAGACGTGAGCGGCCCGAGGGCTCCGGAAGATGCCGAAGCTCTCCGAACGGTACCGAAACGCTCCGAAGGGATCCGAAAGGTTCCGAAGGGCTCCCGGTCCGCACCGCCTCCCCGTTGCGTGGCCGTGATGTTCCGCCGTCCGACGTCCCGGTCCGTGCCGGGGCTGTGCGAGCGCCGCACCGCGAGAGATGGCACCCGCGAGTGGCAGCCGCCTGCAGGGTCCCGGCCGAGGCGCAGCGTTGTTCCTGGCGCTGAACGTTACCGAAACGTCCCCAAACCGAAGGATGGTTTGGGAAAAGCACATCGTGCTTCATCGCAGCGCGGGGTGGAGAGACCCACGAAGAGCCGGGAGCACACCCAGCGCCAGCAGTGTGACCTCACTGCGGGCCGATTCCAGAGCCCCCACCGGGGAGTTCCGCAGAAGATGTAGGTGGACGAGACGAAAGCGGCCCCCGCGCAGCTCCTCCCGCCGGCCCGGGCTCCGACATGGACGGCAGCGCGGGGCACGGCGGCTCCTCCGCCTCCCTGATGGAGAGGAAGATGAGCGCGATGGCCTGCGAGGTGTTCAACGAGCTCCGCCTGGAGGGGAAGCTCTGCGATGTGATCATCGAGGTGAACGGCTGTCAGTTCAACGCGCACAAGAACGTCCTCTGCAGCTGCAGTCATTACTTCAGGTCAGTGCTTGGGATGGTCTGTAATGGGAATGGGGACAAGCAGCATTTCCCGGTTGTCCCACGGTGCCGCCGGTGCTGCAGCCCGAACCTGGCGCAGGGAGGGGGGCATCATGGCACAGCGGGGTGGGGGTTTCACACAGAAAAGCCATTTCTTCCTCCAGCATTGCTTTGCCTTCTTTCTTTTTCCTTCTTTGTCAGGGCTCTGTTTACCAGTGGCTGGAACAACACGGAGAAGGTGGTGTACAAAATCCCCGGCACTTCCCCCGAAATGATGAAGCTCGTTATTGAGTACGCATACACCAGGACGGTATCGATCACTGCTGAAAATGTCGAAAGCTTGCTGGGCACAGCGGATCAGTTCAACATCATGGGCATCATCAGGCTGTGCTGTGAGTTCCTGGAATCTCAGCTGTGCTTGGAAAACTGTATCGGCATCTGCCGGCTCACAAACTATTACCACTGCCCCAGGCTGCGGCAAACAGCCTACATGTTCATCCTGCACAACTTCGAGGAGCTCATCAAGGTGTCCACGGAGTTCCTAGACCTCTCCATCCACGAGCTGACGGACATCATTGAGAAGGACGAACTCAACGTGAAGCAGGAGGAAGTGGTATTCGATGCCATCCTGAAATGGATCACCCACGACCCGTGGCAAAGGAAGCAGCACATCCCCATCCTGCTCAGCAAGGTCGGTCCGGTTGGCTCCAGCTCTGCACAGCTCAGCCACCGCTCCGACCTCAACACCGCCGCCTTGTGGCACTGCTCGCAGCCTGCCCGTGCTGCTACGTGCTGCTCTCAGGGCAGCTTGAGCGCACTGTTTCTGTGTTTAGAGCTTGTTTAGTCATCCCTGGGTGTAAAGAAGAGCCCAGCATCACATGGGGTGCGTTATCTCTGTGCACACAAAGCTGGTGAGCGTTGGGCTTGCCAGCTGTGCTGTGCAAACAGCTTCAGGCTGAGTGCTGTGCCACAGCCGGGCAGGTCTCGCTGCACCAGGCTTCTCTTACACCTCTTCTGGGGAAGCAAAAACCCACACCTTTAATTCTCCACTTCTCTCATAAGCCTTAGCCCCAAATGCAAGCCATGCAGTGTCAGACCCATCCACTAACGATAACAAAATACAAAGCATCAACAATAACCCCCTTTTACATTTCAGGTCCGGCTAGCACTGATGGAGGCGGACCACTTCATGAACAAAGTCAAAACACACGACTACGTGAAGGACAACAACGAGTGCAAACCCATCATCATCAGCACGCTGACGGCCATGTATAACCTCAACACAAACAACCCGTTGCTCTCTGACCGCATCAATCCCCTGGCCCGGCCCCGCCTGCCCTACTCCATCCTGTTTGCTATCGGGGGCTGGAGCGGGGGCAGCCCCACCAACGCCATCGAGACGTACGACGCCCGCGCAGACAAGTGGGTGAACGTGACGTGCCACGAGGAGAGCCCCCGCGCCTACCACGGCACCGCCTTCCTCAAGGGCTTCGTCTACGTGATCGGAGGCTTCGACAGCGTGGATTACTTCAACAGCGTCAAGAAGTTCGACCCGGTGAGGAAGACGTGGCACCAGGTGGCTCCCATGCACTCACGGCGCTGCTACGTCAGCGTCGCCGTCCTCAACGACTTCATCTACGCCATGGGGGGCTTCGATGGCTACACGCGGCTCAACACAGCGGAGCGCTACGAGCCGGAGACAAACCAGTGGACACTGATTGCTCCCATGCACGAGCAGAGGAGCGATGCTGGTGCAACCACGCTGTATGATAAGGTAAAAGGCCTGGGACATTCACAGTAGCAGTTGAGGCTGCAGCTCAGTGTGCAGGGCCCTGTTGTAGGGTGTGCTGGGGCAGTTTGACGGAGCTCAGCCTCCCTCTGAGCTACATCATGGATAAACAGCTACTGCCCAGGGCTCCTCATCTAGACAGGGAGCTGTGGGGGCCAGAAACACAACAGGTGCTCCTTTCCATCCATCTTTTCAAATAGAGGAAGAAAGTTCATGTAAGCTTTACTCACCAGATCCCGGAGCTACAGATATAAAGCTGAGAGGTGAATCTTAGTGGCACAGAAGCGCAGACAGGAGCAGCAAACTCTTTCAGAACCTCTTGCCAACAGCTTCCTGCTGGGCACAGAGAGCTGTGCTGCTCTGCTTCATGCAGTTCAGGAGGTGAAGGGGCAAAATCCCCCTGCCCCGAGGACCGTCCCCTTAAGGAAATCCACTCCAGCCAGGCCGCTCTGCCCTCAGCACGTTCTCCCACCCACACACACCCTGCTCAGCTCTCTTTTCCCCATGAACAGGTGTATATCTGTGGTGGGTTCAATGGAAACGAATGCCTATCCACAGCGGAGGTATACGATGCTGGAACTGATCAGTGGACCTTGATAACCCCAATGAGAAGCAGAAGAAGTGGAGTAGGTGTGATTGCGTATGGAAACCAAGTGTATGCGGTAAGGTGGGAGCGGTACCTTGGCCGTAATGGCACCCAGCACTGCTGGTCCCGTGCTTGTTTGTTCAATGGAGTGAAGTTCTGTTCATCTGCACTTCCCAGACCAATCTTCACAGTGGCCATTGGCTTACTAAGTGAGAGTTAGGGGAGAAAGTTGAAGGCAAGAATGGCTGAAATGCCCTCATAGAAATACAGTCACCCTCACACTTCCATTATGAAAGAATAAGCACACAACATGTAAAGAGCTGCAGCAATGATTCTGCTGCTGCTGAGAGCTTTGAGCAGCGCAGTGCTGCATGGTCCTGCATTTAAGCCCAGTGTGAATATCAGATCTGACAAAAGTACTTTTGGATGCTCCAGAACAAACAAGGGAGCAGGCTGCAATAAGAAAGCGTTGTGTTTTGACCCCGTGCTCTCAGCAGCGCTCAAAGTAACATCAGTGAAGTAGGATATGTTAAAATCTTACATGTGCACAGCACGATTCAGCTGCCTCAGCAAGAGAGGAAAGGCCTCTTTCAACACTGTACCTTTGACATTCACAGGTAGGAGGATTTGATGGAGTCAACCGGCTCCGGACTGTGGAAGCCTACAACCCAGTTGCCAACACGTGGCGCGTTGTCCCCACCATGTTCAATCCTCGCAGTAACTTCGGCATTGAAGTGGTGGACGATCTCTTGTTCGTGGTTGGTGGCTTTAACGGATACGCCACCACCTTCAACGTCGAGTGTTACGACGAAAAGGCTGACGAGTGGTTCGATGCTCAGGACATGAGCGTCTACCGCAGCGCTCTGAGCTGCTGCGTGGTGCCAGGGCTGTGCAACGTCGGGGATTACGCTGCCAGAAGAGATTAGTGTGGAGCCCTCACAGCAAGGCAGGGTCACAGGCACTTCTTCACCGAGTCCCCTGCCTGCATAACCAGCTCCGCTTAGCTAATAAAGTCTTCTAAGCAGCAAAAGAATGTGTCCGCTTAATCTAAAAGAAAACAGGATTGATTCTCACTAAAAGAATAATCAGTAACTAAAACTTTCGTTCCATGGCACAAAATATCCCCAAACGTGACCCAGAGGTATTGGCTACGCCTTGTTTAACAACTCAAAAAGCAAAGACAGGGCCCGGTGCACAAGGGAATGCTAGAGAAATAGAAGGTTTATTTCCGTTAGTTCACTTCTTACAATAAACTCTACCATTACAGTGTATTTTATGTGAAGAACAATACAGCGGGAGTGCTTCCAACAGCCCACACAGATACTACTTTACCTTACTGGAAGTTAAGTACAGGAGTGCTGCTTGCCCAAGCATTCTCTTGAAGTCTACATTAACACTGAGGAGAGCACAGCTGCCTTGATCCGCAGCGACATGGACCTACGAGGAGTATCTTACTATTAATGGTCTTCAAACATCTTTACATTCATATTAGTGACAGGATTAGATCCTCAGAAGCACCTGTTTTATCAGACTTCCACTTCAGACTGTCAAAGTGAAGATACCACTCATATCTGGGCGCAGCTGAAAATAGACCCGAGCCATCCCACAGTTTAAACCCAGCGAGTTACAAGGCAGGATTACAATGGTGTGTTACAAATAACCTAAAAGTTGCTACTCTTTGTGACCCCATTTGTTGACAGCGATCAACCTAGGACAATTTTTTATAAAGCATGCTGGAAAATTGGCATGTTTTCTCTGTTTCTGGAGGAACACCCTACTGTGTGTGGAGAAATCTTAATAAAAATATATACAAAACTAGCATAGTAACAGATATCCAAGTCCTTATAAAACAGTATGTACATATATGGCACCTACCTAGAAACGACTGCAGGGACCACGCGGTGCTAGGCAGCACGTGTCCTACTTCACTAATCCCTTGAGCAGACAGACAGGATGTGAAACACGCATTCTGTGGCATGTGTTCAGTACAGCTATAGAGGTACGATTGTCTCAGGGAGGAAGAATACCACCTGATGTTCCTTTGCAAGGACAGAAATCAGCCTTGAAGTGCTTAACACACACTAGGATCTTACTGACGTTTAACTACCCACCACACACACACAGAAGGATTCCCAAGCTGTGGCTTATAGGATTTCTTTAAACGAAGACTCAGCAAGCTACAGCAGTCAGGGGCCAGAATGCATTTGTTACACAATTCACAGGTTAGTGAGCTAAATTACAGCCAGATTCAACTCCTCTCAACACCTACAGGTGAGGCAACAGATAGTTAGACTTGTCAGTTAAACACTGTATAATGCAGTTGGTCCACTATAGCCAAGGCTACAAAAATCCAAACACTCACAAATTCCACAGTGTTGCCCTTGCATAAGTTAGAGCAAACCAGTGCTGTCCGCAGTGCCATTGCTCCCCATGCAAACAGAACACAAACAGTGCATCACATACAGAACCATGGTTGGCATTCACAGGTTAAACTGCCCAGATATTTGTCTGTTCTGGTGTTTTGGAGTGGAATGTCTTTAGGAAACGAGATAGCCTGTATGGCAGACTCAAGTCCTGATGAGTGCAGATAGCAGTTTTGCTTAGAGGGATTTGCACACAGTCTACTCACAAACCCTCCTGCAGAGGCAGTAATTCTTAACCTACTCCAGCCAAACCTGCAAGAGCTCACGAGCCAAACCCCATGGATTAACCCCTTCCTTAAGGGCCTGCATGAGCTGATTTGGCAACGGTCATTACTGAACCCCAGCCTGAAACCTGAATAAGTTTAACCATTCCCTCTCTTGCATTAAACCAGAACTGTACAGTTTAATCTGCCATTGCACAGTGATCTAACAGGCAAATCAAATACAGGATGGTTACCACTGAGAAGTAATCTGAAACAAACCATTCGATTTTCAAGATGATTTTTAGAAGGCTGGGTTACTCTCCCATTACGAAAAGACCACCACAGAAACCTGTACATGTTATGCGATTGAAAGACTTACCCTTACCCAGTGTGTCAGATATGATCTAGGTTGCCTGCTGAATTGGAAAATGAGAAGTATCAGTTCAGAAAGCTAAACAAGACAAAACAAACAGAAACACAGCAAAACAAAGAACAGTGCCCCTCTGAGAACACCACAGATCTGCTAAGGAGCGCTGCAGCACAGCTGCTGTGAGTCCCGTGGGAGAATACACTGAAGGCCAAAGGTACTGATTGTCAAAGACAGGCTGGAAACAGGCATGTGGGGGCTCCTGCAAACACTCCTTCACTACAATTATGTGTGTTCAGCATCTGGGAAAGGACTGACAAGGAGCTGCAGTTTCCATCTGTTCCTGTGGGATAATGTCATTCTTACTACCCCACAGACAGAAGGGATTAGCTGACTTCAGTGCAGGACTGCTCTGCTGGTTGTCTCTCCCTTGAAGCTCTGAAAGGAACTCAAAGTTTCTCTGGGTACACCTGAAAAAGATCAGTGCCTCAAGTTCTCTCTTTTAACAAGTGTCTGATGTTCTCCCAGTCAACCATTCCCAAATGAACTCTGCAGCCTCCCTACAACATACAGATACATTTAATAGACATAGAAACATCCTGAAGTTACTCTACTAAGAGAGATTGTGCTTTCATTTCCGTACGTAGTTACCAACTATTGCACTCGCCTCCAACTTGAGAAAGCCAAGTACACTAACACCAATTACACGTGGAGTTTAGTCACTGAGAAGGAGAATCAAAGGAATGTCAACATATTAAGTGCAAATAAAGCAGGTGCCTTCAGCACACACAAATGTAACCACTAAATTATTAGAGAGAGATCTCTGATTTTCAAAGGAGAACTGTAATAAGAGACTTAACCCTACAGAAATCCTTGAAAACAAAGATCTGTGTCTCGGTCTGGTACAGGAAAGTGGGTTTTCCCTGGGCACTGTTAAGCAGTACTGTTGGATTCAGGTTCTCACTTCCCGTTCATCCTCAATTTCACACCTTTGTAATTTTCAGTACATAAACGTGCCGCTTTTACCTATCAAACCTACTCAACATCCCGATGCCTTATAAAGACATAAAACACCTTGCAAAATGGTTTAGCACGGTATCTCCTACACTACCTTCGTAAGAGTGATACCCCAGAAATCAGCACTCAATCTGTGAGCGCGGCATTCTACGTAAGCTTAGAGAGTGTCGGTGTATTTCCTGCATCTGTCTTTCCTGCATTTGTCTAATTCTGTCTTTTTGCCACATCAGGTTTTGTGGCATAGGATACCTCTGTGAGCCCTGCAGGCACCTGAAGGGAATCCTCACGTGGCAGGCTGTTGCCCTGCAGCGAGGCTGAGGCATGGGAGGCAAAAGCATCCAGCGCTTTCTCTCAGCGCAGTAGCGATAGGCCTCTTTCCTGTACTGCTTGTCAATATCATCACTGTTCTTCCACCCCCCGATGATGAAAACATCATCTTTATAATAACAAATGGCTGCCCCTTCAATGCTAAGGACCTCTGGGGGTAAGCTTTCAAGTATCTCATCTGAGGCCCTGCCAGAGATCTTTACCTTGGCTTCCTCGTTATCTATGGGGTAACTCTTGGGGCAGCAGGACGCCGTATGGTAGAAGTTTGTGTTTGCAACTGACATCTGAAAAGAGCAATAATTATCAATGAGCGGCAGAGACTCTACGTCCTGCCACTGCCTTGTTTCAGCATCGTATCTGATAATAACCGCCCTCAATCCATCTTCACTATCACTGTCAACCGGGGTACGAGCAGCAACATAAACAAACCGGTCTTCTACAGAAACAGCTTTGACGTCGCGGAGGATCTTTGGTGCTGACTCCAGGTTGTGCCATTTGTCTTGCTCGGGATTATAAACAGCTACATCTTTAAAGCCAGGACTGAAATTGCCATGTCCACCGATACTGTACAAGTTTCCTTTCACTTCAGTGAGGCCAAATGAGTGTTTTCTGGTTATTAAATTTGAGACCTGCTCCCAGATATTTCGGTTTGGATTGTACCTTTCTACAGTCTTGGCAAATCCCGGTTCCATGGAACCAGCCACATAAACGTACGACTCCGTCACGGCCACAGCGTGCCCGTCGAGATGGTTGTGTATGTGCGGCAAGTTCACCCACCTGTCTTCATCGATGAAATACCCCACGCACTCACTCAGGTAATCTCCTCCCTCCGACACGCCTCCGATCACCATAATGACATCCATGTTTTGTCCGAAGCGCGGCAGCAGCGCGGCAGGGCAGGCGGAATGCTGCAGGTTACCGGACTGCAGGATCTCAGACCTCAGAGCGTGACTCTCCACGGCGTCCGACACCAGCCTGACGCAGGCCTCGTTGCTGGACACCAGCCTCTCGGATTTGACGTGGCGCGTGAGGTACGTGGGCTTCATCTGAGACAGCCTCAGCAGCTTGAACAGCTCTTCAAAGTACCTCTCTCTTTCCTCGGGATTCCTCTGCACCCACTTCAGGACGGTCTCAAAGAGGATTTCTTCGGAGTCCACCGTGATCTCCGAGTCGGACAGCCAGTCCCTGACCAGGTGGAAGGGCAACGTGTAGAACTCCTCGTCCTGGATGACCCTGTGGAAGTTCCTGCGGATCATGTCCTGCGCCCGCAGCGCCAGCTGGCTCAGCGAGTACATGTGCGCCAGGCTGTGCACGGCCACGCAGTTGGAGAGGTTCAGCTTCTTCTTGAGGAACTCCCCGCAGAACTCCTTCAGCCGGGTCAGCAGGAACCTGCGGAACGAAACGGCACCACCGGCCTTGAGGCGCTGCCCGCCCGGCCCGGCCCGCCCCGCGCCGCCCCGCTCACCTGTCGGCCATCTCCAGCACCTCGTGCACGTTGCCGGGGCTGACGCGGATGGCGCCGGTGTACATGAAGCCGATGACGGCCTCCACCGTGTCGGGGTCGGGGCCGCCCTCCGAGCTCCACTTCTGCAGCTCCACGCGGCCCGAGCGCGACTCGGCGAAGCCGCCCGACAGCAGCGGCGTGAAGTACTCGGTGGCGGCCGCCAGCACGGAGCGGTGCGCGCGGTACTCGCGGGCCGCCCCGGGCCGCCCCCCGCCGAACGCCAACGTGATGTCGCAGTACAGGCCGTGGCGCCGCTGCTCGTTCTGCCGCCAGGCCAGGTCGGAGCAGTGCGCCGGGCACCCGAACTCCTCCGCCTCCGCCTCCCCGTCCGCCCCGCAGCCCCGCGGGCCGCCGCCATCCTCCTCCGCCGCCGGCGGGCCGGGCCCGGGCTGCGGGTGAGGGGAAGCCGCGGCCGCCGCCATCTTGTCCGACATGGCGGGCTGCCGCTGCGCGCCTGCGCGGCTCCGTGTGGCGCGGCCCCCTGCTGGCGGCGGAGGGAACCCGCGGGCCTCAGAGGGCAGAGATTGGGGCTGCACGGAGCGGAACGAGGGAAAGGAGGAGCAGGAGGAGCAGGAGGACTCAGGAAGCAGCGCACAGCTGAGCTGGGAGTCGTTTATTTGAGTTCGGTTACGATACACAAGGAGGAGGCCGAGGTTATTACAGAGACCGGGTCTGCAGGTAACAGGGCAGGCAGACAGACAGGCCGTAGAGCAGAGGCTGAGCAGTAACAGAAGTTGTCTGCATAAATACAGGCACTGGGATACGTGTAGCGTCACAGCTCTAACAGCACAAAGTACGTGGTACAACCTTTAAATTATGACAGCGCAGGTTACAGGTCAGCAATGGTCCCACCATCCAGGGTACGATCAGATGAACACACAGGAAACAAACAGCCCCCAAAGCCCCACACTGAGCAACCCACAACCCAGCCACAGCTTAGGGGAACTTCCCACTATCAGGACAAGGTGAGCACAACTCCGCGTCCAGGGGCAGAACTGCCCCCAGAGCCATGACAATCCCTCCTGGACACAAAAATAAGACTAGAGTAGAAAAAACAAAGGGTGAGAAACAGTATTAAATACAGCAGGTAACACGGAACAGCACGAGTTTTGGTTTTGGATTACGTTTCTACTCTGACAGAACAGTTGCTTTGCACAGTTGAAGCGGGCAGCTCCACGTCGCTACCAATGGCCTTTATACATCAAAGTCCCATCTCCGGCTGTGCTCTGTGCAGGCTGACAGCTTCCCGACGTGGCGCTGAGGCAACACGCCTGACAGTCACATCGTCATGTGCTCCGGTAACACGTAGGATATGTCGTCCCATGGGTGACGGTACAGACCTTGCTTCAATCTCTTCTGATCCAGGTAGTGCCCTAAAAAGAAACAGTCTCTGTTACAACGATTCTGAGCCTCCTCCTCGCCTTACTTTGCCCTGAAACAACTTTGATTTCTGGATTCCTCCAACCAGTATCTCACAGACCGACACCCCACACGGTCACATTTGCCTTCTGGTCATGGCACGTCCCTGTAGGATGGAAATAGCAGAAACACACCAAACTTACCAATGAATCCCATACTCCTGCCTAGTACGAAGATGCCATTAAGAGCTCCTATATCAATATATTCATCAGCTTCTTCCCTGGAAGAAAAACAAAACAACTCAGTGTCAGTTTGGCCCCCACAGCTTGATCTGAAAGATCAAACCCCCACAGACCATGATCTGAAAGAAACACTTACCGTGTGAAAGAGCCACAACTCCTGAGTACATCGACAAAGGCCACTCCAATGAATCCGTCTACATTCAGGATAAGATTTGGTTTCTGAAGGAAACGCACAGATAAAGACATCAGCAATGACAAGTGATGTTCACACGGTCGTTTCCATGCACGGGGGCAATCTGAAGGCTGCCACTCCAACAATGTATTAAGCTCTGCCATTAAAATACAGTACAAAGCCCAGTCACTCCTCCCCCCAGTAAGAAATGCTCGTGACAAGACACATTCCAGCACATCTCACCTTGGAAGTTGTGATTTTTTCTACTTCAAGTGCATAATCCAGCAGCGGCGTGGCAGGGAAATGCTGCTTCACGTAGTCTTTGAGAATCTGAACTCTCATGTCCGGGTTATTTATCTGCAAGTCAAAAACAAGAAGTCAGCCATGCATCTAACAGAGACCCTTGCCTAAGATTTGCTGTTTATAGCTTTAGAGTTCAGAAGACTCTGAAGTTGGTTTTCTTGCCTTCATTTCCTCCCCATTTTTATCGACAAAAGCAGAACACAAGAATAAAGTGCCTCCGATACACACTAATAATGTGGTTTTCTTACCGATTTGACCCTGTGTCCAATGCCCATGATCAGTTTCCCTTCTTTCTTCATCTTATTCACAAACTCCATAGGGATAATCCCGCTGTCAAAAGCTTTGCTGAACATTTTAGCTGCAGCATCCAGTGCTCCACCAAACCGGTCCCCCTGGGGTGAAAACACAGAGGGAATTACAGCAAAGAGCTGCAAGCAAAGGTGCAAAACCAGCACAGGATTATCTTCCCCATCCTTCACATCTGTCAGTGTGGCAATCATGAAACTAAAGCCAGGCAGGCACCTGGGACAAAGTGTTTCATAACTCAATGCAGTGTCAGTGCACAGCCACAGCACAGCAATTCGGCCTCTACAGAGTATTTCTGGACGCACACATGAGACAAGGTAGTCTTGCTCATAGAAAAATGGACTACATTTCAAACCCAGAACAGATAAACTGAACAGCAGGCTTCCTCCTGTAAGTTTTCACTTTCATCAGCTATTAGCACAGAATTTAGCAGAAATTCAGACCACGGATGGGTCAGTGAGTGGCTCTGCAGCTGTTCCAAATCCTGGCTTACTGGCAATAAATCTAGGACTGAGTAATGCATAACAAAATAGAATCTTCAGTACTTACAATAGTAAGAAGGCCTGAAGTGAGACTTGAAACAAGATCTTTCCCAGCTCTTGCACAGACAATAGTGTTGTGGGCTCCAGAGACGGCAGGCCCATGATCTGCTGTTACCATCAAACACATCTCAATGAACTGGCAGGCATACTTTGGCAACCTGAGCAAGAGAGAGTCTGAAGTCATTTACTGTAAAGAGAGCAGAGCAAGGAGATGCTCAGCGTCAGACTGGGCAGTAACATCTACTTCAGACAGAGGGAGCAGTGGCACCATGCAGCCATCAGTGCATCCTAGTACCTGCCTTTTCAGAGATCAGTCGAATTTATTCTCTTTCCACAGGAGCTATTTAGCTCAGGATTGAGGGTCATTTGGCAATCTGAGTCTGTACACACTCATCTGACTGCTCAGTAAGCTCTGGGGTCCCTGAGAGCAGCACCCAGATTAATACCAGGCTGCACTTCTGTTAAGTGAGGCATTCCAGCTGGTGCCAAAAGTATCTCTAACAACAGCATGATCAGGTGATGGCAGCAAGAACGTGACATTCCGAGGGCTCCCTGCAGGCTGGCTAGCAAACATCTGCAGACTCCTCACAGCCCCCAGGGTTGAAATGGCAACTACAATAAGCCAGTAATCAAAGAACATGAAACAAGACCAGTGGAACTAGAAGAAATCTTCATCCCCAAGGTGGAGCATGCAGTATGAACTTCAAGCTGAAGGGTCTGGGCTTTCACAAAAGCTGCCTCACCTCCTTTGAAACCAGAGCAGGCCCAGAACCCCTCCAATTCCCATCTCTTCTTTGAAGACTTCAGTGATTGGCATGCCAGCATAGATCAGTTCCTGACCTCTCTCATCACAGATGCTTGTCATAAAGGACGCCGGCTTGCGGATCAGACCCAGCTCCTAGAATCACAGCATAAAGATGGGATCTTAAACAATCCTCTTCAGAAACAAGGGGCAGCAGGGCACTTAAACTTGCCTTCAGGACAGGCTCCACAGCCTAGAACCAGCGCAGTCAGCAAGCTCACTGACAACACTATAAAGATGTAACCCCGAGCCAACACCATTATCATTTTAAGTGTCCAGAATTATACCAAACATCTCATCTGGAGCCAATGGAACCAGGAATCAAGTGAAGTAGCATAGCTCACCCTTGCCCAGGAATAATCCATTGGCACGGTTGGAGGAGGAACTTCCTCAGCTGGCTCAATTACTCTTTTCGCCACGAGATCCTGATAGACAGACCTAGGGGAGAATCCTCTTATTAACTTAAGTCCTTTTGAGTGCCAACTGAGATAGTCTTATCTAGACCTTGAGAACCCAGAATGAGCAGAAGTACCAAGCAGGACTGTATTCCTTATCAGTTTAAGGTCAGTGCCCAGTAGCTTTCACCTGCTCAAACACAACTTACTGAATGACCTCTCCCAGCTCATCAAAACTCCGGGGAACAAACACACCAGCTTCTTTCAGGGCTTGATTCTTTGCGACAGCAGTTTCAGAAGCCTGGTTTGCACAAGCCCCAGCGTGGCCAAACTGCACCTACAAACAGCAGAAGTGACATCAGTATGGAATGCAAGCTGTTCACCTGTAAAACAGTGCACAACTGAACAGGAAACTGGTCGCAGGAATACCAGTGACCACACAATCTGCCTTATCTGGCCTAAGAGAACTCCTGGCTGTAACTGCATCTAGCTGCCTGCTCTGGGATCTTCGGGATGCATTTATGAACATGCTGAATTCTTTGGAAGCCTCCAGTGGCAAACTAAAGAAGCACAAAAAGCTTTTATTATTGATACTTCTGCATGCTAATCTGCTATGGCTTAGGTGGAAGGAGCTGGCTTGTTTCCTCTCCTGTCACAAATAAGCACAGCCCTGCTTTTGCACATACCTCTGAAGAGAACATGGTGGCACAAGTGCCAATGCACCAGCACACCACTGGCTTGGTGATACGGCCTTCTTTAATACCCCTGCAGATCTTGTACTCTTCTGTGCCTCCAATCTGTAGAGAGAAACATTGCTGAGCTCATTCAGAAGCTTAGAAACCAGCTCTGAGATGCACATGGAAACACTTTTTGGTCCTTTCCAACTGAATAACAGCTTCAGTTTCAAAACAAAGTCAATTTATCTTTGAAGTGAGGCTGTATTGAATGTACTCAATTTCTTCTGACTAAAGAAGCATGAAAGAAAACTTTAGATTTCTAATAAGTCTGCACAGCTGCCATTTAATTGTAGCTGCTACTTATTATTTATTCTTGCTATTAGGTCAAACTCAACTATGCGGTTCTGAAAGCATCTTTCTCAGGCAGCAGAGAAACGGTCCCACTCACCTCCCCGAGTACTACGATCATTTTCACTCCTGGGGTATCCTGATAGCGCAAGACATGATCCATAAAAGTCGAACCAGGATATCTGGGGAGAAAACAAGGAAGAATGAGAGGAGTTTGATTTCTTTCAGGAAAATTCATGAGACAAGTTAACAGCCAGCCTGCCCTTCACTCCCACATCACTGGTGGTTCAAAAAGCTTCTTCCATCCACTGACATTGAAAGCAGTTTCTTTGTTAGACTCCTACCTGTCTCCTCCAATGGCCACCCCTTCATAGACCCCATCGGTGGTTCGGGAAATGATGTTGTTGAGCTCATTGGACATTCCTCCAGACCTTGAAACATAAGCCACGCTGCCAGGACGGTACAGTTTTGATGCTAAGATATTATCAAGCATGCCTCCCGTGTTGCCTATTTTGAAGCAACCTGGTTTGATCCCACCAACCTACAAGAAAACCACAGAAAGATGTAAAGTCCTTTAAAACAAACAGGAGACTTAAAAACATCTCTGTAAAATGGCCTCCTGTCAGTGCTTATGCAAAGAACAAACACAGTAACCTGACCTTCAAATAGTCAACTAACACACACTTCATATGGCTACAAACTGGATGGAGAGATACACTTTATCCTTCGGGGAAAACTGATGCGAAGATTAAGACAGGACGGACAAAAGGAAGGTCATCAGTCCTTACAGTTGCAGGCCCAATGATAGTGACTCCTTTTTTATCAGCTGCTTTGATCAGCTTCCGTGTCAGTGCCTCTGGAATGCCCTCAGCAATAATGGCAATGGTGCGGATCTGCATCAAGACAAAGAGAGCCATCAGTAGTTACCATACAAAAAAAGCTCACTGCACAGATCCATAACCCGCTGTGATCCTCTCAGCAGCCTCAGCGGGTGCTTTAGATGTTTTCTCCCCCTTGTACATCAGGGAGCAGTGCTGTATTTTAAACAAAACCAGTCACTCTCAGACAGAGGTGCTGAGTTTTTCTTATCACCTGCAAGCCCAGCGCTAGGATTCGCTCTACAACTCCAGCATCCTCAAGAGTTCACAAGGAGTTAGAACTGAGGTATTTACTTGGAAGCCAGGAGACCAAGCTGACTTGCTTATAACATCATGGCATAAGAAACACTGGTACCCTGTGCCAGAAGCAGCAGTACCATGCTTACGTGGCCTTTTGTTCTTGAGTTTCTTCTGGGTCCCTCACTCACCTGTGGATAATTCATCGTTTCAACTGTGCTGTCATAAGCAGAGCGCAGAGATGCAAAGTTGATGAGAACATCCACCTCTGGGTGCTTCCTCATGGCATCAGACATGTTCTTGTAGACTGGGATCAAGATTTCTTTGTGGCCCCAATAGAACTTCTGCCTGTGGTCACCACTACAAAGGGGAAGATTGAAAAGGCCCTGACTTGCTTTTCCAGAAGCCTTAAAGGGATACAACGCATGCAGATAGAGAGGAGTTTAATAACCCCAATTCTCAGACACCAAGACTGACTGGGAGACACTCACTAGCAAGTGAGTATATGTGGGGAGGGACCATACTAACAGCAGAAGGTTCTTCAGAGTATAGAACAGAGCAGCGTATGGAAGGAGACGGGCTAATGGGGACAGAGGCATCCAGCAAGATGAATAAGCTCTCCCACAGTGAAGTTACCAGAGCCTTAATTCTACTCCAAGCTGGAAGACAGAATGAGGCACAGAGAGAGAAATGAATGAGATACATGCAAAGCTGCGTTACTGGACTGGAACAAATACTGGGCTGGGGAAAACAAACCAGTATCTGTGGCCAACAGCCAGGATAGCAATGCGAGGGGCAGTCAGTTCCACTGCAGGGGAACCACCCCCCTGCTCTCTGCATGCTGAAGGAGAGGCACCAGGGGAAGCTCCTATGTGTTGCCTGCTACATGTGGTAGATGAACTGGGACTCCTTGAAGTCTGGACTGGGTCATTTAGGAGTCCGGAGTTACAGGCTGTTTCTACACTGTTACATTTGTAACAGAACATTTCAGGCTTTACCAGCTCGGCTTGCTCCAGAAGGTCAAGCAGAAACAGATGATTAACAGATAGCTTTGAACGTCTTATCCCTTGGCTTTCTCCTCAATAAGTGACTGCAACACTGCAGGGGTTGCTACTCATCTACAGAAGTAGCTACACCTGCAGTTAATTTCAGTACCCTGAGGTTTGCACTTGTTGAGGAGGTATTACAGAGCTGCAATTATCATCAGAGCTGCAGACCAACAGCACAAAGTAATGGCCAAGAGAGGCAGAGTTCTCTGCAGGATGGAGGTTGATTAGATTTCAGCTATGCTGGATGTCTGTAAATACCACAGAAGTTAAAACAAGCCTTTCCCTTTTGTGCTCTCATCTCACTGTCTCAACAGGCCAGCACAGTTGCTCCTTTTCTATTCAGTACTTGCTCTGTTCAACAGGAAGACCTTCCCCACCCCTCACACGAGGCACAATGGAACTGCTTCTGCATCGTGTCTCAGGTCCTCCTGAAGTCAACCTGAAGCATCAACTTCTACACCTGTCAGCTGTGGGGTCCTGTGAAGGACCTGCACACCTCCTGCCTGCTAAGAAACTGCAATATAGGAGAGGGTCAGAATCAGAGCAGCAGGATTTATTTATTTCAATAATTTGGTGCGACTACGTGACTGCAAGAGCACGACGTGAGACCTGAAACAGCTCGATGGAAGCTGTGCAGCATAACTCGGAGCAGCCTGAAATCAGTGACCGAGGGAAGCAGGAAGCAGCCTGCAAAGCCAACCTGATGGTAGGAGGGGAGCACAGGAGAAAGTGTAAAAGCAGCGATGAGAACTAGGGCAGAACTACACTACAGAACAGAGAGGGGAGGAAGAGGAAGGTAAATGAATTTAACTTAATGCCTTGAATCCCTAACTGAGGGATGCAGGTAGAAAAACAACATTGTTAACACAGGCTACTTACGTGAACGGATAAACCATGGCAGCTACAGACGGTTCATCCCGGGAACAGACGTAATCAAAGTCCAGCATTCCCTGCACAGCTCGTGTCTGCATTCCCCAGATGATGGCTTTGGTGTGACGGCTGAACAGGGTCGTAGCTTTACCTGCTCAGAAAAAGATTGAGGGGAAAAAAAAAAAGAAAAATGAATATCTGTGCAAAATAAAAGCTGAAACTCTGCTAAAAGTCGCCCAGATAAGCATATTCCCCCTCCCTCCAAACTAGATCCAACAGCTGAGCTGCGGGATGCGGTAACCACACCGCCCAAGTTAAGGAAGAAGCTGCAGACGAAGCAGCATCATCCTCCTCTGCCCAGGATTCCAAACACAGCGGCCAAGTTTGGGGTTTCACAAAATGGACGAGGGCACAATCACAGGCTGGGAGCTGCTGTGAGACAGGAGGGATGTGAAGCGAGAAACGCCTCCTCCTCGCATCGCTCCCAGGTGGATTTATTCTGCAAAGCTGAAGAGGAAGGAAACTTATCGCACACGGCCTCCAATCTGCGAGAACCACGGGAGGTTTGACTCCTGCATTTGTTAAGGTGCCACAGTACGATGGTAGGAAACAAAAAGCAAAGTGCAGGAAATGAAAGAGACAGAGCAAAGGAGCACTACGGCGCTCAGCTTCTGTTTTCAGTTTTCTGGTATCAGGGTCCAACACAAACCCAACGGCTCTAAGAATTTATTCATAGCCCAAAACTTCGGCTTTGAGGGACAGTCACAGGAAAGGCAACAGCTCAGCCAGCGAGGATGAGTTATTGGCTTAAAGTGCATTCATGCCACTTGTCACAGCCAGATGTTGAGTTCTGCCCTTGGACTCCATACAGAGGCCACTTTAAAACCAGCTCTGAGCTGATCCACCTGCTGACCTCAGTCAGTCTACAACTGATTTCTTTTCGGCTTTGAATCAAAGATAGTCAGCATGAGGGAACAAATAAGATGGTATTTTCCCAGCATTAGCAAGAGATCAGTCACCATTTTCTCCAACACAACACGTTCATGGTAACGATGCACTGCTACGTGAATTGAGGAAGCTGCCTACCCTACAAAAACCCTTTCAATTGATCATCTTGCAGGTGCCTACAAGCAATAATAACAGTATCTGCAGGAAAACACAGGATGCAAAAGGTGATACTGGTTGTCCAAAACTACACAAAGAAAAATGAGAGTCTCGTTCTGCTCATCTCCACTCTTATGGTAGGGAAAATAACTGGAAACTTTGACTGCTTCAGAAGTTTACTCTCATCTAGCATTGAGCTACTGCTTAAGGTCCCAGTAATTTCATTGGGCACAAGCTTTAATGCCTTGTTGAACCGAGAACATTTACTTCATTCATTGACTTTCCTGTGCCCTTCAAGGCTCATAAGCACAGAATCTGCTCTATTAATGTTTCCTTTCAGAACAAAGTATCAGTTCTTAGAAATATTCAGTGAGTGCTGGCATTCACAGTACAGGGCTGTTTTCCTCTCAGTGGTTTTGGGATGGGAACATTTGAAATCTGTCCCTCCGTCCTCAGGAAGAAAATCTTCTTTTGTGAGAAGGAATCTGATCTGCACCTCAAGAACAACTGAAATGCAGCACTAACTAAATATGCTGGAGGGAAGGGAAGGACTAAACAACACTGCAAAATCTTGGAGAGAAAAAACAGCAACAAAAACTGAAAAGTCAGCTGCCAGCAAGGCCAGACACACTCAGGTAGTCACACATGTCCTACCTGTACCAGGTCTTGGAGCTGGGACTGAATCTGTTAAAGAGAGAATCACTCATGCAACAATATGACACAGTTGGCTGTTGTCAGCCCACAGAGGAACCTGTGGCACAGTGCTCTGCAGTTTCCCTCCTCCCCACAGCTCTCGAGGCTTTTGGGTTTTGCTTTCGTTAATAAGCACACAAAAATCCCACAAGCAGACTGAAGCACAGCACTCCTCACTCTAATTTCTATCCGAATCCAGCGTTCTCCACACTGCGAGCTCCACAACTCATGTTTTCAAAGCACCGTTCATGCAAAAACTCTGTGCACCGTGATTAAGAGAGCAGCATTTCTGTTCTGGTGCCGTGTTTCACTGGAGTCAGATCTGAATCCCCTCCGTCACCACGTTGTACTGCTGCAGGTGAGATCTCCACCTCCTCACATTCAGGGGAGCAGCAGAACAGTTCCACATCCTGTCCCTGCCCAACCCGGCTGTTTCCCTCCAGTACAGCACGCTCTTACCCAGTCAGGCTTCCAACAAACAATACCAGACGGCCCCCCAAGCTCAAGCACGTCACCACGCTAAAGAAGCCTCCTACAAACTTAAGAACAAAAACTACCAACAACAAAAAAAGCAAAGAAACCCCTCCACCACACATACATAGAAGAGCCTCAGATCCTAAATGTTTCATTACTGCATCTCAGCTCCAACTGAACTGAGATGGTTTTCAGTGCTGTTTGGAGATGGTTCATCCAGAAAGCTGCAACGTGTACCAAGGTCGCTTCGAATCCCCTTGTGTAGGAGCAAGGGACGGCATTCTAAAAGCACTTAAAAAGGCAGACAGGAACTGCAAATATCGCTTCTGTTTGTATCCAGAAAAAGCTTTAGTCAAGTCCGTGCTCTTCTGGAGCAGAATCGAACTGCAGGAAACCATTTCTGGACTTACCAAGAGGTGCTGCTGGCTTCGCCTTCTTGGCAGGAGCAATATCATCAGGTTTGGATTCAGAAAAAGAAGCTGTTCTGCTTGGTGCTGGAGTCTGAAAGATTCAGAAGTCAAGTCAGTACAGGACAGCATACCAGACAAGGCTTCCCAATATCAATTTCCAAGGCTGTTAACAAGAGATGGTTGCCTTGACTATGCTACCCTCCAAAGAAAAACGGTTTTGAGATGGAAATATTTCAGTCAAGAGGGAAAACTCCTAAATGACCACATTCCCAGCAGGTACAGGAGCCACATTCTTGTTACTGAAGGGTCACATTTTCTGCATGAGCGCAGTGAGTACCACAGGGCCCTTCTTGGAAGCTCACACAAGCAGTCAGCAGTTTCCCCTCAAGCTTTGAGCTGCACAAACTGACAGTGGCTGAAATCTGTTTCTGACACCTTCAGACTGAGGAAGCTGCTTTCAGGAGGCTCCTCACAAACGTTCCCTTTCACAGAGGGGGGGGAGGAGCTCACCGAGGGGCTGCCGCTGGCGTTGAGGAGGAAGTTGGCAGTGTGGGCCGCAGTGGGTGGCTGGTTGGGGATAGGTCGGTGGCCAAGTGCCATCCCCACAATCGCAGTCATGTGAGTCTCTGTGCCAAAGACGTGGATGGGGATCCCAGTGGTCTTCCCTGCACGTGCATACAAGAACAGTCGGATTTAGGCAGAGGAAAAGGAACCTGCATCTGCCAGAGCAAAGTATTTAACCTCAAAAAGGCTCCAGACAAGGCAGATGGAAGAAAAAAAAAGAGATGAAAACAACACTGAAGAAAATGGACGGTCCTTACCGACTTCTCCCATGACACGCAATCCTTCCTGGTAGTTTGGGCCTCCTCTCCGCACAAAGATCCTCACTTCATGCTCTTTCAGAGGGCCCTGGTAGTCCTTAATTGCTCTAACAATGCCCTGAGAGAGAAACCAAGGACAGGTGAGATGGGCAGCCTCACCTTAACACTTGCATTAACACTGCAAGAGATGCAGAGTCAGAATTGTCACAACATGACCTGGACAGAATGCTGCCAATCACGGGCATCTGCCAATAGTCTCACCTTAAAAGTGGCTGCTACGTTGGTGAAGTTCGCAATGCTGCCTCCAATGATCAGGATTTTGCCTAAGAGAAAAAACAAGCACAAACCAAACAGCATTAAGAACATGTTAAGAACACGGTGGACCTACATTAGGACCATGAAGTAGTGCAGGACGGAGACAAACAGCGCTGTGGTTCAGACTAACAGTTTGCAGTAGGTTGTGTTCAACAGAGCCTGGAAGATGAGTTTTGCATCAGGCAAGAACCTTTCTGATAAGAATCTCTTCAACCACATTTGTGCTCTTTGGAATGTGGAAAAACACAAACTATCCCCAAAGCAGGAGCTAACAGAAGCCCATCACTATTTGACTCAGAAGGCAAAAGTATGTTAAGACTCTGAGGTAGCTCTAAGCGTAGCAAGAGTCCAGATTTGTTTAGTTTCTCAGCCTCGTTAGCATCTACAACACCCATGTACTTTGAGCTGTACATCCTGGCTGATTGATTACAGTCCCAGTTCCAGTTCTTACCTTCAGGGTGTTTCTCTCGTGTCATGAGGGAGAGAATCGTTTTGGCATAGTCATAGGTCTGTTGCTCACTTGGGGCTCCTGAGTATTCACCATAGTTAGCCAGTTCATTCACACCCCCCAGGTCACAAATAGTGTCACTGTCAAAGAAAAGAAAGAATTCTAGAGATTATTTGCCATTTTTGTCTCACTACAAAGGCCTTAAAACATCCCAGGTTTCTGGGAAAGCAGACTGTGGGAGGCCAGGCTATCCACTGGGAACAAAGCTGTTCTCTTGGTGCCAGTCACGATTAACCTTGTTATACATCCTACACGCAATGGGAACTGCCACAGCAACCACGTGAACATGAAGAGCTTTCAGCCACTCTGTTTCTTTCCAGGTGGAAGAGAAGCTGAACTCAACCTCCCAGAGTCAAATTATCACTTCTAAGTGACACTGCGTTCCACATCCTAGGAAGAAACCTGCACAGCATCTTCATTCCAAATAGGTCC
The DNA here is from genome assembly GCF_039878825.1 of Excalfactoria chinensis. Taxonomy (NCBI): domain Eukaryota; kingdom Metazoa; phylum Chordata; class Aves; order Galliformes; family Phasianidae; genus Excalfactoria; species Excalfactoria chinensis. The sequence goes on along the minus strand of NC_092848.1, from coordinate 460,313 downwards.
CAGGCAGTCACGGCACAAAGTCACCTCTCCAGAGGCTCGTTTCCTTTGCAACACCCCCTGCACCCCAACCCTGTTACGTTACCTGTAAACCACAGAGGCACCACCACCAGCCACCATGGTCCAGATCCTGCCTTTAGGGTTAAGAATGGTAAGTTTCAAGCTGGCTCCGCTCTTTGCATCCAGATCAGCAATGTAGGCTTCCTGCAGACACAGCAACAGGCATTATTTAAATGTCTTTCTGGCTTTCTTTGGCTAATACCTGCATGCTGTTTTGTTTAAACCACAGTGTTAGAGGTGCTGGGCCCAACTTCTGGGCGTGCAGAGCTGTCACATCTCTTTGCTAGAGCTGAGGAAAGAATAGGACTGCAAACACAACTTCTGCTCTGACCTCATCTGCAGACCGAGACCAAAGGAAGCACAGAAAACCAAACCCAACACACCCAAGGCTACCTTTCCTTCTGGCTATACTGCAGCTAGGAATGTAACCACCAAGAGAGCTGTAATCTGGCTCAGTGTGGTATTCCTGTGTCACAGGGCACTTGCCTGTTGTGAAGCACTTTATTGGAGCTCATTAAGATTCTCACTGAGGCAGTAACCTTCACAGTGACTTGCAGAGGGATGATTCAGAGAGACAAACACTGAACTAATACATTTAAGTGCAAATTGAGTTAAGTGTTGGCATCCAGCAAGCTACAAGGAGAGCAATAACTAAATGGATTTTTTGGCCACGTTACAAAAACCTTTTCCAAGTGATGCATAATTGTAATTAATGAAATGAAAAAGAATCAGGGAAAATCATTTGGAGGAGCAGCAGAACCTGAAATAAGTAACAGAACAATCAGGAAGAGAGTTCCAACAGTCATTACAGCTACTGAGAAGCTACATATGAAGTTACTGCAACTGGCAGTACAAACCCTGACAACTCAGAAAGAAGACTCAGGTGCTTCAAGCACAGCAGCAAAACCCTACAAGAGAGGGAAGCTTCACTGCTACGGGCATGCAAACAATAAAGAATTCATCCTGCAGCCCCCAAGAGAGGGATTTGAGCCGGAACAGGCTGTTACTTGCCTCTGGGTAGGCTTCCCTGCCAAAAGGAGGGGGAAACTCCACATCCCCCCATTTCACTTTGCAGATGTAGTCAGCAGTTGCATCAATCTTTGCAGCCAAATCGAGGATGTAGACACCATCCTTGGTCACTACTGCATTTGGGGGAAAAAAAAATCAGGATTAGCTGCATTTTGTACAGAGGGACACGTTACTGGTTTGCTCATAAAATCAAACATCAAATCTCATTAAAAAATAGCCAGGCCCCCTTTATTCTCCTTTCTCCACATCGTTTAGATTTATTTAGCAAACAGAGTCCACTTAATAACAAACTTGTGATCATAGTGACCCACTTCAGGTGCTGTTTTATACTGAGCAGTTCTCATGTGCTTCACTTTGACTTCCCAGCCATTTCAAGGTAACATCTTGTTTGCACCAGGAAACGAGATAACAGGACAGTGCCTCCAAGCTGTTTGCATTTCACATTCATTCAATTCACAGCTCGGAGACAAGTCACAACCACTTCTGTGCTTGCTTTGCACGCGCCCCTGTCATGAACTGCACACAGCAGTGAAAGCTAACCCACATGTTTCAGCATTTCAGCACAGATGAACAGCAGGTCCCACACGTAGGGTCCCAAAAGTGCTGCTTACCTAATGGGTTGATCTCGAGGTACGTGAAATACAGATCTTCATAGAGATTGAACAGACCACAGATGAAGCTAGCCAAGATGCTGCAAAAAAACCAAACAATTTAATTGATTAAACTCATTAAAGCAGCCAAATACGAAGTACAGCCCGCTGTGCTTCATTTGTATTGGCCTCAAATCCACTTTGTACCAATTTATTTCACTCTCATTCATCCTCTCTGGAAGAAGCCTGGATGATGACTCAAGGAAAGACAGACCTTGATGACTCATCCTCATTACACTCCACCAAACTCTGCTGAGAACACATTTGTGAGCAACTGTCACGGAGCTGCTCAGTCTGTCTCATCTTCCTGAGAAAGAATTGCACCCTGTCTCTTACTGACAGACCTGCATCCTTGTCAGAACTGAGCTTCCTTAGCTGAGATGGGGAACAGACTGCAGTGAACTGCGACAGAGACAGGCTTCTACAAAGACACAAGGATCAAAATTCAGCGTGCATCTCCACCTCCTCAGAGGTCAAAACTTAGGAAGATTGAGAAGTGCTCCTGTCAAACAAAGGCTGAAAGCATCAGGAACACTCACTCATCCTCAGTGTCACAAGAGGCTCAGCTAAGGTCAAAGAGCTTAGGATTAGAATTCACAGGAGATTGCTGAGAGCTGCAAGAAGAGCAGGAGAACAAGTTTCAGGAGGCGGCACTGCAAACAGACATTGCACTGAAGAGAAGATGAGCTTCTGGGTGGCCGGCTGTGCCAAGAGCAGGCATGGGAATCGGGCATCTGATCCATACTTACTCCTTTTTATTTGCTGGCGCGTGCTGCAGGAGATGCTTCTTCACATCCGACTCATTAAGCTTCTCATCCACTGCCACAAGCAGCTTCTGAGCTTTGGCATCAACATCTCCCACATCCACACCTCCTTCGTGGTAGAAGAGGACATAGTCTCCCTCCCGAGCAGCATATATGCAGACATAGAACTCTTCCTCCTGCACCACAGACCCAGGCAAAAGCATTAGCAGTCACACCCAGCAAGCGCCTTGATGAAGAGGTGCTTTTATCAGCACCAGGAAAGGAAGCTGAGCAGACTGCTAAGCACTCCAAGGAGCAGCAGCACTGCCCAGACACCTCCCAGGGAGCTTCATCCAGGGGCAACATTTTCTATTTCTGGAGAAAAACGCTCCCATCTTACACAACTGACACTCATCAGGATCCTTTCCTGGTGCAGTGAAAGCACAACTAAAGGTAATTATACCCCTCCCAAAACCATGGCACAGAACAAAGATTTCACCAGCACAAATTGAGACATCCCACATGAAGTGAGATGGGAGATCCAAGGAGCTGCTTTCTGCCTTCCAAATGGATCCCTCTGCTGTGATTTGTAACCTTCTCCCAGTGGAGTAAGAGCAGCCATGATTATTAATGACTCTTTGCAGGCACTAACGCTGTGCCAGCATGCAGCTCTGACAACGTGCACCACTGACAGTTTAATAACCCACTCCCCAGCGTTTGCTTTTGCCACTGTGTCAAACCATCTAAGCCACACACCAGTCAAAGAAGACTGAGAAGGACTTCCAATGCATTCATTGGTTTGCCAACCTGTTTGTGGGGGACGAAGGGCTCAATCAGAAAATTCTTCAGGATTCCCTTTGCATTAGCAATCTGTAGACAGAAAACAAGGCGGACACCAATAAATACTTGTCCAGTACCCACATCTGTGAGAGCAGAAGGCAAGCTTAAAGAATTAACACTACCCCAAGTTAATCAGCTCCTCCTAAACATCTTTCCATCATGTTACCAGGCAAACCAATCTTCCCTACAGCAAGGTCTCAGGAACCCGCAGAGGTGCTTTCCTGCCATCCAAACCCAAAGTGTCCTGGCACAAGGGACATGGCTGTGGTAGGTATCACTGCTCTTGAGCACACTGCTTCAGGAACCGACATGGTTGGTCACAGCCCCTTGGCACAGGCTTCCCTTTAGATGCAATTGTTGCATCGTGCTCAACAGCCATTTCAACACCCAGCATTCTGATGGGAGGCACACACATGCAGTTGCCCGCTGTTTCGTAACGGCCTTCAGGCAAGTCTCACTGGCTCAGCCCGATGCTGGAGCCAGCAGCAAATCAATCACAGCAGGGCAAGGCCACCGTTCTCTTGAAGCAGCAGAACTCCTGACACGTAGCAGCTGGGATGGCAGGCACTTCTTTATCATTAGCACTGCAGCAGCATTCCCAGGAGAATAAATATTACAAGACAGCACCACACTAAAAAAATGACTTGAAGTAACACCCAGCAATCAGCCAGAACACTGCCTGGCTACAGGAAGAGGACAATTTTATGACAGCTTTTATACTTCATCTTGTTAAAACCTCCTTAGATAATAAAGCAAAGCAGCTACGCCAACTAATCGCAGCCATTCGAGCTATCGGCCGCTGATATCCCAGCAAAAGGCATTTGCAGAGCTGTGCCAACTCCTGCTGAACTACACCGGCTCTTCATGGCAGATGGTAGCAGGGGCACCAAGTCACCACTGTATGTCATTAATGGTGCCTATTTACCAGGAGGAGGCTCACATGCACAGCTCCTATTTGTTTAGGCACAGCTTTCCAACCCCTGCAGGACAGAGGAATGCCTGCAGCCTTTCTGTTGCTGAATGCCACTCACCGTGGTTTCTTGGCCCAAACGCTGCTTGAGCCAAACCTTCACCTGATCCAGCGTGAGGTTAATTCCAACCAGCCCCAGCTTCCCACGCCGCTTGATCAGCTGATCTGGCTTCACCACTAAACGCTGCAGCATTGTGCAAGAGGGATTAGAGAAAGAACAATGAGAAAGTCAGTTTGGTTGAGAGATTCTCTGCAGATGGCAAGGCAAAAAATTCAGCAAGCTTTACACAGCGAGTGTCCTCACTGTGTCCCTTCAGTCCCTTGCTTTGTGCCTACTGTGATACAGTTGTTAAGTATCTCCTGGTACAACACACCTGCCTTCCCTTTCCTCCCAGCTCTGCACATGGAGGAGAGCTGCCTTGTTTCCCCTCAGAATGAACAACCCCATCAGCAGAGCCTGAGGTCACCATCAGTTCAAGGTTTTGGTGGTGGTGCTTTGCTGTGGTTTTTTTGTGAACTAACTCTTTCAATGCAACTGTTTGGATGGCATTTAGCTGCTCCCTTTCTGCAGAGCCCCACACTGAGCAGCATCCAGTATCAGAACACTGTCCACAGGTAACAGACTTATCCCTAGCTTGCAAGTTTTTGTTGTTGTTTGGTTTTTTGGATAATCAGGCCCTCTTGAAGGTGATAAACTTTGCCTCGAGGGTATTAGGTTTCTTCAGCAGGGTTACAAGCACTGCAGGGCAGCAGCTATGACCAGCCCTTCAGGAAGGCCCCAAGCACTCAGCTCTGCTCACAGTGAGCCCTGCCCTGTCCCAGCCCCAGGCAGGCACAGCGCAGCCCTTACCTCGCTCAGCAGCCAGGGGTGGTCCTGGGTGAGCCGTGCCCAGTCGGTGTCCGGGGTGACACGGGCATATTTGAAGCGGTTCTGGATGGCAGAGGTCGTGCAGATGTACTTGTACAAGAACTCCTTCCCCGTCTGCTCGGAGATGGCTTTGGCTGACATGGCTGCCTAGACTGGATCGAAAAGCAATTGGTCAGAGAAGCCATCAGGAGAGGGCACTTCTGCCAAGGGGTCACTGCTGACAGAGGCTTGAGCAGTGGCTTGTGCTGCATCGTGATGGGAGGCTGTTATTGCTCCCCACGCACAGCCCTGCTGCAGGAAACAAACTTTGCAGCTCTCCCAGGAGCTGTCCTGAGCAGAAAGGCACGACCATGGGAACGAAAAGCTGCTTAAATTCCAAAGAAAACAAAGTATCAGAACAAGCCACTGAAGGCAACTAACTGTCTGCGCTGCCACAAAGTAGATGCCCCAGCTCTGGCCATAAGCCAGGCACACACACACTGATGGTAAAGTGCTTCTCCAGCTCAGCTTTCTCAAAGGACAGGAATCCTGAAAGGAAGAAAAGGCAACAAAGTCTAACAGCAACTACCGCCAGACCAGAAGCAAAACATGCAGCGGCCTCACAAAGAAACAGCCCGTAACGTGCAAACGGAGATGGGCAGCCACATCAAGATCCTGCGTGTTGAGTGGCCTGCAGATCCGGCTGCACTGCTTAAAGAGCAGCCAGATATTCGCTGTACAAAACCCCGTCTGCTGCCAAGTCCTTTTCTCTTTGCCCTGCAAAGGCCACAGGAGTGCAAGCTGTGCTGCAACTGCACTGAAATTACAGCATTAGCAGATCTGTTCGACTGCTGAACCTTTAGCAAAAAGAGAAGGATCTGCAAGAGGCAGAATAGTGCAAGCACTAGAAACAAGCTACAGTTTGCTGCATGCAACTAGGAAGAATCTCAGGCTGGTTGCAGAGCTGGTTCACAGTTATCTTTTGTTAATAATGGATCAATTTCACCTCATTATTCTGAGACAGCTTTTTTCTTAATTAAAAGGGACCATCTGTGCACCAGGGAGGCATTGACCAAAGGCTTGATGACACAGCTGGCCAAAAGCTACAGAAAAAGGCTGTCCGAAGCTCTAAACACGGCGGTATGTTGGGCTGTAAAACACACACCTTATTCTGCAAACAGGCACAGACGTTCAGCTCCTACAAACAGCATCCCACCGCCTTTGCCTTCACAGCTGCACACACATCACACTGAGCCATCTGTACCGTAGTGCTCAAAACCCTTGACTGCAATTTTCAGTCTTCCAGCAACCAAGACATAATTGTCTGCAATGGCAGAGAGCAGACCCAGTGACCTGGGCTGTACTAAAAAGAGAAAGCCTGGATGATTATTGGGTAGGAACAGATGAATACAACAGGATCTGTGTGTGTGTGTCATGCTGGCTGTCCCATGGCAGGAGAACAGCCCACGTTTTGCATTTCCCAATGCATTAGCAAGTCTTTAATCACATCCCTCATACTGTTTTTTCATTGCTCCAACTCAGCCTATCTCACGGGACAGACAGCATGAAACAAATCACTTCAGTCTGCTGAACTGTTAAGCTAAAAGATCAGCAGATAAAGGTCCTACAGGGCATCAGCAATTCCGATCCCTTTGTGCATGTGTAGGTCCTTCATCAGCCAGAGGGCCGTAAGCACAGCAGACCTCATTACCAGCTGCAATGCAAACACACCGAGCAGAGCTCTGGCTGCTGAGCTGAGGAACAGAATCCCTGCGGCTCCCCCACAGCGGGGCAGGGCTCAGCCATCCCAAAGGGCCTTTTCTGCAGCACGCAGCCCTGACTGATGCTGAGGAATGTGATGGATGCGCCTCTGGAGCACAGCAGGGTGGGGTGGAAGAGAAGATCTGTTTCCCTGTACCAAATACAGAGTATAACATAATGTTCTCCCCCACTGACTCACTCCCAAGACACTGCTCTGTTCACAAGTCATTCATTAAGGCTGACCTGCAGTTCTATGACTTCAGGTCTCCAACGTTGCAGCTCTGCTGAGCGGAATCTCACCTGGTTGTGGTTTGACCAGAAGATTGCCGTAAAAGTGAGTTCTTTGCGGACGTGTGAGTGATCTCCACAGATGATGTGTGCTCGTTTACCGAGGCTCTAAAACAAACAGTTTCTCTGCAACAAGTCAGAGACCTCCCTAAAGATCATCCGCAGCCAATGACGTAAATGAGTGCTGGTTTTCAGCACGCCTGGGGCAGTAAAAGATTTGGTTTAGATCCAAATCATTCAACCGCAATCGTACCCAAACGTGGGGAGAAACGCAATCCCACCCACCCCGGTGGAGATTTCATTCTCCCCTCCTCCTGAGGATTTTAAGCCATGCAGTAAAGCAACGTCCTCCCTTCATCCCAGGTCATTTATTAACACAGCTCAAGAGCAGCCAACATTTCCTGCCCACAGCAGCACAAACAGTTACGTCAGCATCCACCTGGCAAACACGCGTTCATCAGGTGGCAGAGGGGCTCCGGAGGGGAGGCCCCACAGCAGCCAATTTCATGGGTCAAGAAGCCTCAGTGCTGCACATTGTGCAACTCCTGGCAGTGGGCTGGCGTGATGCAAGCTGCTGTCACTCGCTGAGGTGGTGAACACCATCCCTACAGATCTGAGCCTTCAGAAATTAAAGTGCAGCCAAGGAAAATAGCAAATAGCAAACTACAAACTGATTTCGGCCAGGTTCACTGAGAGCAGATGTTGGTTCACCCCTGGTGCCAGAAATGGGATATCCAGAGTCCTACCTTTAAAAACCGATTTAACCTGAAACACTGAGAGGTTCTGAGCAGGTTTATTTCCCCATCACGGGGGGGATGGGCAGCAAACCTGGGCAGGACTCGGGGCTGTGGCGAGCAGCTGGAGGGAGGATGGCAGCTCACACAGCGTGCTCACATTGAAACCCTGTGCAGAACAGTGCGGGGTTTGGATAACAGCATCAGACAGCAGAGCGACAGCCCAAGTCCCAAACACAACTGGGGAAACTCAGCAACTGCAGAGAGCTGCAGGCAACGCACTCAGAATGGACACAAGCTTTCAGTCGTTGGATGCTCTGCCAGACAACAAACGGAGCTTAACGGAGGGAAACGTGAACCCTGCGCCAAAGGAACGGGACTCCCAACGCTGCCGGTAGCAAACAAAGGGGCTGCAAGTCAGAGCCACCCGCGGAGAACGAGGGGGAGGACGGAACAGGGAAGGCAGGACGGCCTTCAGCCGCCAGAAGGATTCCCAGCCCGGAGGCGGCACAGCCGGCGGTGTTCCCGTTCCGGGGCTGCTCCCGTTCCGGGGCTGCTCCCGTTCCGGGGCCGCCTCCGCCCTCACGGACAGCAGCGCTTCCTCTGAGCGGCTCCTGCTGAACACCGGCACCGTGTCCGCCCGGCAGCCCGATCCCGCGTCCCTCTACCGAACACGAACCTCCCCGCGGGCGGCGCAGCGGCCTCAAGGTCAGGGCGGAGCGCAGAGCAGCGGCTCCCACCGCCCCGGGATCCGCCGCTCTACCGCCTCCATGGGCTGCATGGGCTCCATGGTGGCGGCCGGGCCCAGCTCCCTTCATGGCCGGGCGGACACCCCCGCCCAGGCCGGACACGCGCTCCCCGCCACCCGGCAGCCCCCAGTGGCCCGGCCCGGCCCGGCCCGGCCCGGCGCTCCGCCCGCCGCACTCACCTGCTCCCGGCCGAACCGCCGCCGCTCCGCAACCAGCTCCTCGCCCGCCCCGCCGCCACCGCCGCCTTTTGTTCGCTGCGGCCCATCGGCCTACGGGAGCCGCCGCCGCCCATTGGCTGCCGCCGCCGCCACGTGTGCGTTGCCTGAGCGGCGCTCGAGCGCCCATTGGTCGCCGCCGGTGGGGCGCGTCCGCGCGGCCTTGTGGGAGTCGTAGTTCCGCCCCTCGCCCCGCCCCCATCAACCGGGCCGCCGGGACCGCGCGGGGACACGGAGCGACACGGAGCGGATATAGAGCGGGTATAGAGCGATATGGGGCGGATTCCGGCTGTGCCTCCAGCGCTGATTGCGAACAGCCCGAGAACCGAACCCGAGCCGGCCCGGATCCCGTACGTCGGGCGGGTTGTGTCGGTGCGGGCAAAGCGGGCGGGGAACCGCGAGAGACGCTGCGAAGCCCCGACAGCGGGACCGGCCCGCACCGCTCTGCCCTGCCGGCCGTGCACACTCACTATCCGTGCACACACATTACCGTGCACACTCACTATCCGTGCACACACATTACCGTGCACACTCACTATCCGTGCACACCGACATTACCGTGCACACACTCACTACCGTGCACACTTACTTATATTACCGTGCACACCGACATTGCCGTGCACACTCACATTACCGTGCACACACACATTGCCGTGCACACACACATTGCCGTGCACACTCACTACCGTGCACACTCACTCACACCGCCCAGGCCGGGCCCGTTTCCCCGCCAGGACCCGCTCAGCACCGCCCGCATTTCCCGCGTCGCGGCGCGCCGGTGCCTCGGTGACGTCACGACGTGGGCGGGGCTTCGCGCCGTGCCGGAAGTGCCGCGGTTGCCCAGCAACCGTTGCTAAGCGACGGCGTCGTGCTCGCCATGGCGGAGGCCGTTCTGCCGATCGGAACCTTCCCGGGCTTCATGACCGAGGGCACGCTGCTGTACCGGCGGGGCGAGTACGGCAAGGCTCTGGCCTGCTTCAACAACGTGAGGGCCCGGGTGGGGGCCGCGGCCTGGGGGGGGGGGGTGGAGGAGAATGGGGAGGGTTTGGCCTCATCCGTCGCCCCGATCTGAGCGTGTTCTGCGCTCCCGGCCCTTACAGGCGCTGAAGCTGAGGGCTGGGGACAAGCACGGCCTGGTGGCCCGCTCGCAGTGTTACCTGAAGCTCGGAGACGTGCAGAACTCCCTGAAGGATGCCGAGGCGTCTCTCAAGAACGACAAGACGTTCTCGGAGGTAAAACAGCAGCGTAGGGCTTTTGTTTCTACCCAGAAGGGGAATTGCTTGGAGGCTCTGAAGCAGTTTGTTGCTTTGTTTCCCCTTTCAATGTCACTCCAGGGCCTTTACCAAAAAGCCGAGACGCTGTACACCATGGGGGACTTTGAATTTGCACTGGTGTTCTATCACCGAGGCTCCGAACTGCGCCCGGAGCTCCAGAAGTTCAGGCTGGGCATCCAGAAATCCCACGAGGCGATCATCAACTGCATTGGAAGTAAGGAGTTCCCTTTCATGGTGCCTGCAGGCACAGCTCAGGCTGTTGGTGGTGTTCTGTCACCAGCTGCTAATAGCTGATGGCTGTTAACATCTTCCTAAGGGCCAAGTAACAGCAGAGCTCCTTTGCTTCTGTAGCCATCCTCATTTGAAACCAAGAAGCACCAAAAAGCCCACATCCCATCCTTCTCTCTCCTTTTCTTTTTGTCTGAATGCCCGTTCACCTGCAGCATCTGATAACTGATCATTACAGGAGTGAATTATGACCCCAGCACTTACACTTCTAAAGTCACCATGGAAACAAGGACACAGCAGCACACCTCCTTACTGATGACAGAATCCATTTTGAGATCCTTATCCCGGCTTTAAAACGTTTATAGTGAAATCTGCCCACCTGAGACGGGCCTCCCTGAGATCCTGGTTTTCCTCCAGTTTACATTGCATAAGAGCAGTGAAACTGTGGACTATTGCAATGGAGCATTGCTTTCATCATTTCTGGCGTAAATCAGAGAACTGAGTCCTGCAAGAGACAGGAAAGGCCAAGGACCTGCCCATGTTCAAAACAAATGGAAAACTTTTCCCTTGCTTTTTCTCTTAGCAGTGCTCTCACATGCAGCAAGCATGGCCAACACCTGCACGCACACACACACTCAGCCGGGGCTGGCTCTGTGGCTGAGTGGCTTATCACATGCAAGGAGAACCTGTGCACAGCTGGCAAGTTGCAAAACCTGCTGGGACAGTCAGAAACTGCTCAGGTGGATCCTCCAGCAGCCTGTCCCGTCACAGAGCTGGAACACACCCTGCCTGCACGCCCCACACCGGCCTCGATCCCGCAGATAACGCAGCTACTTCGCCTTGAAATGGCTTTTGGAATTGCAGCCCACCTGCAGTAGTGCAGATTGGCTTCACGTCCCAGCTGCGTGAAAGCCTGCAGCTCCTCCATGTGTGACAGTCATTTAGAAAGGCAGATGATCGAGCAGTTTTCCAGATCTGTTGCTTTTCTCTGTTACTGCTGCTTTCTCAGCTCAGTGCAAACACCAAGACGCCCTCACAGCTCTCTGTGGAAACACCTGCCATGCTCGACGTGCTGAGCTGAATGCTTTAAATGCCTTCAAGCATCTGGACCGTATACAAACGAACAGAACAAAAACCACGAGGTGTTCTAAACGTTTGGCAGCTCCTCAATGCAGGGGAAAAGAAGCAAGGAAATGTATTAGCATTAGTTCTAAATGTTTGCTAATGTATTGTCGTTTTCAGCTTAGAACATTTACGTCCATTTTAAACTCTAAAGGTTTCTGCTGCACTTCTAGAGCAGTAACAAGTATTTTCTCTGTATTTGCAGGTCCATCCTCAGTTAAACTGAAGAACAAAGAGGATCTCTGCTTTGTAAGCCGGCAGGCAGAGGTACAGTGTGAAGAGCTCTCGATTTGGAAGCTAATTAAAGTCGTTATAACACTGTTAGGTTCTGAAACAGGCACAGAGGATCAGTGGTTTCTGCAGCAGGGTGGGGGGGGACGCGGCTGTGCCAGGGAAGCTCATCCTGGGCATGTGAAGCAAACAAATCCATTCTGAGGATTTTAGTGCACCTGCCTTTGATGCAGCTGGGGCTGAAGTCACACAAAGTAGACAGGAGAAAGCAGAAGGGCAGGGAAGAGCAATGGGAAACAGCCCCATCTGAAAGTCCACTCACAGCCTGACCATGTTCCTATTGGGTACTGCTGACCACCCATCAAAGGCTAATGAGTAACAGTGCTGAGGTCAGAGCAGGGTACGCTTACCCACAGTGTTTACTTTGGTTTTACCTGCTGTTTGACGTTCCCTTTTCTGATAATGGACACTTTCTCAATTGCTTCATTTCTGCAACTGAAGCATCGCTTTGTTCCTCTGAGATGCCACACCACGTTTCCCATTGAATGCAGTGCAGTGAAAGCTCCTTTCTTTCTCTCAGCTGGAATTCTGGGTAGTTTGCAGTGAAAATCATTTGCACACAGGAGCCTAAAAGCTCATTGTGAGACACTGACTTCTTGCTTTTACTTAAAGGACCTTGACCTACGCAGAGGTCAGCAGTTGTGGAAGTCGGGCCTTGCTGATCATTCCTGTGTCCCCCAACAATCCCAACACATTTACTTTATTTTTCTTTCTTGCTGTAGAGCAAAAAAGCAGAAGAGAAACTGCAAATCAAACTGAGCAAGGATCAAAAGTCCACAAAGAAACAGGAGCCTGCAAGGAGTCAGAAAACAGAGCGGCAGCTTCTGGGAGAGCTCTATGCTGACAAGGCCTACCTAGAAAAGCTGCTCAAAGATGAAGGTTTCCACCATTTTCAGTTAAACGTTCCTCCCGAGCAGGATCTTCTTTCCTTCTTTCATCTTCTTATTACAATCCCATTTGTCTCGGAGCTCACAGTGCTGGCAGTGTCAGAGACAGGCAGAGTTCAGGTGTTTTTGGGGCCAAACCCAGTGTTTGGAGCTACATTTAAATGCTCCCTGCTTTCAGTCACAGCAATCTGTGCTGAGGAAATCACAGACAGCATCGTATCAAATCAGTTCCTGGTGTGATGTTCAGCTCCTCTGACATCTGCAGTGAGTGAATAGGCAGAAAGGTGATTTCCATGTAATCTTCCCCCCCCCCCCTTCTCTCCTGATCACATCCATCCTGAGGAGCATTAAAGAGCTGAATGCCCAGTTCTCTCTCTGTCAGAGCAGATGGTTCACAAGCAGCCCAGTGAACTGAAGCTTCATCCATTGTATACGTTGATGCTCTCCTGTTTTCCCTCCTGTTTTCAGATTTGATGAAGAGCATCACAAAGCAGGGGGTCAAAGTGCAGGACGTGGTTCTGGGTGGCATTGCCTACCTGGACAGGCGCGCTGAGTTCTGGCAGCAGCAGAAGCCCATCTATGCCCGTGTGAGGGAGCGCAAGCTCAGGCAGCAGAGATGGATCCGAGAGAAGAAACCCAAACCAGCCGAGGTGGCCAGATACATTGTGAAGAGTATGGAGGACATTGATATGTGTGCGTGTCCTGGCTGGAAACAGTAAGAGAGCAACGATTGGTGCTTGTAATTATTTGCTGCAGCAAATGCAGACTGTGACTACAGAAGCAGCACGAGTATTAATGCACAGCAGCAGTAGGTTGCAGACTGGGTGAAGGATTGTAGGATATGCCTGTGGAATGAGGAGCTCAGACCCTTCCCAGGCTTTATCTGAGGGTTACATGACTGCTGGCCTTACCTCCCCATATCGCAGTGCCTGCACACCAGCACTGAATTCCCCTCTTTGTCCTTAGTGCTGACTGGAGACTGCCCTGAGGAGAGCTGCAAGAAAGCAGAGCGTGTGCTGAAAACAATACAAGGATGGTCAGAGGATGAAGTTCCCAACAAGAAGGAGCTGATTGGGAACCTCCACAGCTGCATTGGGAACGCGCAGTTTGAGATGGGGCAGATGGAGGCAGCCCTGAAAAGCCACAAAATGGATCTGGAGTTCGCCAGGCAGAAGTAAGTGCTGAGAAATTCTGACGGAGGAGGAAAAGAGGCAGAGGAAGGTGCCATTGCCGAGCAGCATCCGCCCTCTGGTGGCCGTTAACGTAGCAAACAACGCCGCACCGCTGCTCCCTTCCATCAGCTTTTTCATTGTAACACACACAACATCACGGCGCACCAAGGCTGGCAATGAGGACATTTACTTTGGTTTTATGACCTCCAGCCCGACATTGCTCCCTTACTCTTCCTTACTTCTCAACCCTGTGCGTTATGCTGAGCACTACAGGATGCACATGGGTTGAAGATCAGGCCGTCAGCAATGAGGCTGCTTCAACCACTGCAGCTTTTCCCTTTCTCCACAGCGATCTCCCCGACGTGGTGTCCAGAGCCCTCGACAACATTGGCAGAGTTTACGCCAGGATCGGCAAGTTCCAGCAAGCCATCGACGCGTACGTAAAGTAACAGGGAGGCACGAGTTGGGGTTGGATTAAATGCTGTCTTTTTGGGCTGTTGTGATAGCAGGAGAGCTGTGAATGTCCTCATACCAGCAACTGGAGCTCTTTGCTTATAGATTCAGTGACCGAAATGATAACTGCACGTGGGGGACACCTGGTAAAATCTGCCTTTCTTACTCTCTGCTTAAAGCTGGGAGGAGAAAATCCCATTGGCAAAATCCAGCCTGGAGAAGACGTGGCTGTTCCACGAGGTTGGTCGCTGTTACCTGGAGCTGGGGAAGGCTGAAGAAGCTCAAAACTACGGAGAGAAATCCCTGCAGTCAGCGCTGGAGGAGGGGGATGCGGAGTGGCAGCTCCACGCCAGCGTGCTGCTGGCACAAGCACAAGGTATGGGTGGCACCGCGCATCTCTGATGGAAGCTGCCTGCCTCTCCTGCTTAACAGCTGATCTCTTTGTATTTCATTTGTTCGTTACAGAAAAGTTAAAGGATTATCACTCTGCAATTACAAACTTTGAGAAAGCCCTTGAGAAGGCAAAGCTCGTCCACAGCGATGCTGCTCAGAAGGCCATCATTGCTGTAAGTGGCTCACGGTGAGGTGGGGCAGAGCCGTAAGGAGGCCGACCTGCTGGGTGACGTCCTGCAAACGGGCACAGCACCAGCACAGACCTGCTCCGGGGGCTCAAAGCTGACCCGGCACCTGTTGTCCTGCTGGAAGGAAACAGCAGGGAGGGAGAGGCGAAACCTGCAGGGTTTGGTGCAGGTGTCGGCAGCTGGAACTGGTGCAGTGTGAAGGCAGGAAAGGAGCAAGCAGTGACAGCTGAGCTCAGAGGGAAACGGGAGCAATGTGCACGTGTGGGGCCTTTAGTGAGAAGCCACATCACTTTTCAGGCCTTGGATGACGTGAGCAGAAGCTTCATCGAAGACCTGAAAGAAAAAGAGAGAGAAGCGGAGGCTCACGCTCTCCAAGGTAACCCCGCCGTGCCTCCCGGGGTGGTGGAAGGAAAAGCTCTCTCCTCTCCTCTCCTCTCCTCTCCTCTCCTCTCCTCTCCTCTCCTCTCCTCTCCTCTCCTCGCTCAGTGCTCCAACTTACTCTCCGATTTCATTTCCTCCCCCGCAGATTTCAGCGGTGAAAACGCAGAAGACGACAGCTCTGGGGGACGGGAAAGTGAGCAGAGCTCAGAGAACCAAGGGGGGGAAAACGAAGATGCTGAGAACGAAAAGGAACCAGAAAACGAGAGAGAAGAGCTCAGTGAACCAGATGGAAAAGAGGAGGGTGAAGAGGAGAGGAGCAAACCAGAGGAGGAGGAGGAGGAGAGCGAAAGGAAGGAAGAGGGGAGCGAAAGGGGGGAAGAAGAAATAGGAGAGGATGAAAAGGAGCAGTTTGCTTTCCTGAGCGGTTAAATAAAGCCGAGCTGCGCTCCGCCGTCACACAGTTGCTGCTCCCCCTCCCGTCGCTGCCGCTGCTCCGCCGCATCCCGGGGCAGAAGGAGCGAACCCCGCGCCGGGCACCCACCGGCACCGCCCGCCCCACGCAGGCGCGGCCACGGGCGGTCCCGGGAGGGGGGGCGGGGGGGCGATGCTATGAAAGGGGCCGCGGTGCCGCCCGCCCCAGAGCCGCAGTCCCGCTCCGCACCGGCGGCCGCCCCGGAGCCGCTGCCCTCACCATGGTAAGTGCGGGACGGGCACCCCGGGACGGTGCGGGACGGGACGCGGCGCTCGGACGGAGCGCGGGGCGGCGGGGGGGGCTCTGAGCCGCGCTGCCCCTTCGCTGCCCCTTCGCTGCCCCGTTCCCCGCTCGGGGCTCCGTCGGAGCGCGGAGGGCTGCGGGAACAGCGGGGCTTTGTGGGACGGGGCGCCGCTCAATCGCGGATTGTTCGCCCGCGGAGCCCCGCGCCGCTCTGTGCTGCCATTGTCCCGGCGCGGCTCCGCGGCATAAAGGAGCGCTTTATCCCGGCGTTGGCTGCCGAACAATGGGGGCCTGGGGCTGTTTTCTATTATTGTTCTTTTGTTTGCGCCTTTGAAAAGCGGCTCAGTGCCGCCCGCCCGCAGCTGCCGCCCGCAGAACAGCGGCCCCGGGCACAGCCGAGCCCCGCACCCACGGCCCGAGCGGGAAGCGGCGGTGCGGGAGGGGCAGCCCCGGAACGGACAGACAGCGATGGGAGCCACAACCCCACCGGGGACGGCGAACGGGGACCGGGAGCGTCGCGCCGTCCCCTTCTAAGCGGGGCCGCTCCCCGCGTCCGACCGCAGCAGCGAAGGATGGAGAAGCTCCTCCTTCGAGCCGCCCCTCCCGCGGCCTCTTTCACTTTCACGTTCCGCGGCGGCAGCGCGGCCGTTTTTGCCGGAAGCGATTTGAGCCGCTCCGTGTCGGGAGGGGCGGCCCGAAGCCCCGCTCCGTTCCCGGAGCTCCGAGCAGCGCGACTTACCGGGGCCTCTGCGACAGCCGCCTCCCGCGAGCTTCGATTCGCCCTCGCAGGCGGTTCGCACCGCGGCGTTGTTGGGCAGCCCGGGCTCGGTTCGGCTCCTCGGGCCGCTCCGCGCCGTCGCGGTGACGTTTCCCTTCGCGGCGGGCAGGGGGGTGGGGGCGGCGCGGGGCGCGTTGGGGCCCCTGCGGTCCGGGTTCCCCCCGTCCGTCCGTCCCCCCCCGAGGGCTCAGCTGCTCCCGGAGCCTCCAACGCAGAGTTTCCTTCCCGCATTTCAGAACAGAGGTTTCTCCAAGAAAAGCCACCCGTTCCTACCCAAAATCTTCCGGAAGATGTCTGCCCAGGCGGCCAAAGAGAAGCCCGAAAGTCTTCGATTCCCCTTCCTGGACGACGAGGAAACCATCGCCACGCTGAAGGAGTCCAGAACCTTTTTCATCCTGAGGGGCCTCCCCGGCAGCGGGAAGTCCACGCTGGCTCAGGCGATCCAGGAACGCTACAGGGACGGCTGCAAAGTCATCGCGGCCGAGAGCTACAAAATCAGCCCCGCCGTCAGAAGCGCCGTCCCTGAAGAGTATTGCAAGGTGGACGAGGATTTAGTTGACTATTGCAAACGAGACGTCAGCGTTATCGTGTTGGATGACACCCACCACGAAAGGGAACGGCTGGACCAAATCTTTGACATTGCTGACAAATACCGCTACAAAGTCATCTTTGCCGAGCCCAAAACCCAGTGGAGGATGGATTGCTCACAGCTTAAGGATAAGAACCAGTGGAAACTGACGGCGGAGGATCTGAAGAAGATGAAGCCGAGTTTGGAGAAGGAATTCCTGCCCATGTATTTCGGGTGGTTTTTGAGCAAAAGGAGCTCGGAGACCCTGCGGAAGGCTGGCCAGGTGTTCCTGGATGAGCTCGGAAGTCTCAAAGCCTTCAAAAAGGAAAGCAAATTCTGTATGTATAGAAACGACCCGCCCGGTTCTTACTTTTGATGCAACTGAGCAGATTCGGTCAGCTCTAAGGTGATGTTTTTAGTCAGGGTTGGCAGCGAGGAGAGCAGCTCAGAGCCCACAGCCGCTGTTTTGTGCAGTTGCCGAAGTTGCTTTTTGTAACTGAAAATGAATGGAAACTTTCCTTGGGGGGATGGGGTGGGCAGCAGCGTTACCTGATGGCTTCTGAGGATCAGACGCAGCCACCCCTCAGCTCAGCTCACCACGGTGGGGTTTCTGCAGTGCTGCACTGAAGCTGCTGTGTGTGTTTCAGCTGCATCCATATCCTGGGTGGAAGGAGGGTTTTACATCCACCTCTTCCTTTCCAGCTGTAGGGACATGAAGCACAAAGAACAGATGGGTGAAGAAAGCTGAGATGGGGCTTAAGCTCAGGTGCTGCTTAAGGGATCCTTTTGTCATAATAACGTTCTCCTGCGTTCACAGTCACTTCTGAAGATCCCAAGCTGAAAATCGATCTCACCAGCTACTTTGTGAAGAGGCCGCCCGGGGTCTTACACTGCACCACCAAATACACCGACTTCGGGAAGGCAGCGGGGGCTGAGGATTACGCACAGCAGGAGGTGAGTGCTGCAGCTCCGCTTCCCCATCCTCCCATCCCAGGTCCTTTCCTGGCCAGGCATTTGAGGGGGGGGCTCAGGGGGCAGCTTTGCTCACAGCTGGGAGGGAACCTGCAGGGCTGTGTGTGCTCCTGCAGCAACACAGACACCCACTCAGCTCCGCTCTGACTGTCCCCCTCTCTCCCCAGGCTGTGAGGGCTTCCTACGGCAAAGGCTTCACTTTGTCCATTTCTGGCCTATTTGTCACAACCAAAACCGTCGGCGCTCGCGTGGAGCTGAGCGACCAGCAGCTGCTGCTGTGGCCGGGGGATGCCGATAAGGTCCAGGCGACCGACAGCCTCCCGAAGGGCAGCCGCGCTCACATCACCCTCGGCTGCGCCAGCGGAGTGGAAGCTGTTCAGACCGGGCTGGATCTGCTGGAGTTTGTGAAACTGGAGAAGGCGGGGAACAAAGGGGAAGAAGTGGGGGAGATTGGAGGAGGGAAAGTGCAGTATTTTGGGAACGGGATGTGGATGCTCGTCCTGGCCAAAAAGATCGATGTGAGGGCCATTTTCTCGGGTTACTACGGAAAGGGGAAACTTGTGCCTACACAGAGCACCAACAAACGGGGCTCTGCCTTCAGTTCCTGCACCATCATCTAAGGCGGGCATCGCCCCGCTGGGTTGTAAAAGGAAAGTAACTCGGTAACCTTTAAAACCGTAAAGAGAAATAATTCTGCCTTTACTAAGCAAGCCCTTCCGCCAACCTCAGACTGAAACGGCTCTGGGGAGACATTTATTGGCCTTGGGAAGAAAACAAGCAGCTCCAGGAGAGCCGTCAGCTCAACCCTCAGCAACCAAAACACCGCTGAGTATTTCTGATGGGAGAGTTTGGGGAGAACCAGCTCTCGTGGGGCCCTGCTTGTTTTCTTCCTCAGAGGAGGATCTCCTGTTGTCTTTTATAACTTCCCTATGAACCACAATCGTTAGATCCGTACTTCACAATTGAGCAGTGGCAGAACAGAGCCTGTACAGAACTGCTCTGAGGCCCATCGAGCTGCAGAGCGCTGTTTGTGTGCAGAGCTCTCAGCGCAGGGAAGGGCTGTGCTGGTGGGCGCGGAGCCGGGCGATGTTGGTGAGCCAAACACTGCAGACACGGGGAGAAAATGACAGCAAAGGAAACAGCTTTGAGGAGCTGCTTTCGGCTCCTGTAACAGCCCCGGTCGCTCGGGATGGGCTGCATCCAATACTGCCAGCACCACTGTTCTGTAGGGAGCAATCCTGCCTTGGCGGGGAACGGAAGAGACAAACTCACGTCTTTTCCACCTTATTGCGTAGAAACTAAAATCGTGTCTGAAGTCCAGAACTGAACTTCAAGCAAGATTTTACTCGCTTTAGCTAATGCACTGAACGTAGGATGGAAGTAACACTGTAATATAGGAAGTAAAGGGAGGGATCATAACTGTAACTCACGTCTGCTCCAAGCCCAGTCGCGGGCTGGAAAGAAGTCACTGGAGGAGCCCTGCTGTTAGTGGGGCTGCCTGCTTTCTTAGAGCTGATGTTTGTGCTCTTGGATGGTTCAGCAGGCGGCAGATCTGCCGTCACTACTTCATAACAGATCTCAACTAACAGATTCCGGTCAGGACAGCAGCCCAAACTCTGCGCTGCGCTTAACCCAGTGTTAATAAATGTAAATACTCACTGCGTCCCACACGTGTCGGGTTGGTGTCTGTAGGGGAGCGCTCAGCGGGGCACAGTGCTGGGAGAAGCATTTCAGCTCCGAGTGCTGAGCTCAGCAGCAAGGAGAGCTGCGGGGGGAGCGAGTTCAGCAGTGAGGGAAAGCAGCGCCCGCTGGGATGGTGGTTTGAAGAAGGGCGGCAATAAATCCCCATTCTAACACCAAAAAAACCCCCACGCCTGCACCCTGCATCCCATCCTTTGCTTCCCCCGGCTGAACACACAACAGCTGCTGCACCAGGAGAGCTGTGAGTGCAGCAGTGCAGCTCCCAATGCAAACCCTCAGCGGCCCCATCCAAACTCATTGCAGCGCTCCTGGGAGCCGCACCAAGAACAAGATCGACGCCATCCGCAGCGACCTTTTTATTAGTTTGTACATCATATACAGTTTATAATAAAGTAAACCAGTTGCATACGGCTCTCGCTTCTGTCTGTGATATTCTCCATAGAAACACAGCGTTATGAACGACGCCTAATGAAGTAAACAACAAACATTCACATTGTTACCGTTCACATCCTAGAAAGGTGAAGGTCCGAGCAGGGGCAGCTGGCACCGCTGTGAAGCCGCCCTGGAGGCGTTTGGCAAAGCGGTGGGGGGGGGTCGCTCCATGCAGGACTCCTTTCCCCCCTCGGGGGAGGTTTTTTACACCGAGGTAAACATTCAGAATTGGGATAAATGGGGCGGCCCCCTCCAAGTCGGCTTCACATCAGGCTTCGTCTCGGCCGCTCCGAACCGCCTTTACAACAAAGCATGCAATGAAGGTGCTCACACTGCTGTCCCCCCCAGCGTCGCTCCCCGTGCTTTTCTCTTTTGCAGCAGGAATTTGAATGTGAAAGCAGGGACGAAGGCAGAGCAACCCACACGAGGTCGGTTGTGTTTGAGCTGCAGCCGAATCACAAACGCAGCCCCCAAAGCGCAGCACTGCCCGCCCCGCTGTGCGGCTCCATAACAGCTTTGTGCCCCTCAGTGCCCTCCGAGCTCAGCCCAGCACAGGCACAAACTGCCCCGCGCTGCTCTGGGAGACCCCCAGCCCCATCCCCGGCTGCAGGAGGGGCAGCGGAGCGATGCATCGCGTCCATCTGCTGACACAGGCACTGCTCCTGGGAAGCAGCGTCCGCTGGGAACGCTCCAGGTTGGGAGCAGGGAGGTTCCCTCACACAGCTGGGCCAGCACTGCTGCCATGGAACACACAGACCGCAGCACTACAGGAGGAACTCAAGCAGGGCACCCACAGCCATCCTTCTCCCTACAGGGAGGATACAAGGCACACGTTTAAAGGGGACGAAGCCCACCCACTTCAAGAGTGAACAGATGTTCAAGTGAACAACTTCAGTCATTAAACCGAGGAAGTGAATTGGAAGGACTGGCAAAGCCCCGCTCAGACCAAATGCTTTGGGCCATTCCACTGCCTGGTGAGGCCAGGGCTCTCCTGCTTGTTCCCAGCACAGCTCGGCTGCTGCTGCCCCGGGGGGCTCACAACATCCCCAGCTGTTCCACACTGCTGCCCCCAAACCACCCAGTCTGCATTAATGCAAGTATTGACAACACAGTCCGAAGCCATCAGTACATGGGATCCAGCTTTACAGCCACGCTTCCGAGTGCCCAAACAAAACCACGTACTTTCCTAGGTAGCACAGAGAGGAGACAACTGGAAAAGCCTGTCAAAGGGGCAGCCAGAAGCAGCAGAACGGCCTCTAAAACCAACTGCAGGTCCAGGGTCAGCACCTGGAAGGGACGTTCAGTGCTCCGTGCAGAAGCTGGAGCCGAAACTACATCGGATAGGGAAAGCGAATCCACACAAAGCAAAGAATAAATAAACACCGCAGACCCGACGGCCCAGAGGTCAACTCACTGCACATGCATCTCCCGAGCACCAACACCAAGACCTGAGGTCACTCTGTGTCAGCCACACCTGCAGCACTGACACGGGGTGATGGTGAAGCTCAGGGGGCTGCAGATGGGACGGGGCCCTTCCTCAGCTCCATCCGCACAGCAGCCCTCAGAGACGAGCTGGCACTCACTGCTGTAACACTGCACTATTTTCAATCATGCTTTCACAAACAGTTCCACAAACATCTGCTGCATAAACCCCCTCACTCTGAGCTCTCTCGGTTCTGCCCTGCGTGGTGGCAGAGGGGTCTGAGCACACACAGCCCTGCAGCTCAGACATGCACAGCCCCAAGGGGAAGGAAGACGATGTCAGCACCTGCAGGAATTGCTCTGCAGAATTCAATGACTGCAATTTTTGCTCCTGCAGTAAAAATCAAGGCAGGTTTTGTACAGAAGTGGCAGGTCTCTCTAGGAAAAGGACTTGCCTGGATGTGCACAAACACCCGTTTGCTCACACACGCAAACCTCAGCTCTGCACAGCAGCTCACAAACTGCACACAGCACTGCTCAGCCCCCTGCCAGGCACAGCGCTGCCTGATGGCACCGGGGGGGCCAGCCCAGCACCCGAGGACTCAGCAAAGCACCTGATGGAAAAGAGCCTCTCCTTCCCAATAAAATGGGAAGAGCTGTGCAAGCAGAGCCCTGCCCCAGCACAGCTCAATGCAGCTACGCTGAACAACAGAGCGGCACCACCGAAACAAAGCCACGTTCAACTCGAGCTGCTGCAGCTGCACACAGCTCCGGGCTGCCAGCTCTGCACTGCAGCACCCAGCTGAGAGCACTGCAGGCGCTGTGCAAGAGAAGCAAGGGATGGACTGCCAGCTCAGGGTGGGACTCGGCCTTTCCTTGCTTCTTTGGACTGTTCACGTTACTTCTATCTGACAGCCGCCCGGCTGCTTTATCGTCTGGGTCAGTCCTTGTAAACACGAAGGGAACGAGCAGCTGCGCACACAGGAACCGCTTCAGCAACAACCCGAACGTCACTTTGCATCTCTTCAGAGCTAAGGAGGGTTCATCCACACTGTGCATCAGCAACACAAAGTCTAACACGACGATCTCAAACCCAGCAGACTCAGGTTCCCGGCACAGGAGATGTTCAGTGTTCGGGTGGTGAATGAAGACGGAAAAAAACCCACGTGGTGAAAAAACTTCAAGGCCGGAGCAAATCCTGCATCCTCTTCAAGAGGGCAAATCCTGGAGCGGGACACGAAGCCCTTCAGCTTCAGCTGCGCCACGTGGAGCTCCCACATCAGCTGCTCTTTGAAATCCATTGCTCTGCCAGCAACTCTCAGCTCACGCCTTCCCGACCGAGTCCAAGTGCATCGCTCTGGGAGAGCCACGGCAAAGGAAGGAGACAAAGAGGCGGGATGCAATCGTGGGAGATCAGAGGGAACGTTGGCAACGTTTTCAGAGGGTTAAGATAATGGAGAAGCTCCTGCAAAGCTGAGAGATGCTGCCACGCTGTGCAGCCAGAACAGAACATGGCAGAATTCCAGGAGGACTCCGGGAAACCCTCTCAGCTGAGGAGCAGTCTGAAAGCACGGGCAGCATGAAGGGACCAACAGATTCAAAGCTTTATTATTTTCTTTTTTAATAAAGTTAACAGTAAAACAAAATCCACAAGCCTTCCCTTCCCCGAGCTGGTTTCCTCTTCACACACAAACGCACACAAACTGAGGTCTCCAACCGAGAGAAATGAAACTGCTCTAAGTACAATGAGACATGATGGAGGAAGGAGTCTAAGTATGTCCGTGTTGAAGGCTAAAAGCAGCTGAGCAGGTTTGGGTGGTTTAGCCAAACTGGAAAAAGAAATTCCCAGGCCCAGAAGCTGAAAAAGAAAAGGAAAGATGTTAGTTCAAAGGGTGGGTGAACAGCGCCCTGCCAAGCCAGCCCTTCACTCAAATAAAGCCATCTGGGCAACTAGGAGAGATCCTGTCCACGCATTTCCAGCAGC
Organism: Excalfactoria chinensis; assembly: GCF_039878825.1. Taxonomy (NCBI): domain Eukaryota; kingdom Metazoa; phylum Chordata; class Aves; order Galliformes; family Phasianidae; genus Excalfactoria; species Excalfactoria chinensis. Next base: position 436,469 of record NC_092848.1, on the reverse strand, counting down.
TGAATCCCAACAGTTAAGAGTGGACCACTGACTGTATGGGCAAGGGAGGCTCTGCCGGCAAGCTGACAAGGATGAACGCAGACGGTACAAGAGCCATGCAAGACTTCCCAAAATACACTCAACAAAACCATTAATGAACACACGGCTCCTCGTAGGGCACCCTAACAATAGGTAAGTGCTGAGGGCTTGTGCAGTGCTGCATGAGGCCTGACCACACCTGAGGTTCGAAGGGACTCCAGCAGCAGCACGGCTCCTCTCCATCAGCACAGCAAAGCTGGGGAACCTCTGCTGCTGGGTGAAGCAATCTGTGCATCTACTGCTGCCAAAGCCAACAGCACGACACCTCCACCTACCTTCAAAACTGAAGCCTCCCGGCCCACCAAAGAAGGCCTTAAATATATTATTTGCATCGAAGTCTATAGGAAAGAAAAGGAAGTTGTAAGATGAAGTGAAACAGACAGTTACAGCTTTCAGCTTAGAAAATGCCTCTTAATTAGGGGCCCATAAAGCGTTTCACAAAAAGCTATGAACAAATAGCTTGCTTTGTCCACTGTAATAGAGCAGCACAGAACAGCACGATACTGTGCTGCAGTGCAACGCAGGACACATCAGTGGCAGAAAACAGGTAAAAGCAACATCCATCTGAGCTTCACTCACAGAAGCAACCGAGGGGTTTTGGACAAGCAGCATTTTGGGGCCCACAGAACTTGGGTGATGCATTCATACACCCTGTGAAAGACAGAAGCTTCCACAGAGTGGCACCCACTGTCCAACAGCTCAGTCAAGGACAACATCCACCACACAGCCCTGATTATCTGCAGCTTTCTACAGTATCTGCCATTCAAATACTCCCACAGACCAAAGTCAGTCCATGGGGTTATTACAAAGGGGAGGATACCATAAGAACTCCTTACCTCCCATGTTCAACCCATCTTCTTCTAGATCCTGTCCGCTGTCATAGCGAGCCTTCTTCTTGGGATCTGACAAGATGGTGAAGGCTTCACCAACCTCCTTAAACTTCTTCTCCTCTTCCTTCTGTACTTCTGCACTCGCCCCACTGTGTCGGTCTAACAATATGAAACCAGGCAGGAAAGAAACTTGATGTTTCTGTTGTAGCTGTACGTATCATCCCCAGCCACCACAGAAGGCATTTTACATGTCCTGGGGTCACATTTGTGCACACATTCCCTCTCCCATTTATTCCCAGCTCTGAGTGATGGTTGTGGGCAGCTGCTCATGGGGCAGGAGAATCAAAGCAGCAAGACATGCTCTACAAACACCTGGATACCTGGATGATGCATCAGTGCTCGTTTCCTGTAGGCCTTCTTGATCTCATCTTCAGAGGCATTTTTGTCGACCCCGAGGATTTTGTAGTAGTCTTTCCGTTTGCTTTTTTTCAGTTCCATCTGTGCATTCTTTAGAAGCTGTTTGTGTTCTGCAAAGACGTGCGATGCCAAAGGAAAGCAGCCTTAGTGCATCACACACAACCCTCTGCTTTAACAGACACTGACAGGCCAAGAGTTGAGGTGACCTGAACTGCAGTCATCGAGTGCCACGAGCAGCCAACCCTCGTGCATTTACAATCAAAGTCTATCTGCACACTTAAGGCCGTTTCCAAATGTAGGTGAACATCTCAATGCTACTGAACCAGTGTTTGTTAGACAGAGAACCACAAAGTCTAAGGCTGCTCCATTTCATGTCGGGCCAATAAAAAAGCACAATGACTAATCAGGATGATAACCACATTCAGCAACAAAAACACCTGCCTTACTTTGAGGAAGCACACACAGAACAGACACCTTTACCTTTTGTTTTTTCTGTCTGATATACTTTTTCATAGTCTCTTACAGCATCTTCGTATTGCTCTGTGTCCATGTAACTGTGGGAACAACGATTGCCAAGCTGTATTTCACAGAAAGCACCACAAAAAGGGGCTCAGGCAGAAGCTTTCTGGGTAGGTATGAATTAAGGGAAAGACATGCACTGGGCTGCAGGAGCAGCGTTCTCATCAGAACTCGTTGCTGTGGGGAAGAGGTTCCCATCTACAAACCTGCCCAGCACACCCAAGATAAATACCTACTTACCACTGTGCTCTCCTCAAGTACGCCTTAATATACGTCTCATCCAGTTTTACTGCATTCGTGCAGTCATCTATTGCTTCTTCAAGTTTCCTAAGCTACAACATCAGACAGAAGTGAATCCCAATCAGAGGGGCAAAAAAACCAACCCAAAACCTGTTAAATAGTGTTATGACTTTAAGCAAATGAGAGCACAATCTCCTCATTCCAAGGAAGGAAACAAATAAGGATGCCTTCACACTGATTAAGATAAGGCCACACTACATTCCTTCTCCCCCTCCCACTCCAGGCAGCCCAAGCATTTGAGTTTTGTTTCTTTAGGAGTCAATTTCTTCAGCTGCTCCGAACAGACCCAATTATTGTGCAAGCACAAAAGCTGGAAATCTTGCTGACGGCGCTGGATGGCTCCAGCTGCCCCAGGAGAAGCATTTGCTCTCCACAATAAGCGATCTGCCACTTATCAACTACGAGCTGAGGAATAAGAGGTGAGATAAAAAAATCACCTGCACAACAACCACTTCTTACCTTTGAATTAACCGTCCCTCGGTTGCAGTAGAGTTTGGCATTTGTTTTTATGTTATTAGGATCTATTCCTAGTGCTTCTGTGTACAGTTCATAAGCTAGTTTGTAGTTTCCTTCTTTAAATGCTTTATTCCCGTCTTCCTTCTTTGCTTTAAGTGCTTTGGCATTCTGAAAGACAACACACCCTGGGTAAGGACACCAGGTGAGCGGTTCGGGGGGACCAACACCTCATTTTACTGGGCAGGCCAACCATAACCATTCTAATTTGCTTTCAGACACCATGACAGGAAACAGAAGTCACAGACTTAAGGGGCAGACAAGGGAGTACTTCAGCAGAACCAGCATTCTGCTTAAAGAAGAAAACCCTGCTCATTTTGTAGTCCCAGCCCCAATCCCCACAACTTACACGGCAGGCTAAACATGCTTTCTCGTGGTCAGGAGCCATTCTGAGTGCCTGGACAAAGAACTGCACTGCCTTCTCAATACAGTCTTCGTAATAAAGGCAGAGACCACGGACATACAGAGCGTCGGCGTTTGTGGAGTCCATTCGTAAGATGTCACTGTGACAAACACACAGATTTGTGAGTTACCCTACAGCAGCTTTTTCCTTTCAGCAACAGAACCATTCTTCTTCTGCTGAGATACTCAGGTGATCCATCAGATCCATGGCAGGGATATAAAGAAGTGCACGAATTTGCACAAGCAAGACTGCTGGTTACTAAATAAGCTTAAGAAGAGTTTCGCAGTGTGATTAATTGGAAGTTCATGTAAACTCTTTTGTCACCATTTGCACTGAGGACTTCTTTTGCTTAACGTCCCTCTGGGAACAGGCAGCACACAGCACACACCATCAGTTGGCACACAGTTTCAAGACCTTAAAGATGCTCACCTTGCTACAGACTGTGCTTCTGGGTAACGACCCAGCAATGCTAAACATTCGGCCTTGAGGATTTTGAATCTGTGACAAGCAGGAGCAAACTCCAGAGCACGATCCATGCAGAATACAACCTGGTGTGAGAAAAGCAAACATCCAAAGGCTTAGTTTGAAAACCTGCATTGTTATGACAAGTGAGCTGCCCTGTTTGCATTTGAGCAGGAAGGGAAGCGTGCAGGTTCCGCTTCTGTTGGATCCATGTTTCGTTAAGAGCAGTTCACGGTGGTGTTTGTTTCTTTGCTTTGTTGTAACTTTACGTTCAAAGGTTAATGGAATGTTAGCGTGACACAACATCGGACAGAAAACCCAAGGAACACCTGTAGAACTTCAAACCCTTTAACTCCACTGAAACTGCAGGCCCCAAAGAAAAGGCCAAGGAAGACAAATCTGCCTCTGTTGCCTGCATTATAAAGGAGTGTGGGAGGGACAGAGATTCAATAGACTGAGACAGTTCGGACTGGACAGAACACAAAAAAAGTACAGAGCAGGGACTGATCTTAGACTGGTCTGACTGCAGTGGGCAGGGTGATCTAATGGGTCCTTTTCCATCTCTGTCTCTCTGGTAGGGACATCTGCAGGAGAACAGGGTGATTGTTCCACCAAGGTTCATCTGCTTTCCCGGCCCGTGACATCACGATTGCCTGCTGTGGGAAGCACTGTGCTTCAGACTGAGAAGCCAAAGGCTTCTGGGTGAGAAAGGAGCAAGAACAGCACTCCAGAAACAAAGATCACATTTCATGCAAGTCTTCCCAGTGAAACGAGAGAGCAGAAGTGAGGAGACAGATGCAAAAGCCCAGAACAAGCTACACAGGCAGGGTGGTTCCTACACATGCAATCCAGACTGACCATATGCCCCATTTGCTCCTCGTAACAAGTTGATGCAAGGCTGGAATTTATGCTTTGCTTAAGAGCCAGTGGCCCAAACAGTGAACTTAACACTTCAAATGGTCTCCTTTCTACAGACCTTACATGCATCCACTGAACAAAACAGTTTCATAAGAAGCGTTGGGTGCCTTTCAGATTTCATGCTGTCACTTCTTGTTGTATTGGGTCAGTAATGGCTGCAGCCCACAGCAAGAAAGATTAGGAAACTGTAACAGAGAATGGCTCAGCGTAGATCTGCATTACTCCTTCACTGACCCTCACTGTAATACTGACAGGCAGAGCTCAGCTAGAAGGAGGCAGGGGGATTAGATGTGCATCTAACTGACCTGGCCAGGTAAGCCATGTCTGCTCTGTTGCTGCAGGAAGCAATCAGGTTCACCTTACCTTCCTGAAATCTCGCTTCTCGAAATCCACTTCTGCTATCTTTTCATACTCCAGCACCGTACTGGCATTCTTTAGCTAAAGACAGGAGCACACAGTAAGTGTTTCTTACAGTCGTAAGAGCAAAAGCTGCTGCAGACCACAGAACAACAGTACAGACTAGGTCAATTTTTGTCAGCATTAAAATCAGTTTGAAGTCAAGAGATCCCACTGGTAGCCCAGGAAAATGTGCACTTGTAAATGATACAACAAAGGAGGTGCAGCTTTCTACAAGCCGCATCACTCAATGCCATGCTCCCTTACTACCTGCATTCTCCCCCGGAGTGCTGGTGAAAGACCAGCTTAGCCTCCGTGCTTTGTGACAATCACACACAAATAACTATGCAACTAATTGATCTACTGAGAAACAGACAAGGAGACTTCATCACCACCTCATTACTTCCCATTGCATTGGGGTGCACAGACATTACTAACCAGCTCAATCCATTCCCTCCGACAACCCCATCTACGGGGAGCATTCCAGTTTCTTACCTCTTGCTGTGCCTGAGTGTTCTTATGATCCAGTTCTAAAACACGCTGAAAGCAGCGGCTGGCAGCCATGGCGTTCCCGAGGGAGAGATGGCACTTCCCTTCCCGTAGATGGCCCTGAGGAGACCGTAATAAGGGAGCTGCAGGAGCAGACAAGCACTCAGACACACACAGGAAATAAGATGATTTCCACATACCCTTACAAAGCTGTCATCCAATCTGACAGACTGCTGAGCATCTCCCAGCGCTTCTCGGAATCTCCCCAGCATCATGAGGGTGGCAGCTCTGTTACCATAATAACTGGCATTGTTAGGACAGGTATCTGGAGGAAATGGAAGAGCACTTGCTGTTAGCGTGATATAAGCAGCTACACAACTCATGGAACACACTCAGAAGACACTGTGGGACCCAAAAAACCCCACCACAATCCTTCCCAAATTAGGATTTCACCCAAACAGCTCACAAAGATGCAAGATGGTTCAGAACAGAAGCCATCCAGTCACTGCATCTCACACAACACACAGGCTTTAAGTCACACTGAACAGAAGCCTGCAGCTTTTAGGCTGACAGCACTGCTGACCCCCCATCACATGGAAAACCGGATTGGTTTCTTGCTAAAAAATCTCTTGGATGGAAGAGAAATAAAGAACCGCTGCACGTCACCCACGTTACCACTGACTTGCATAACCAGTCCAGGGAAATTCTGCTAAGTAATTAAACCAGCAGAAAGTCCAATACGTGCTGTTAAAATACACCAGCAGGGTTTGTAGAGATCAATAACCAGTCTTGATTTTTAGACACTGTATTCACAAAGACTGTCATTACCACCAGCTGCTCTCACCTATGGCTTTCGTGTAATAGTTGTATGCTTCGTTGTAATCTTTCTTGGCATAGTAAGCATTTCCTTGTTCCTTGAAAGACTCTGCTTCTCTGAAGGAAGAGAAACACAGGGAGGAGCATGAGAACAGTCTGACCACAATCCAGCTTGTGATCCCCAAGCAATCTCAGCATCGCCTTCAGTACTGCTGTAGCACTGACTCTGTTTATTGCTCATGTGGAAGGAGCACAGTGTCAGCCTGGCTCTCAGTTCAGCACCCAAACACACACGTGAGCATCGTTCTGCCTCAGACACGGCTGTCTCTGGAGCTGAGCACCTCAGGTGGACGTGGCTCCCAACAGCTGCTTCCCGAGTGCTGCTCAGCCCCAGCAGCCAATGAAGTCAAGGAACTGCGTGCTGTCTTTCAGAAGCAGCCCCACATATCTGAGAAAGGGGGCTGAGATCGAGTTCTATGCTCAAAAGAACAGAATCAAGGAGAAATACGGGTGCTTCTCCTCAAGGCTTGCGTGGCACTGCCTTGGCAACAGGTCCAGAAATAGTCCTCACACTCAAGAGCGAGCGTTTGCAGAGACAATTTAGGACATTAAAAACACACAACATATGGTTTAAAGCTGCATCCTTTAAACTCTTGAAAGCAAAGTTTCTCCTAATGGAAATGAAACCCTTCCCCACCTCCTCTCATCTACCTTCACCATTTTATATAAGCAGCCCAAGAGGGAACTTGCACCACAGTGTTGTGAAGTTTAATTTAGTTTGGATGTATTCATTGATGACATTCACTTGCTTCTCCCCAGCCAACTCCAAAGAAGCCCTTGCTAAGACACAGCATTAATACCTGCATCACTTCTGAGCCCACAGACACTGCCTGCCCACTGCTGGAAGCACCTGCACAACCAGACCTTCTGAACTAAGGCTAATGGACCCCATCCCAGGAAACAACAGCAAACACAACCGAGCCAGAGCAGAGAAATGTGGGGACAGAGAGCGAGGAGTCGCATGGTTTTTATGTACAACTTCCCCACGCAAATCCAGAACAACAGTGGTGCATCAAAGGGTCCCAAGGCTGAGCAGCTTTTGTTCTGCACAAGGTACTCCATTGGTACAAAGCTGCCTGCGCTGCTCCCAAGGTCAGACCCACACCAGGGCCCGAGCAGCTCCACCAGCCTACCAGGGAGAGAACAAAGGGAAATGTGTTGAAGCCAGTTAACAAGTTTGTAACCTCATTCCGGCCTGCCACTGGCCGTTCCCACACAACTGCCTCATGCAAAGGGTTGTTTGCACAGAAGAGCCACAGTTGTGCCAGCTGGCAGGACAATAGACACAGGGAGCTGCTGCTCCAAGGGCCTCCAGGGCCACAGTGAGAAACGAAAGCGAATGGCACACACTTAAATTTTGCTGTCAGTTGCACTCAGTGGAGCAGACGCAGCCTTACTGAAGTCAAGCAATGGAAACGGAACACTGTGTTGGCATGTTGACACACAGCAGGATGAGCCAGCGGGAGTGTGGAGGAGCAGCGGAGCAGCACGGGGCTCGTAGTGAGGAGTTCAGCTGCACCCTGTGCACCACAAACTCACCTGGCCGAGGCAGGAGCCAGCCCTGCTCCCATCGCTGCACCAGGAAGGTGCTTACTCAGCGGCCCTGCTCTTCCCAGAAGCTGACGTGCACCCAGCACTGACTGCCAGCACAGCTCAGGGCTCCCTTGCCATGAGGGCTGGCAGCAGTTCACTCAGAAGCCTTTTGTTGTAAGGCCTGAAGAAATGATGAGCAGCACTGGTGGAGAACTCACCTCAAGCTGCTCCAGCAGCCCACCCAGCACAGCCCACCCCGTGTCCCTCAGCAGCATCACCAGTCACACTGCCACCAGACACAGCAATAGGACCTGCTGCTGGAACCCTGATGGCCAGCACTGCTGGGAAGCGCTGGGGAATGGAAGGAGGAAAGGAGATGCACGGCAGAGCAACCTTCACAAAGCACAGCACTGTGAGATGGGAGAGCAAAGGCACGAACACAACAATTACTCACTTCTCTTCTTGGTCTGTTTCCCTTTTAAACCTTTAGCATAAGGCAGATCCACACACCAGCAGGTCACAGTGCCTCAGCTAACGGGGCAGAAAGGAAATACACGTGGATTTCTATTGCCCACACTGCTTAAAGCCTAACGATGGAGTAAAGATCACGAGAGGAAACCCAAAATCCCCTCCAAAGCACAAAGGAAAGCCAGCTGCTGGAAACGCAAGGCTTGTGGCCTCAGGTCCCAGACACAGAACAGAAGCATCTCTCCCCTGTTGTGCTCCATTGACACAGAAAGCACTGAGCAAACAGTTCTTGTTTACCACGGTCTCTGGCTATAACAAGAAGAAATGCAGATCTCCTGATATCACTGCTAATTGTTTCAATCCAAACAGATGCTGCAGCCTGAATGAGATCATTCTGCATCTCGCACTGATGTAGGCTGCATTCCCCACTTGCTACTTTTGTAGCTGAAGAAGAATCATGCTTTGCTAAAAATATGACGCGGGCTGAATGGGGCGCTTTGTTCCCAGCGGGCAGAGCCTCCTCAGGGTCCTCTGCAGCCAACACAGAAGACAGCAAAGAGTCACAGCAGGACCTCGGGAAGAAGCTCATCTTTCATTGTGTGCGTGCAGCCAAGGCTCACGAGGAGGGGCTGCCTGCTGTAACTCTCCCCACCAGCCAGTCATCTTTCTTGCCCTTTCCTAACACTTGTCACAGCCTCTAATTCTTCCCCCATCCTGGAAGACCTGCCGCACATGGGCAGCAGCCACAGGCTCCTGATGCTGCAGCAGCACCTCCTGAATCCCAAGGTTCCCCTGCTCACCGTGCCCTGCTGACAGCTCAGCCCTGCTCGCACCGCAGGCAGCAGAGCTGAGAGGCACAGCCATCCCATCCCACGGCTGCTAACAGCTCCTGCCTCCTCCCCAGCACTGGCAGCTCCCACACGCTGGTTGCAGCTTCCCCCTCCTGCTGCAGCTTGCAGCAAGGAACACGCAGACCTGCCCTGCAGCACACCTCACCTTCCCAAGCCATCAGGACCTGTGCAGGAAGCACCTTGCAGGCCTGGCAGCGCCAGCACAACCCCGCTGCAATGCTCTGTGCCTGCAGAGCTCCAGGCACCCAGCAGAGCAGGCAGCAGTCTTATAATTGCTCAGCTCAGGAACAACTCCCTTCTTCATCTCCTGCCTCCATTACAACACACTGACAAAAAAAATACACGGGATTTGAGGGATGCTCTGAAATCGCTGCCAAAACCACGAGTGCCTCCCAGTCACCAGGGCACTGTCTGAAACCACAAGATCTAAGGGAACGGGGATTTTAACTGGGCCAGCTTCTGCCTACGAGGCATCCAGAGCCTCAAGAACCAACCAGCCCCCATCTCCTTCGGGATGCCCAAACCCACAGAGCACAGCTGGCTGCTGTGAGCAATCCCAGCAGAGACTTTTCCTTAATAGCACATGGTGCCTCCATCCCGCAGCTCCCCTGTTGGATTCCAGACGAGATTCTCAGCTGTCAGATGTTACTCAGCTGCTTGGGTAAAATAAGTTGGGTGATCTCAATGCAGTTTACATTGGGCAGATGTCTAGAGCTTAAAATTAGCCGCTGTGTTCCCCACCGGACATACCACAGCCTTCCCTCCTTCCAGGGCACAGAACTGAAGGCAGGCGCTGAGCACACACCTCTTCCAGGTTAGGCTGCACACCTCGTGACTGAGGAGCTCAAGTGAAGGGGATACAAATATATCCCATCCTGCATCTGACATGGAACAAGAGGCACAACACCAGGTCCCCAGGTACAAAACAGAGTCATGTAAGACATGCCACGATCGTGGGATACTCTCACAACCCAATGGCTGCAGAGACCAGACCAGCAGCAGAGCAGCTCTCCACGATCACATTGCTCTGCACATCAGCACCCCCCACTGAGCAAGCAGTGGGTTTGCTCCCAGCTGCAATGCAGCAATGAGAATGAAGACATTTACTTGCAGAATGACCCAGAACCAGGGAAACCTCAACTCTTTACATACAGGTACCTGCTTGGATCGTCTAAGGACTCACCACCTGAAGGGGCTGCCTTGGGACCCCAAGTCTTTTGTGGGAGCAATCAAAAGCAAAGTCACAGACATTTAGAACGCTCCCAATACCCGAGGATAAACTCAGCCATGGAAGGCCAAAAGCCACAGCAGAGAGCAGGAGCATAGAAAGGAGCCAATGCCCCCCGCAGCACTCAGTGCAAACAGCCAGATGAGCCCTGAACGTTAATTAGGCAGTTATGTAACGCACCTTGCTAGCAGAGCTCACTGCCAACCCACTTCATACCAACAGCACCACTGCTGCTGGCAGGGCTGAGTCTCAGTGTTTGTGAGAGCACACAGAAGGCCCAGGAGCACCCGGAGCACTGGCTTCCATGAGGGCCTGGATGCAGGAAGCAGCCCACCTGCATGGTAAGACAACGACATTCACGTGACTCACCCTACAAAAGATGGTCTCGAGTTCAAGGTAGGCTTCAATTCCAAGCACCAATCATCTTTTGCATGCTGTATACAGAAATGAGCTCATTCAGAGTATTCAAATGTTCTGCAAATGTATGGGAGATTAAACATCGACGTGAGGAGCTCCTGCAATTCCCCATATTACCCTAAGCTGATAATTACACGGTCACAAAACAGGCTGGATCCACAGCCTGGGAAACTCCAGTGCCCAGCAAGAAGCAGGGCAGGAATCCTGGAGCAGCCCAGACCCACAAGCAGAGCCCCCCCAGCCAAGCAAGCCCAGGGCCTGGCAGCACTCCCTGGAGAGGCAGCCCAGGACGTTTATAGTTATTGGAACAGCCCGACTGAAGTGCAGCTGATTCCATGTACAGCAGCAGCAGGAGCCTTCCCGATCACCCACACCTGACACCTGCAGGCAACATCTGTCGGACTCATCGTGACCCGAATTAAGGCCAGGTCTGGAACCTCCTCTTTGATTTCTGCACAATTTACTTTACGTGGCAAATTTCACACTCATCGTTTCATTGAAGTTAACGATTTCCTGCAGAGGCTGCAAGAAAAGGAAGCAACTTTTGGGGGATGAAGCTCTCGCTGCCTGCAGTGCAGCCCCCACCCACCAGGAGCTGCAGCTCCAGCATCCAGCAGATAAAATTAATGCACTTACATCAACCCTCCTCCATCAGGACCCTCACAACTGAAGCTGCCACAGCCCATAATTATCCTATGAGCACACTTTATTCCTGTCCCTGAAGCCACCGGTGAGCGAGCAGTTGGGCATGTTTACAGCTGTTCAGAAACCCTGCGCCCCACCGTTCCCACTTGTATTAAGCCGCAGAGAACAGCACTGCACGTTTAGTCCCTTTGCTTCATGGCCAACCCTCACCCACCTGCACCTCGTCATGCTGCAATTCCTCAAGAGAGGGACGGAGCGCAGGAAGCTCGGGGCTGACTTACAGCACTTCAGTGAAGCTGTTCCATTCATTTGTGCTGCTTTCTAACACAGTCTGGCCCAGCCACATCAGAAAGGCTGCGTTAAATCGGATTCCAGAGAACGCCCGTGCAATTAATGCCTTGTGCCTGCAGAGCCCGCGCGTGGTTGGTGATGTTTTACAAACATTAAGCACCTAATTAAGCCTCCAGCCATCCTCCCTAATTTGGTGACTATCGCCCTCATTTACATTAGATCAGTTGACAGATAGAACTCGAGCAACCAACGTGAGCCCGGAGGGCCAACGCAGAGCAGAGCTGCCATCCCCAGGACCCTGCCCTGCTCCTCGGGCACACACAGAGCATCACCTCCTGCTCACACGCTTCTCTTTGAATCCCAGCAACAGAGCGCTGGGAAAGCACCCATAAAAACACGGGACTACACGGCAATGCCCACGAGCTGCAGCGCTGGCCAAGGAGCACGTGGTGACCCAGGCAGGTTCTGCTCCTCATGGCTGAACCCCTCGGAGCAGGATGGGGAGCAAACCCCCAGCCCAGGGCTGCTCCCAACACCCACAGAGCTCAGGAAGGAGGACGGAAGGGGACTCGATGTCAGAGGACACCAGGGATGAAGGCGCCTCCGGCACGGCTCTTACATTGGGATATTTTTAACGTTTCACTCGTCATCTTTAATCAGCCCGAGGGGATGAATCACAGCAGCAGGCTTCCCCAGCTCCACGGGCAGCGCAGTTTGGCAGCGCTGCACACACAGCTCACACGAGTGCCTCTTCAGCAGCATTTCCTCCTGCTCCTCAGTGACATCACCAGGAAGCTCTGAGTCCCGGCGCTGCTCCCGGAGCCATCCATTCCTGACCGTACATTGCAGCACAAGCACCTCAGGCCACGGCTTTACTCTGAGAACCGCACTGCTCACATTGCTCACATTACTGCTTACATTGCTCACACTGCTGCTTACATTGCTCACACTGCTCACACTGCTCAGTGCACACTTCCAGTTTCGTTTCTCCTGATGGTTTCACCATTCGGGAGCAGCTGCCTCCAATCCCGCAGCACCAGCTCCTCTCTCCTCCCGGCTCCTTTGGGGGTAACGAACCCCGGGGTGCAGACTGCTGAGCAGTGACTGCAGCTGTCCACATGTCGGCCTTTCTCCATCACACTGCATGGGCTGACGGCAGCACCCGGCCCATAGGACAGCACACAGCCTGGGGGGGGGCTGCTGCGCTGGTCAGGCTGAAGCAGAGCGCTCCAGATAACGCCGTTATCAGCAGCTGTAGCTGTTACCTGGGGGCTCTTTAGCCGCAGCTCCGCTCTCAGAACGGCTCCGCCCGCACACGGCCCCGCTGCAGCCCTCCTCCCCCCGACAGCGCCGCGTTAAGAACCGCCTCACGTGTCACGAACTGCAGGTAACGCCGTGCACACGGAGCTCGGCCTGAAGCCGCCCCGGAGCTTCTCCTCAGCCCCGGCGGCGATTCCGGACCTCGGGGCGTTCCGGGACCCCAAGGCCGCCCGGCTCCGCTCGGCTGCGGGTCGGGGGGGCGCGGAGCGACCGCGGCGGACACGGAGCGTGTAGGACCGGGGCGGGGCCGGCGGAGCCCACAGCAGCGACCGCAGCCCCCCGGGGCCGGGCCGGGAGCAGCACCGGCCGGCAGCACCCGCCGCTCACGGAGCGCGCCCCGCTGCGCCGGAGGTTACCGAGGACGGCAGGGAGCGGCGAGGCCCGGCCCGGCCCCACGGAGGCCCCGCAGCCCCCGCTCCTCCCGCCCCGCCCCACCCCACCCCGGCCCGGGCCGCCCGCGCTACCTCCGCGCCTCCTCCTCGCTCTCGGGCTCGCCGGGTCCGTCGGGCGCCGCCATGATCACATCGCACTCGGCTGCCGCCGCCATCTTACCGCCAGGCCGGGTGGGGGCGGGGCGGGGCGGGGCGCGCGGGCGCCGGAAGGGGCGGGGCTTCCCGGGACGGCGGCGCGGGCTGCCGGGAGCGGGGCGGGGCCGCGGGGAGCCCAAGTTCCGCCGCCGGGGGGCGCTGTGCGGCCGGGCCGCTTCCGCCGCCGCGCAGGTGGGGTCCGCGGTGCTGCCCGCCGGGTCCGGTGCTCCGGGCGGCCCCGATCCCGGGTCCCGGGTCCCCGATCCCCCCCCGATCATCCCCGTCCCCTGACGGAGCCCCTCGCGGTGCCGCCCCGGCGCCGTTCGTTGCGCGGATCCCCCGGTGCGGAGCGGCGCTGAGGCGGCATGGGGAAGAGCTGCAAGGTGGTGGTGTGCGGGCAGGCCGCGGTGGGCAAAACCGCCATCCTGGAGCAGCTGCTCTACGGAAACCACGTGGTCGGTGCGTGCCGGGGGGGGGGCGCGGGGCTGTGCGGTTCCGGACCCCCCTTATGTCCCCCCTTATGTCCCCCCTTATGTCCCCCCTTATGTCCCCCCTTATGTCCCCCCTTATGTCCCCCCTTATGTCCCCCCTTATGTCCCCCCTTATATCCTCCCTCATGTCCCTCCCGTCCCGGCTCTGCCCGCCCCGCAGGCTCCGAGATGATGGAGACCCAGGAGGACATTTACGTGGGCTCCATCGAGACCGACCGCGGCGTGCGTGAGCAGGTGCGCTTCTACGACACGCGGGGGCTGCGGGACGGGCTGGAGCTGCCCAAGCATTGCTTCTCCTGTACCGACGGCTACGTGCTGGTGTACAGCACCGACAGCAAGGAGTCCTTCCGCCGGGTGGAGCTCCTCAAGAAGGAGATCGACAAATGCAAAGACAAGAAGGAGGTGAGCGCTGCCGGCCGGGGGGCGCTGCTGGCCTTTGGGTCGCACCTATGGAGCCTCCCACCCTCTGCCTGGCTGCTCCCACAGGCCATAATGGGCTGCCGTTGTGGGCAGCTGTTTGCTCTGTGACTCCGTGGCTGCTGCTCCTCGAGGGGCTGTTGGTCTTATTGGCGCTGACTGAGAGCTCAGCTGCCCAGGTGGGACTTTTCCTGCAGGCTCCTGCAGTGCTACACGTGCAGCTGCTCTGGGCTGTTCTGGGACTGGTTTGAATCAAACCCAAACAGGAGGGTGAAACCGCCCAAAGGATGCGCTAGGAAAGGTGTTCTGAGCGGGGGATTCTGTGTGGGGCAGGGCCTGGCGCCGAACCTACAGGGGTTTCTTCTCCCCTATGTTTTAACAGGTCACTATTGTGGTTTTGGGCAATAAATGTGACCTGCAGGAGCAGCGCCGGGTGGACCATGACGCAGCCCAGCACTGGGCCAAGGGCGAGAAGGTGAAGCTGTGGGAGGTGTCGGTGGCTGACCGCCGTACCTTGATCGAGCCCTTCATCTACCTGGCCAGTAAGATGACGCAGCCACAAAGCAAGTCTGCCTTTCCCCTGAGTCGCAAGAACAAAGGCAGCGGGTCTGTGGATGGCTGAGCCTCCTCTTGCTCTTCCGATGCCACCTCCTGGCCCTCACCTCTCTCCTTCCCTTGCACGTACCTCCTGCTGAGCCTGTTTGGTGCTATGGAGCCTGCAGGAAGCCTGGTGGCACGAGGAGTGGGCTCCTAGGGCTGGGGATGGTCTTAGAGGAGGAGAGAGGTGACCCATCTCCCTGCACTGACACAAGAGCTGTTCTCACTGCCCAGGCCCTGTCAACGTTTAAGGCGCTACAGGAAAGCCAGGGTTTGCCCGGTGCATCCCCTCTGCTCCCAGGGCACAGGCTGACACCTGGGGGCTTCGTGCTGCCCAAGGAAGCCCAGCACAAGGCTGGCCAACAGCCTGGGATCAGCTTCACATCTGGGCACAACCAGGTCATAGGAGAAGATTTCCCCTCTCAAGAGCTGCTCTCTTTTGTACTGATCCGACATGAGAAGAACCCATTTGAGGGCTGTGCCTCCCCAGTCTCCTTCTCCTACCCCAGCTGGCTCTGTGGTGCTGCAGCTTTGTCTCAGCAGGTTGCTCCTTACCTGGCCATGTCCTCTGCACCTTGACGTGCAGGAATATTCAGTCCTTGGTCAAGCTGCGTGCAGGTGAGCCTCCTGCCCCAGGGATGCACAGAGCGGAGCAGGGCCAGGTGATGTTACTGAGGGCAGGCTCAGGCCCCACATCTCACAGTGCACAGCACACTGCTCCTTTGCTGAGGGCAGATCCAGCCCTCACCTGGGAGACGTGGGGCTGTGCTGTGTCCATGCACACACGGGGACAGCTCTCAACACTGCGGTTGTGATGCCTCAGAACCACCACAAGACAAAAGGATGCTGTCCCAGTTCTGCCCAGCAACACACGCTCCCTTTGGCAAGTCTGGATCTAGGAAAAAAAAATGATGAGAAATCTCTGGCTTGTTTATACTTGTTCCTTTTATTTACTGAGTAACACAATAAAGCGATGAGATTCGATTATCAAAATATTTTCCTTTTTTTTTTTTTTTCCCCAACAGTTATAGTACATCAAAAATATACAGTGAACATTACAGGGGGGTACTGGCCAAGTCCCTACAGTCTGTTATTCCATTTGTGTGGGTTCTTTGTTTTCTTGGAATCAAACTGTTCACATCACTCCGAGGTTATTTACAGAGCGGCACGCCTTACTGAGCGCTATGGACTATGCCCTACTATCTAGTACAGCATATGCTAAGTCAAAGGCAGTAAATGCTTTGGATTGCATGGGAGCAGGTGGGGTCTCTGGAGGCGAAGGGGATGCGACGGAGGCAGGATGTTCTTATGCAGCTCATTGCAGTATTATTGTTATTAGAAGGAATGGCTTTCAAGGGTTAAAGTGCCAAGTGTGGGAGTGTGTCAGGGCTCCGCTGGAGGAGGGTTGACAGGAGCAGCCACTGCTGGCTCCAGCACAGGCTGTTTAGAACAAAACGCAGGGGAAACAACCCAGTGGTGCCCAGCTGCTCCTGCAGGCTGCAGCACGACCACAGCTGCCCTCTCCCTGTGCTCAGGGGCTGGTGTGTGCCTGCAGGAGGAGATGTGCTGCCCTCTGCTGCAGCCAGAGCTGAGAGGAGGCCTGGAAAAGAGCACAGTGAGACTGGTACGGTGAGGGCTGGATGGCTGCAGGCTGCTTGGCACTGAGATGCTGTCAGAGCCACATCCTCCTGCTGCCTGTGGGCCCCGATTCTGTCCTGGTGGATCTGGGGTTGCTCTTGGTCTGGGCCACACGTGATCCCAAGGCCGGTGGGCCCCACTCCATGTCCCTGCTGAGGTCACTGCTGCAGCAGCCTTCTACCCTCAGCCTGCTCTCCTAAGCAGGTCACCCCATCACCTCAGGACCTTGTGTCTACTCTGATCTTTCCATGGGTGATCCCCCCCCACACCTGGTGCTTTCCCTCCCCTTCCCCCCCTGAGGTAGAGGGAGATGCCCTGAGCAGATAAATCCATACCCAGATGCTTCTTCATACTCTTCTGCATGGGGAACACAGCAGCAGCACTCCATGGCTCAGCACTGCCCATGGTGAGAGCAGAGTGCCCTCCAGATGTGGGAGCTGAGCTCTGTGCCAGCGGGACGCAGCAGCTGCTCCCTCCATGCAGCAGTCCCTGCTGGCACCCGAGGTTCCCAGCTCTGGGAACAGAAGCATTAGGTGGCAGCAGGTCCCCGTACACCTCCAAGGCCTCATCCTGAGCATCAGTGGTGCACGCTGGGCAAAATCCTCCTGAAATCCGAGTGTTGCTTATGGCTGAGATGTCAGGTATGTGCGCTTGTGCGTGTGGATTCCCAGATGTGCAAAACCACCTCATCCCAAGGGCTGGGCAAGAACACGACCTCGTGCCGGGATGCTGCAGAGGTGTCTGAGCCAGCACCCGGCCTGGGGATGGCAGGGGACAGCACGGCAGAGGAGCCACTTGCACAGAGCTGAGTGTTGCTTTGTGTCCTATCTGCTCCAAACAACACTCCCAGCCCTACAGACTGAGCACCAAAAACGTAGACAGCAAACGACGAGCCAGCTGCTCCCATGGGATTGCATAGATCAGGGTGGGTCGTCACTCCAGCATGAGGTCCATTTGGGTCGCGACTTTCCTGCGGGTTTCTATTTACAGCAGCGCTGGGAACGCAGAGAGCTGCGGGTTCAGTTTTCAGACCAGGTCCTCGCTGGGCCTTCTGAGCACAGTGAAAAGAGCATCTGAGGGAGGCCGGCAGTGCCTGCTCCTTCCTCCCTGATTGTCTGGGCTGCCGGGGTGGTGCCTTCGCTTGGTGGAGTCACAAACTCCTTGGAAGCTCCAATGGGGATGGGGTGGACGGTGAGCAACGACGGTGCCTTCCTCTGGAGAACCAAAAGTGCTTTGGGGACATTCACACAGCCTCACAGCATCTCCCCTGAGGTAGGGGCAGGATTGTCCCCCCGGGGGTGGGATTGAGGCAAACGGTGCCAAGCAGGGCTCAGAGCACAGTGTCCCCTCCTTCCCACCTCAGGGAGCGCAAACCAGGTGGGAGCGGAGCCTGTGCCCAATTTCTGTGCTTCTCGGGGTGCCTGGGAGAAAGGCTGTGTGCTTTCAGGGGGCAGAGGAGCGAGTCCCAGGCCTTGCCTATTGCTCTCAGAGTGAGGATGTGACCACCGTGGCCAACAGCTCTTTGGCGTGGGACAGATGAAACCAGCAGAGATCAGGGCTGCTCCATCCCTGAGGGACCAGCCGGCTCCTCTCCTCCCGGTCTGGGAACTGGGAGGCAGACAAGAAGCACAGCAAGGTCCTGGTGACTCCGGCACCATCCTCACCCCACGGGGCCCAACCATTGAGTGGCCGGCGTGGGCAGGGGGAGCAGCAGGAGGGGGCACGGTGGGGCTGGCTGGGCTCTGACGGAGCGTTGCACACCAAAAGGAGCCAGCTGGAAGCAAAGGGGAAGCCTGGGTCGATGCCTACTGCTACGGTTTCCCATCAGCCAGGAGAGCAGTCAGTGCCCTGCGCAGCCCCACGGCGCGGCCGATGGACCCCGGCGAGCGGCTCTAATAGGGTGCGAAGACGATGGGGCCCGGCGTGGTGCGGACGTGGGCTGGCGGCGTTCGGAATAGGGCTGGTCCGAGGATCGGGGCTTGGAAGAGCGTGGTGGCAGCAGCTGGGCGCAGGGCGAGAGGCCCAGGCATGGCACACACAGCCGTGGTGAGCGGGCTGGGCAGGAAGCGCGTTGCCAGCGTTTTGGTGAGGTGCTTCTGCAGAGCCAGCTTGGACTGCAGGAGGGAGAGGAGGCCGCGTGAGGGCTGCGACAGCTCAGAGCAGCCCCTGCAGCAGCCCTGCGGTGTCTGCAGCAAACACAGAGCCCATCCCCAGCACCCAGAACCCACACCCTGCCCCAGCTCCCCCTGCTTCCCTGGCACCTGGGCTGGTATTTCTGCCAGCTCTCCACCACACCAGGCAGGGATGCTCAGCTCTCTGCAGATAAACGTTTGGTTCAGCAGAACCGTGCCAACCCCAGGCACTCAAACAGCACAGCTGTCTGCTGCCAAATGGGAGCCAGGTGGAAGGACCCCAAATGCTGCAGCTGCTCATTGCGCCGCTGCCAGAAGGCTGAGCTTTCCCTGTGCTTTCCTTCACACAAAGGAAAAGCAGAGCCTCCTCTCAGCTCCACGGTTCTCCCCAAAGGGATCCGTGGGGTGCAAGGAACGGAGGCTTTGAGAACAGCAGTGTGTCTTATTGTAGGAGATGTGTCATGCAGTTGGGTGTCGCAGACAGCCAGCAGGGGGAGGTGATTTGCTGGGAGACAGATACCTTGAGAATACTCACTGCGAGGGCAGCGTTCTTCTGCAGCTTGTTGTAGGGGCTGTACTTGGGCTTGGGCGGCTTCCCGGCCAACCTGTCTTTGTGCCGCCGGCTGCTCATGTGCTGCAAGAGGACAAGGACCAAGCGATGGGCACCGCAGGCACAGCTGGTGCCTCTCTAACCCCCACCAAACCTGCGTTTTTCCCACAGCAGGGAAAACCCACAGGACTATGGCAAACACACGCAGATTCCCCTTGGCTTAAAGGAGGGATTTCAAAGGGATGAGTCCTGTTAAACCCAAGATGCTCCTCCCCCATGGCATCGTGCTGACGGATGCACACCGAAGCCCCTTTGCAGAGGGCTCTGCATTTCCCAGGGGAAGTGCACACCCGAGGCTCGGTGCCGTTACCTGTTTGAGTTGGGTCTCCGAGTTCACGTAGATCTCACACACTTGGCAGTGGAACGCCTTGTTCTGGATGTTGATGCTGCCCTTGTTGCCGATTCTCTTGGCTTTGTGTCCTGCCCGGGCCAGCAGTTTCCCCCGGCCGCGCCGCAGCTGGGCGCTGTGTCCTTCCAGCATGGACTTGTGCTTGGCACCTGGGCACGGGGAGACGCTCAGCAAACACCAAACCCTCGGTCCCTCTGCAGCAACATCCCAACCCACCCTGGGATGCAGCAGCTCCTTCCCAGCTCCTACCAACCTCCAGGCCACAAATCCTCTGCTCCCAGAGATGTTCCCCCCCCTTCCACACTCAGACCTTTGGAGAAATGGCTATTTTCAGCGTGTCCTGGAGCCGCCGCCATCCCCGGGCATTAACACAGCATCTGCACTGCGCCCAAGGTCAGAGCGGTGCCGGCACAGAGCTGGGAATAGCTCAGTGGGGCCAGGGGGGGCAGGGAAGGAGAGCCCCAAATCCCACACACCTGGGGACAGAGCGCTGCGTCTGCCCCTTCCCAGCGAGGGCTGGGGGTGGGCACGTAATTCAAGCCCCCGCTAATTCCTTCTGTTTTGTAAGGCGTTAAGCAAGGAGCCGGAGCTCAGCGCTGTGACAGCCGGAGCGGCAGCCTGCGAACATTTTGTTTGTTTGTTCTTTTTCCCCAAATCAGCGACTGTCTTTGAAACCAGAGCTGACAAAAGCCAAAGGACACGTTTGCAGCTAAGCCCTGGGGCGGGGGCTGCTGGCTCCCAAATCCCGCTGTGACGGGGGCGGGCTCCCCCCTTTAGGATCAGGGCCGCTCGGGCTGAGCATTGCGTACACGTGGAGCCAACACTGCAGAGACTGCGGCACTGGGGGGACACTGGGAGAGCACTGGGGGGGCACTGGGAGAGCACTGGGGGGGCACTGGGGGGCTCGGCCGGGGGGAGCTGTGCTGTGGGGCTCATTCACTTCCCCAGGTGGCTCCCAAAAGGCCCCCCAGCACCGGGCTGCTCCGGGCACATCCTGACACTCCCAGTGCTGTCAGGTTAGAGCTGAACTGCAACAGAATACAAAGCGGCCTCCAATAGCTTAAATAAATCCATCTGAAAAGGTCTTTAATTAAGGTGCACGAACAATGAGGGAGATTTCGATCTTGCTAGAATTCACTCCTTAAGCCACAGCACGGGTAAAACATCACCGCTTATGTTCGCAAGCCACCTTAATTAACCCTTTTTAATTAAAGCAACACTCATTAACTCGCAAGGCCGCGTGGCTCTGCGCGGATCCCGTGCCCAGGCACTGCCCTTACCCGTGTTGTGAGCCTCCAGCTGCGACAGCGAGTTGACGGTCACCTTGCACGTGGGGCAGTACAGGTGCTGTTTGCCCTTCCTGCCCTCCTTCTCGCTGTCGGGCGCTGAGCCGCTGCTGCTGCCCGACTCGGCCGTCTGCGCCTCCGCCCCGTGCGCGGCCGAGGAGGTGATGCTGGCGGCGTCGGACGCGGCCTCGGACAGCTCGGAGGGCGGCGGGGAGCCCAGCGGGGCGGCGCTGCCAGGCAGCTCTGCGGGAGGCTGCTCGGAGCCGGGCGGCAGGGCCACGTCGGGGCCGTCACCATCCGCCTCCTTGGGGTCGCTGGGGGGGGCTGGCGGGAAGGGAGGGAAAAACGGGGAAGAGAAATGAGCCGAGGGCAAATGAGCTACTTTTCCTGATCGGGGATTGCAGAGCAGCCCTGAGCCTGGCCCAGGAGCTCTTCTCTGCTCTGAGGGGGGGGGGGGGGGGTTCTGCTTTTATCTGCAATTCATTGCAACTGTGCTCAGCCCTGAGGGTGTGCGCCGGCACCTACAGACTCCACAGTCGGGCATGGAACACTTTGTTGCCACAGCCATTATCTGTGTTTATAAACATCAGCCAGGAAGGCCAAACACTGGGAAAACACTACAGCGCTGCAGAGCTGCACAGCAAAGCCCCCGGGGCTGGCAGCCCAACCGGATCCCACCCACGCTCCCCAGCCAGGGGCTCCGGCTGCTCCTCCCACCGTGTGTGTTGCACAGCATTGGGGCTGTGCTGCAGCCCCGCTCGTACCTGCACTGCTGGGATCCTCATCACCCTCCAGACCGGGGGTGAAGTCGGCCGTGCTGTCCCTGCCCACGGCCCCCACTGCCTTCTGCTTGCTCTTCATGGCCTCGATGGCTTTCAGCCTCCGGGCGTGCTTGTGGCCTTTGTAGTGGGCCTCTGCCTGGTTCTGCAGGGGACACAGAGAGGGGCACTGCATCAGTGCTGCGGATGGACAGAAGGATGGACAGACGGGCAGGTGGGTGCAGGGGCAGCCTTGGCAGCTCAGATGTAGCTGGCCGTGCAGCACACACCCCAGTGCCATCCACCCCTGGAGGTGACACACTTGGCAGGGTGAGGCTCAGAGCTTTTGCTCTCTGCTTTTGCCCCCTCACAGGACTGCTCTGCACACGTGTGCATTCAGACCGAGGTATCACCGTGCTGAGGCAGCGCTGCACTGCAAGGCTGAGATAAGGATCCCGCTCTGATTGAATGCACCAAGCCACTTCTGACAGAAGCCTTCAGATGAACGTGTGGCTTCAGAAACACGCAATGCATGGCAAGCTGCAAAAATAAAGCTGAAAAACGCATCGGTGGGGAGGACTCAGCTCCCATTGTAACCCGGCGGGCAGCTTACATGCAATTTACATTCATGGGCTCCTTTCTCCCTGAGAACGTTGAATAATGAAATGCACATCGATGGGTCCGCGCCTGCATGGAGCAGATAAAAACATCCACAAAAGAGGAGCCCACGCATCGGTGTACTGAGCAGCCACAGACAATGCTGCATTGTCACCGAAAACAGTTGGGCGATTTATGGAAGCTAAATCCAATGTGAATTAAGACACTATTGCTGTTCGCTCCCAGCGCTGGGGGAGCAGCGTTGCCCCCCACATCCCAAGGGCAGGGAATGGTGGCTGGGAGCCGGGCGGGCGCGGGTATGTGGGAAACAAAAAAGGCCCATCCAAGCGCATGGGCCGAGCAGAGCCTCATTAGCAAAAACAATCAACTTCCATCAGATAACGCGGGTTGGACGGGGCCGGGCTGCAGCGCAAGTAGGTCACCAAGCACGGCTGCGCGGCGCTCAGCGCTGATTTGCAGCGGCCTCACGTCGGGCCGGGGGAGCCCGATGGAAGCGCAGTGCGGGAGCGGCCCCGGGGCGTGCGGGGTCAGTGCGAGCAGTGAGGGGGGGGGCTGCGGCGAGCATCGCTTTCCCGCACCGCGGGAACCGGAGAGCTCCTCCCAGCTGCTCCCCGCGCCGCTTCTCCCCGCACTGCTCGGTTGCCAAGCAAAATAATTAAGCCAGCAGAAGCTGACTGTGGCTGGAAGAGCAGCTCCCGCAGCGGGGCTCTGCTGATGCAGCACAGCCACACACGGTGCACATCCCTCCATCTCTCCATGCGCAGCAGTGGAACTCAGAGCCAGCTCAGTGCTCCTCACTGGGTGCAGCACTCGTGGGTGCAGCGGGAGCAGCTCTGGGTGCTGAGCTCAGTGCTGGCTTCATCAGATGAACCACAATCAGAGCCTTCCTGCCTCGTTCCCAGCCCTGCACACGATGGGGAGGCAGCACCGAGGAGCAGAACGGCTGAAAACGACCTCCCTGAAGCAGCTCCGTGCTGCTCATCCCTGCAAACCATCCCTATCTCACAGGGATGGGAACCCTTATTCTTTCCAAGGCCAGGGCAGAGCACAGTGCGGTGCATGCTCTGCTCTACTCACTGCGCCAGCCCGGCAGGCACAGAGCTCAGTCCCCAAATCGGCCCATTAACACACAGAGGGGCTCTGAGCTGCTGCTGTGAACCTCTCCTCCAGGTGCTGCGTGCATCTGAATAACAATTCCCTTTCCAGCAGTTTAATCAGTTCTCACCACAAAAGATCAGCCTCACGCAATTCATTACTGCGGGGATCAATGAATGTTTCCTTCCTCCCCTCTTAGAGGTGGTTGATTTACTTTGAATAAAAGGATTCAGGGAAGAAAAAAAAACCCACCCAAACCACCTGTACATCAGAGTGTTGGGAGGCCAGCACAGGGAGAGCACATCCAGCTCCCGAGGAGCAGATAGAAACCACATGAGCTGGTAATGCAGCTGGAGCACAAACACACACCAGGAGTGAGGCAGCAGGGAGCACAGCCGAACAAAACGAGGAGCAGCAGGAAGAGTAAAATGTGAATGGGGGCAGGGAGAGCTGCAAGGAGCTGCAGCCGTGGGATGCACCGCAGGGGCAGAGCGGAGGGGGACACCAAGAGCATCCCAGCCCGACTCACCGCAGAGTTGAAGCGCAGGTGGCAGATGTTGCAGGAGATGAACTGCTTCTTCTTGAGCGGGGCGGGCACGCCAAAGGTGTGGCTGATCACGGCCTTCTGCACCGGGTCCATCTGCAAAGGGAAGGCACGGGTTGTGGGCTGGCACTGGGCCTGCAGTGCTGCACTGCTGTGCTCACCAGGAGCTCCTGGCTTCCAGGAACGAGGCATGGCTCGGACCCACAGATCTCTCTGTGACCTCTCTTCACATACGTGACCTTATGTATGCAACCTCACATGTGGCCTCTCCATGGGGTGCTCTGTATCTTCACTTTTCTATGTCTCTTTTTGAACCATCCTTCACACCCCAGTGAGCTGCAGGGCCCAAATGTCCACTGATGTCTGGCACAGGGAAGCTGGGGTGTCACAGAGTGTTACAGGCAGCTACTGGGAGTCACAGAGTGTCACTGTGTGCCATAAGGTGTCACAGGGTGTCACTGGGTGCCCCTGCAGAGCCACGTGGGTCCCCTGTCCCCACAAGGCACGTTTTGCCCCTTGCAGTCCCACTATGATGCTACCAACTGCATTGCACCTCGGTTGCCTGTGCAGCCCCAGTGCTTTGCAGGACACGTGTGTGGGGAACGGCTTCAGTGATCTGCTGGGAGCTGCATCTTTCCTCACTACCATTCATGGCAGAGTGGGGGCTGCTGGCAGGAGCTGCCAATGGGCTGATGTGTGCGGGTGCTGACAGCCCCCTCTCCTGTCCCTCCCCAGCATCGTTCCTCCACTGAGCCAGCAAACTTGTTCGAGAAGCCATAATTGTTTTAAACAAAATGCATTTATTAAGGGGGGGAAATAAGAATAAGCTCTTTGTTCGAGCGTGGCTATAATCTATAATGCAAGTATTGTTCCACTACCCTGTGGCATAGGAAGATTATCTTATCTGAGTTCTGCTGTCAGTGGAGCCCGGGGTTTCAGGCGATCGTATTTCTTTGCAGAGCTATTTAGTTGCTGAGACAGGTGCATCAGTCTTCAAGGCACATGCCTGGACAACAGAGCCATTATCAAGACCCCAAATTCCATTCCAGAAGTGAGCAGAATGGTGAAGGCGGGTGATTAATGAAGAGCCTCTTTGCTACGAGGTTTTGCTCACTTATCAGGAATATAAATGAAGAGGCATTTGGGGTTCGGTGGCGAAGCGGAATGGTTTGCAGATGGTGAAGGTGTTGCTGCACCCAGCGGTTACATTGCAGCGTGCAGCCCCAGCAGTGGGACCAGCACATGGTTGGGACAGAAGCGCCCACCTCTTCTGGACACAGGTGGGAAAAAGGCCCCAACCTGTGCAGCTCTGGGCTGCCCCCCCCCCAAATGTGGATCCCCCCTCACATCAGAGCACCGCAGCCCTCTCTCCTTGCTCTCCTTGCTCTCCTTGCTGGGCTGCTCGGAGCCCTTCATGTGCTCAGAAATGTGCTGCTCCTCCCACCTGCTCAGTGCTCAGCACCAACCCAACCTCTGCCTCCCCCCTCCCCACAGCTCCCTCCAGGCACTGCCGCTCTGTGGCCTTCCCAGCTCTCCACAAACGACTGCAAACACCGCATCTCCAAAATGCCACCGGAGCCCTGGGGCCGCACCATCAAAGCACCCCAGCTCTGCCCACGGTGCCCTCAGCTCCCCCGAGAGCCTTTGTCCTTCCCATCAGACAGAACACAAACGCACCATCAGCTCCTCTCCACCACTCTGCTATTTCCAACCAGCAGCAGACCCCTCCCCAGGGACCCCCCTGTGACCAGGTGCTGCACTCCTACCAGCTCCTGTGGGCTCATCCCTGCCCTCAGCTCCACAGCGCTACCTGGGAGCACTCGGCTGCTGCATGCAGAGCAGAGATGGGTGCAGGCACGGCCTGCCCGCAGCACCGAGATCCCAGCTTTAAAGCCAGTCCTCATCGACTCAGATTACTTTATTTATCGCTGCATGTTCCTACCGGTATAAATAGAGATCTCTGAGCTGAACTTCCTGCCAGCCGAGGTCAGGACGGGAACGTGTGGGGACGGAGCATCAGTTCGAATTGCATCTTCTGCTGTCTGCAGGGCACTGCTGGGTCTGGCAGATTTGCAGCATCGCAAGGGCTGCAAAGTGCCTTTCAAGCATGAAATGCGCCTTCTGCATTGTGCTAGGGTTGTTTGTTTTGTTTTTTTTTCCCCCTGTTGTTGCTTTAAGAGCTCAGTTTGGAAAGGCTTCGCTCGCTCCAGAGTAAAACATCTGCTGGGTTCATGAGAGCTGTGTGACCCGCTCCAAGAGCGCAGGGTGAGGTTACCCAGCACTGCGGGCAGAGCCTGCTGCACCCAGCAGCAGCGCTGGGCTGAGCACAGAGCTCAGGCAGGGCCTGCTGTGACACCACTGCAATCTGCCCCCTCCCTTGCAGCACCCCGTGGGGCTCCGGGCTCAGCCCCACACAGCACTGCGGCTCCAGCAGTGATCCTCCAATTGCTTTGGGCTTTCCTGAGCTCTGCAGAGCGCGTGCCAAGATGGGGGCAAGTGAACACCAAGCAGAACAGGGTCTGCTTCAAGTCAACTCCTGACTCCAATGACTGAAAACAGAAACACAGACAAAGAGCGGCCGCGGTAATGGCATCGAAAAGCCCTCCCCTCGCGTGCCCCTGCTTGTTAGCACAGGGAGAGGCAGAGAAGTGGGGGTTTTCAAAAGGGTTTAGAGGAGTTAAGTGTCTGAGCCCCATTCAGCAGCAGCACGGATCTGGTGCTTCATTTCTACAGCCGACTTTGAAGATCTCGGTGATAATTTGCACCTTTGGAGCACGTTTAATCTCAGTACTGACAAAAGGGCAGGGAGAATCAGTGATCAGCGTGTGGGGGTGGGAAGGGGGCAGGCAGCCCCACATTGGGCTGAAGGGGAAGAAGCAGAAGGTGCAGCCGCAGCGCAGCCCTGCGGGACACACACACAGCTCAGCCCTGAGCTGCCCCTCCTCCTTTTTTCCCCCTTTATTTATTTCAAAACCAACAAACCGCTCCCCACAGCTACTTTATTACTATCGATTCCCGCAGCAAACCCCATCCATCTTGGTTTAGACAAACCACCTTCTTAATTTTGCTTTCTAAGAGCAGCGGATGGGGCAGGAACCAGCTGGGGGGGTTCATTACCACTGCCCTCACACCCTGCCCTGGCTCTGTTTGCACCAATGGACAGACAGGTACACGGCACAGCTGTGCTGCCCTGGAATTAGACCAGAAATCACCCGGCTGGGTTGGAAGAGGGACCTTCAGGAGGTGCAGGGCAGGAGGTGCCCCACAGCCGGTGCCCCCCACCCGCGGGCACTCACCGTGTTGAAGTTGGGGAAGAGGTTGAGCGGGGACGTCCCGTTGAGGCGGAAGGTCAGGAAGTGTTTGATGTCCAGCGGGGAGTGCAGCGGCCGCCCGGGGATCGGCAGCGATGCGAGGAGGGGGCTGCTGTGTCCGGAGGGACCTGGAGGCAGAGGGAGAGCAGCGTCAGTGTGGGCTGCAATAGGGTGGGGGGGTTACAGCCCCCACTGTGCACAGTGTGGGATCTGGGGCGCCCCAGCTCTGCCCTTTTGCTATTTTGGGTGGAACCCCCTGAATCCCCCCCATGCAGTTGCAGCCTCCCCCAGGCTCAGCTCCGCCGGCTGCCTCGCATCTTCCCCCGCACCACTGTGAGCTCCGGCTGCCAGGTAAAAATAGTGCGGGTATTAATAATATTCTGCTTTAAAGAAAACACCGTGGGGAGCAGCAGATGGGGGGGACCCGAAGGGGAGGGCAGTGCCCAAGCACCAGCTTTCTGTGTGGCCTCTCCCAGCCCTGACCCCTTCCTCTCCCCAACATG
Organism: Excalfactoria chinensis; assembly: GCF_039878825.1. Classification (NCBI taxonomy): domain Eukaryota; kingdom Metazoa; phylum Chordata; class Aves; order Galliformes; family Phasianidae; genus Excalfactoria; species Excalfactoria chinensis. Next base: position 408,639 of record NC_092848.1, on the reverse strand, counting down.
GGTTGGGTTGGGGCTGAGGAGTGGGGGGGGGGGGGAGTCAACACATCAACAAATAAGATAAAATAGAATTAAATACATTTAAAAAGGTTTCAGAACACTGTGAGCCACAGAAGCCCATTCGCATCTCACACAGCCCCGCTCCTTGTCCCTCCCGCAGCCCATCTCACAGCTGGGCAGAAATTCTGGGTTTCATTTGTTGATTTCCTGCTCCTTTTCCACCCCATCTCTGGGGCTTTGCTCCTCTGGGGGTCACAGCTCTGAGCTCAGCCCTCTCACCCTTACAGCAGGGGAAGCAGAAGGCTCTGCTGGGAGGGGAGAGGGACAGCAGCGTCCCCCACCCACTGCCCCGCAGCAGCTCTGGGTGCTCTCAGCTGGGGAGCACCGAAAGAAAAGTCCAAAATGCAAAATTTTGGGTGATTTTGTGGCTTTGAGAGCCACGCTTGCAGCCCTGAGGGCAAAAACGACCTCTTTCTGGCACAGCGCACACGGCCGCTCCTTCATCTGCGCCGAGCAGCCCCTGAGTCAGCCCTGACTGCGGGGGAAATTCACATTTTGCTTCATCGGGCGTGCAGTGATCGAGTTAATTCCAGAGTCACCCAGAAGGGAAATCTGTGAAACTGCCCCAAAATAAAGAAATCAAACAGCAGCAGCAACGAGGGAGCAGCAAAAGGCAGCGGGAACAGCTGAGCGATGCATCATTAACCTTCTGGGCCACGAAGCCGTACTTCTGCCTCACATCCCTGGGGATGCAGAGCCCCACAGTCAGGGCCTGACCCCCACGGCCCCCCCCAGAATACACACACAGCCCCAATTGTGCCACAGCAACGCCTCCAGTGAAGGCATTCAGAACGGATCGCAGGGGTTCCGTTTGGCTTTGTCCATGCACTTTGCATTGCTTGTGCTGGTCTTAAAATGCACTTTGAATTGCATGTAACATCGGGACCAACAATGGGGAGCAAACCCAGAGCCTCTGCCCCACTGAAGGCAATGGAGCAAGTGGGGTCTGCAGCTCCGCCAGCACCACGGTGCCAGCAGAACCCATCTGCTGCTGACAGTGAGCTCAGCAAAACTGCAGTCCCAAATGGAAGGCTAATGGGATGGGAGGAAAGTCAGGAGAGAAACAGACAGGGAGAGATCAGGGAGCCCCCAGGAGCCTCTGAGATGGGACTCGTGGGAGGGCGAGGAGGGATCGCAACCTTCAGTCCCCTCCTGGAGCAGCAGGGCCGCAGGGAATGGCAAACAGCATCAGACAGTGCTGTGCAGCACTGTGCAGCACCCAACAGAGAGTGAGGCTGTGTAGGCAGAGGGCAGGAGCCCGTTGTGGGCAATGGGAGGAATGGCAGAGCCCAGCAAAGGGCTGAGCTGCAGCCTGAGCTGCATTGCTGGAAAGGGGAAAAGAGGGAAATTGTCACACCACGTGGGGACGGAGTCACTGCCAGCTGCAGTCTGCTGAGACCTCATGTGAGCACAACAGTACGAGGGCCGCATCCACAGAGTGGGCAGGAGAGCAGCACAGCCACAGCTCCAGGGTGAGCCGAGCTCCTGGGCCCATCCTGAGCTCCCAGCCCGACCCCGGGGCCCACACAGTGCTGGGGTCACCCCCCCCCCTCAAGGTCACAGGGCGGCAGCTCTCACCTTACCTTTGCTGCAGGGCAGATTCCAGCAGCAGCTGTGGGCTGTATTTTTAGGTATTAATTAGACACTCAGTTAAGGGGATTTGCTTCGGTGAGAGCAGCGGGACCTTCGGGTCTGTCTAGGGTGACACGACCTTACCCGAGGGGACGGGCACGGCCGTGGGCACTGTCCCCAATGAGCGCTGAGTTTCTGCCTCCCCCAGACATGGCAGAGGATGCCAACAGTGCGCGCTGCTCCTCCTGGCGCTGCCTGGGAGCGTTCCCAAAGCTCCGACGGCAACGAAGTGATCCCCGTTCCCAGCACAAACCCCAGGGAGCTGCGCCCCGCTCCACAGCTGCATTTCTGGGGGTGCTGCTGAGGTCCCGCAGCCACGGATGGATGCCGGGTGCCCTCAGAGCCCCCGCGCAGCGCCCTGTGCTGGGATGGCAGCTGGCGCGGGGTCTGCACCAGGCAGATGGAGGCAGGCGCTGTTCACTCGCACAGAAGCAGTCTGGCTCCCGCTGCCCTGGTAGGTGTTCGCAGCAAATTTCGGTGATGTCTCAAATTCCTCACCCGGAGCTTTAAAAGCTTTTTGTCTCCGGCCAAGCGTGGACTGAATGCGCTCCAGCTCTTCCCAGGGGCTCGCTGGGGAACGCACGTGCGCGCTCCCGGTGCCAGGGCTGCAGGCAGGAGAGCAGAGAGGGGGAGCGAGGGATGCATCACCGCCTCGGTACCACCCCGGACCTGACCAGGAACTTCAGTCAAAAACAAAGTTTTGCTCATTTACAGGTGAGGGATGGGAAAGAGGAAAACCAAATGAACACACCCGGCTGTCCCGGGTTGTGAGCTGATGGTTAAAGGGCCCTTTGCTGCACGGCTGCAGAGCACTCAGAGCACGCTGGGCACAATTTGCACGATGCTGCTTTGAAAAGACAAAGGAATTCATTCACTACGGGCTCTTGTTGGACCCCGCTCATCATTTATTCTCTCATTGAAGAAAAAAACCAAAGTTCTTTTAGATAGCGTTAAACACGAGGAAAGTTAAGGTAGATCTTTTTAATATATATATTTATATATATATTTATATGTATCTACATACACATATGTACACAATGATGCATTGAAAAGCCACTGTTTCCTCAGTGAGCACAACATCGGCCTCTACATCATTGCTTTGGAAATGATCAGGACTGGCTGCTGTTGAAATGCCGTGTGCTGTGGGTGAGGACACCAAGAGACACCGTGTGCAGGGCACTGCGGGGCCTCCTGCAGGGATCCGCTGCCTTCCTGCATTCCTTCTCAAGGCTCCAAAATAACAAAACTCAGATATTTTTGCAGAGTATTACGGAGAAGCTGCCAGGTATTGTTGTGCAAAGGCGAGGTGAGCTCAGGAGAAGATCTGCTTTCACCTCCAATCATAAAATGAAAACCAAAACCCTGGAAAGCCCCGACGGCGTGATGGGATGTGAGCCACGGTGACACCAACAGGGACAGCCCCAGACTGTAACCCCCGGCCAACCCAGACGTGTGTTTGGGGGGTGAAGGGAGGGGTGGCAGAGGGACCAGTGTGGCTCTGTGGGGCTTCCCCTGGAATCCAGTCCCAGTGGTGGTTGGCACCTCTGTGATGATGATGGCTGGTGATGCTTGGGGCAGCTGTAAGTCCTGGCTCCTGCCTGCAGGGCTCTGCATCTGCTGCCCACCGCTCACTTCACCTGTGTCTTGATGAAGCCAGACTCCTTCATGCTCTCATAATACTCAATGGCCAACGCAAAGTCAAACTCGTCGATGGCCGGCCCGTCAATGGCAATCTTCATGAGGTTGGAGAGCCCCTCATCCTTGGTGCAGCGTGACCGGCCGCGCTTCAGCAGCTCCCGGCCCCGGCTGATCTTCTTGGCGAGCACCGAACCCAGCGGTAAGGCCAAGGCAATGGCTGCGAGGACAGCAAAGTCTGGGAAGAGCTCGTGCATCTCAGAGCTGCTGTAGACCAGCTTGACACAGAGGTCCCTGAAGGAGAGCTGGCTGAGGCTGAAGACGATCCTCTTGAACAGGGGGAAGTCGCTCAGGGCCCTCTCACTGACCACCACCTGGGAGTACAACTGAAGGAGGAAGTTCAGCTCGCTGACCCCATAGGTGCCAATATCCTCCAGAGTCTGGGGGTAGCACTTGGGGTTGAAGATGGCCGAGAAGGAGCTGACGGCCTCCAGGATGCTGCTGGGGAACCTGTCCAGCAGGCTGCCCCGCATGCTCTCCAGGTAGGAGTCCTTCAGGTGCTCAAAGTGCTGCAAGTGCCCAGGGGAGCAATTGGCCAACTCCACACCCTTGTAGTAGAGCCGGCTCTCGCCCTCCCGCTTGCCCTGTGGGTGCTCAGTCATGGCGCTGAGGAACTCCTGCAGGTTCTGGCCACTGGAGCCCTTCTGAGCCTGCAGGGTGGTGGCCGTGGCGGAGACGATGGGCTTCAGGATGGAGAGGTCAAAGTCCTCGATCTGGAAAAAGCGGCTGAGCTTCTGGAAGATGGGGAGGACGTCCAGCAGGATCTTGGTGAAGGCCACAAAATGGAACTTCTTGAGCTCCTGGCAGAGGCCGAGGGCCACGGGCGACCGCTCCGCCTCGCTCTCCAGCAGCAGCACCAGTGTGGGCCATGAGGAGTCGATGGCCTCCACGGCCGGGAAGATGGAAGTCCAGCAGATGGCCCTGGGACTGCCAAGGTCGATCTCACAGAGGTCCAGAACGCTCCACAGCTCCTGCAGCCCACTGCTTTCCCCCGTGGGGCTGGAGTAGAGCCTGTAAATGGCATCTACCGTGGTCTCGTACTTCTGGAGGTACTCGATGCTGAGGCTGCTGTGGGTGGGCAGCAGGGAGCTGCCGTGGGACAGGCAGTGCATCTCGGTGAGCAGCGGGCAGAGCGAGCTCAGCGCAGTGCCGGCCCCGCTCCGCCGCTCAGCCCCCAGCGATGCGCTGTGCGCACTCAGCCAGGTGAGCTTCATGGCCGGGATGCCGAAGGCTCGCAGCACCTCACCCACTTTGCCCGTCACCGTGGCGGCCTCACCGGCCAGCAGCTCAAAGGTGCCCAGGAAGGTGGCCGAGGTCTGCCCGCTGCAGGGGGACACGGTGGTGCTGAACACGGCCAGGCTGCGGTGCTCCATTGCGTCCACCGTCTCATCCACCACCAGCCCGACAAACGGAGATGCCTTGATGCGGTGCCGGTCCTCATTGTGCAGGACCTTGGCCATCGCTGCCTGAGGCAGTGAAAGGTGTGCAGGGCAGGAGGGAGGGAGAGAGAAATACAAATGATCTGTAAAGGCACATGGGAGAGGCACAGCACCTGTAGCAAAATGAGCTGCACTGCATCCCCACTGGGATCTCCCCAAAGGCAATGGGAGCCCCAGCACTGAGAGCAGCCATAAGCACATGCTCGGCTCCCACTGGCATCAAAGCACCTGAGTGTGTGCCTTCAAAGCCCAGCATGGTCCAGAGGCATTGAAGCCCATTTGCTCACAGTTTAAGCTGCTCACTGATTCAGCTGCGAATCTTAAACTCAGGTGCCTAAAAATTGCTCTGAAACCCAAAGCGCAGATATCAGTAAATTCTGCCCTTTTTTAGGAGCCAGAGAAAGTCAGTGGGACATTGTTACTTCCAAACAGCAACTTCAAACACGTGCTTGAAACCAGGAGTGACTTGGCATCCCTGCCTGAATGACAGCACTTCCCTAAACTGTAGCTTAAAGCATGGAGTACCTCCACTGCCTGCAGCCCTTTGGCACAGGAGTTTGGAGAACAGCTTCCTGGTGGAAAGAGCCACGGAAGCATCCCTGCCAACATCACTTACAGACAGGCCGTGCTCCCATGCCCACTGTATCGCTCACAACTCACTGGGGTTCATTTTCCCTCTGTTCCATCCAAGTGCACAGCAACAGCACCACAATGGCCACAAGCGCTGAATCACCCTGCAGCAGCAGGTTATGTTACACTGGTGTCCGCAGACCTCAGAAGCAATTTCAATGTGATAATGCTGTACAAGTTGTCTGTACAAATCAACTCCCTGCTGGCAACAGCTTTCTCTTCTCTAATCTGCTGCCTGCCCTCTCCTCTGGCTGCAGCCCAAGCACAGTTCAGCTCAGCAGTGCTGGCCACAAGCAGCCCCGCATTGCCCACCCTGCTCCCACCCCACATCCTAAGGGCTCCAAGACCCTGCCTGCCCCAGGAGTCCACTAAGGCACCAGAACTCCACTTTTTCAGTTGCAACTCCACCACTCCTGTGCTTTACAGGCAAAACACAGTCAGGAGCAGCAATAAAACTTCACAGCATCCCTTCCTTCACTCCATTTTACCCACTTGGTGGAAATGCCTCCGCTTTGTGGGGAGGACTCCCTTACGTGTGCAGGTGCTGGGAGCTGTGCTCCAGGCTGCGAAATCTAATGAGCAGATTTAGCCAATCTGCAGCCAAGTAGGGCTCCTTCTGTATCTAAAGAGCCTGGCGACCCGCCAAGCTTCACTAAAAAATTAATTTGATTTTAACAGGCACGAAGCACTTGGAAAATTAAGAAAATCCTCTCTGGCCACTCAGTCTTTTTTGATCACTCAGTTTAAGGCAAAGAAGGAAAATCCCGTGTGTTCCTGTGCTGGCTGAAGTCTGTGCCTTCACCCTCAGCGCTGCCTTGCAGGGACTGCATCCCTCCATGCACACACGTGGCCACGAGCCCAGGGTGTCCTCAACGGCCCCATTGCTTTCTCTAGCCTCTCCATCCCCTGCTTTGTCACAGCAGGGAATGACACCAACTAGATGCCAAATTAATAGATGTACATACATACATTTAATATGGAGGCACTGTCTACAGTCTGCACCAAAAGCAGCGGGGAGCAGCAGAGCTGCCTGGCTTTGTCCCCCACCTGTGGGCAGAACACAGCGAGGAGCACTGCGGACACGGCCCAGCTCCACGAGGAGCACAGACACTCTGCATGGCCTCGAATGAAGGCTGCTTCCTGCAGTCCCCACTGCAAACATGTGCTTTTGGTGCAGGTGGGCAGAGCCCACACCTGCCTCAGACCCTTCCCATGGGATGGAGCACGTGCTTAAGGCTCCTGCTCACGCACACAGTGCCCAATGAGCCACAGGTGGTGCCCGGTGCACCCTTAGGGTGCTGCACAGCTCCCGGTGCAGGCACCAAACCGCCCTGTGAACACCAGGGCTGTGGGCAGCACTGAACACGGGCAGGGATGAGCCAGGAGACCCGTGGTTACACACCTGCATGTCCCGGAGGCTGCCGGCGTGGTAGCGCTCGCTGTGCTCAGAGGCGAGCAGCGCTTGGCACAGGTTGAACTTCTGCAGGTCCAGCAGCGAGGAGCACTTCTCATCCAGGATCTCCTCCTTGGCCATCCAATACACGGTGGTGAGGACGGCCACCTTGGCCGGGTTCACCTCCACCTTCAGCACCGAGCGCAGCTCTGCGTGCCCGCGGGCCTCGAAGGCCACCTGCTCCCGATTGACGGCCAAGGCCTGGCGGTGCGCGCCCGACGTGACGTGCCGCAGCAGCGCGTGGCGCTGGAAGTTGTCCGTGCCCACAGTAAAAGCATTCTCTGCTTTACCGTGTTTGTTCTTCACCAGCGCCTGCCGGCACTCTACGCAAAACATGAGTTTCCTCTCATAGTCAAACTCCAGCCAGGTAAATTCCTCCTTCCAGTGCTCATTGAAATAGCGCTTACACTTTTTATTGGAATTGGAAGTTTCCCCAGCCGGCTTTTTCCCTGGAGGCACCATAATGCTGCGGTGGGGAAACCAAAGGCTGAACCGAGACGTGCCTTGGAGGAGCAGCCTCTACATTTAATTGGGTAAGGAAGGTCTAGTACCACTTTCCTGGTTTGACTGGAGATGAAAGAGACACAAGGGAAAGGGATTAGGGCCCTCACAGCGTGCAGCTTTGATAATTATTCTTGCTGGAGAACCAAAGCATGTGGGGGGGGGGAACACACAGACCTTCCATGGTGAGTCATCAGTGCAAGCCAAGAAGCACTCAGCACTACTCACTGAGGAGCCCATGAGGGATTTATGGTTTATTCCTACAGAACAAAACCCCCACGGGCTGGAGCCACCACAGAAAGCACTGAGATTTGGGTGCTGGAGCCCCTGGGTGCTGCAAAACATCCTTCATCCATTGGGTGAGGAAGGGCTGAGCTGCCCCCTGCCCGCAGTGCTCCCAGGGCTCCCAGCAGGTGCACAGAGCCCTCCACGCATTTGCCTTCACCATGTAGCTGCTGGCTTTGCTCCCTCTGAGCCAACTGTCCCCTTAGAGCATGGGGCAGCCATGGGCAGCCAGGGGACAATTCCCAGCACCGGGTGACTGTGCAACTGTGCAAAGTTGCAGCATCACCTGCAGAGAGAATCTGCTTTGCAGTCCATTCATTAGGAAACAGAAGGGGGTTGCCATGTGGAGCCAAAGCCAGGACCTGCCTTGCTAAATGTTCCCTCTGCGGTTGGCAGGGCAGGCCTGTCGGCCGCTTCCTGCCTGGGATGGCACCGTGCAATCCCCGATATCTGCCCCAAACCGGGCAGGCATCGATCCCAGCGCCCGGCTTGCACTGTCCCTCTGTCCAACCACGGCCACGCGCTGCACCCACACTCAGCCCAGCAAAAAACTCCTCCCGTGGAAAGAAAAACAAACACCTCCCAGCGATGAGCCCGGGGACACCCCGCCGTGGGGCAGCGCAGGGGGCGGTGCGGGGGATGCGGGGGCTGCAGGAGCCGCTGCCGCGTCCCGCCCGGCAGCGCAGCGGGGCACCCACGCGCAGTTAATGCTGCACTTCGTCGGGAGGAGGCAGCGCTGGGGCTGTCGGCACCGCACCCCACTCCTGCGTGTGCTGCTGCCCCAGGAGCTCCGGCTGCAAGGAAGTTCGGGCAGGGTTTCACCGCCAGCCGGGCTGTTCCCTGCAGTGATGCTCTCGGTCCGGTCCCGCAGCCCCGGCCGTGCCCTGCGATGCCCGCCGGGCTCCGTGCGGAGCTGCTCCGAGTGCGAGCAGAGCCGCATGCAACTCCCCCACGGCCCCGCACACCCACCCGCCCTCTATACATACGTACCATGGAGCCGCTGCCATGAGCTTTGGGGCGAGGGGGTGGAAAACTTCCCGGAATTTGTTTTTTAAACAGGAGAAGACAAAAAAAAATCCAATTAAAAAAAAACAATAAATGAAACAAAACCCAAACAGCGCTAAAAAAAAGAAGGCAAAGGAGGCCCCGACCCCAATCCCGGCCGCGGGATGAAGCGGCGCAGCCCCCGCCCCGCCGGGTCCCGTTCGGTGCACGGGGCGGGCGCTGCGCGGCCCCGAGCGCGGCGGCTGCGGGAACAAAGCCCGCGGTCACGGCAGCACGGCAGCAGCCATCTTGCGGCGAGGGCTGCCTGCTCCGCCGACGCTCCGGGAGCCGACGGCGGCAGTGGCCACTAGCGGCGGCGGGGACGGGAAGGCCGCGTGGCGGCGGCCGTGGCGGTGTCACGGCGATGGGCTGCGGCCCCGGGGGTGGGGAACGCCGGGTGCGCTGCCGTGGGATCGATGCAGCGAAGGGGAGGTGGGTGCGGGGCACCCCGGGGACCCACGGCCGAGGGTCGTCAGGGGGAGATGCCGGGGCTGCACGGAGCAGAGATGCGGGCACAGCAGCCCTCGGGCCCCGCGGAAACATCGACCAAACATCGTCCCACCTTCAGCCACGGCTGCAGCCTCAAACACCTCAACTTCTCCCCAAAAAAGGACTTTCTGCCACCCTCACTGTCCCCAGACGTGACTCCAAAGAACAGAGAGCCCACACAGCTCACCAAAGGGACACCCCTGTGCCCGATGCATGGAGCAGCGTGACCCCTGGTCCCCACAGAGCACTGGGATTAGTGCTGATCTGAGCTCAGCTCCACAGCCGGGGAGGTAAATTCCTCTCTTCAGGCTCCTCACAGCTCGGGGCAATTTGCTCCCTCTGCTCCCCGGACATTCCTGACCGTCGCTGTGGCTCAGGGTTAATGCTCACAGGAATGGGGTGAAACCAGAGACCCACCTTCCGGGTCTGAAATATGCACTATTTATCCTAGCAGTGATGCAAGAGAGAAAAGAGGACTTAAGGTTTTTAATCAGTTTTTAGGCACGAGGCTGCTGCATCCTCTGCTTTGCAGTGGCCGGAGCCTGCCCTGCTGCAGGCGATGTGCAGCAACCTGCGGGTCGGGCACTGACCTCCCATGGGCCGGGCCAGCAGTAATTGTTTTGCCCTTTGGTTTTGCAAAGGGAGTGTGGGGGTCAGGAGTCAAGCACAATATTTCCATTCCCTCCTATGAAGCGACAGAAGGCCGGATTTGAAGCCCTCATTGCTATTCTCTCCCCGTGTCGTGCCCAGGCTGGCAGACAGGCGACCCCTCCAGCATCATCAACCATCTGAAGCACAACAGCCCCACTGCCCATGAGACGGAGCTTCCAGCCTCACACTGAGCCCTCAGAGACAAAACCAAACCAAAGAGCCCAACGAAACCAAGCATCAGAGCTGCTGCTGGGCTGCGGGGGGACAGAGCCAGCTGCAGCCCCACGTTTTGTTGCCGTTTCCCCTTTAGCTTTCTTTTCCCCTGCAGCTTTCTCCTTTTCACCTATAAGAAGCTGAGCAGAAGGAACTAAAACCAACTGTATTACCTCAGGAAAATCTTAAATCCCCGAGTCCAGGCGTATGGATGAGATTTTGATTTTCTTCTATGCATTAAGATCTTTAAACTCATCTCTTGGGAATGACTCATGCCTTTGGAGCGGGGCAGAGGAGCTGCTCGTGCTCCCAAAGCTGCTATCAGCACTGAGCTCCATCACCCCCGGGACCCCAGCACTGCAGGACCACAGGGCAGAGGGTGAGGAGCCCTTCAGCTCCCGGACCCCCCTCAGCAGCACAGCACTGGGATGCAGCCCCCAGGTCCCCCCTCCCCCACATGGCACTGGGATGCTGCCGGGGCCCAGGGCAGCAGAGCACTGAGGAGGGTGTGGGGAGCGCTGCAGCAGCGTCCCTCGGCACCCGGAGGTGGTGACAGTTCAATTTAATTTCTGCTGTGCACGGAGGAGGAAGGAAAGCTGCAGAGAAGCCTCAGTCTTGTGTAGGAGCGAGCCATCCCCTGCAAGGGAATCAGTGCTCAGAGTCATGTCAGCTCAGACAGATGAGAAACATGCCTGCAACCCCAGGGCTGCGCCCTGGCAGGATCCGTGCTCTCCCAGCATCACCACAATGGGCCCGAAGGGTCACGGGGAGCAGACACCTCAGCTCAGGGCATCCCAGTGTTCCCTGCTGTGTCCCATCCCCACAGCACTCAGGTGTGCATGGCTGTGGTCTTCCTGTCAGGGCACTTTTAGCGCTGCTGCGGGCGCCGGGACCTCACAGGTGGGCTTGGGTGGGCTGCAGGGCTCCGAAGAGAAGAGCAAGGAACAGGAAGCAGCGGGAGCCCCTGAGCTGCCCACACAGGAACCCACATCCCGACCTCCGCAGCCTCACGGGATGTCGCCTCCTTCCCTCATCACAGCTCCTGCTGCCTGACTCGATCTGGCAGGGAACGAGCCTTGGGGTGAACCCAGCTGACATCCCTGCAGTGTGCAGGAGCAGCCCAGACAGGCGCTGTGTCAAAGCTGGTGGAGGGAGAACAGCATTGAGTGCCCCACCACCCTCAGCCCAGGGCTGCAGTGCTCCCACCACCCCCAGACAGATGGAGAAGGGGACGGGGGTTCCAAATCCAGCTCAGGTGGATGCCCAGAGCCCCAGCTTGGTCCAGCCTTTATTCTGGGCACCGCTCATATCATAAAAATCCCAGCCGAGCCCAATTCATTACAGCCAGAGCAGCTGACAGAAACAAAAAGGGAGATGCTCAAATTGATGCTTCCCCACCATTGCAGTGAAATAACCAATTTGGAACAAATCATGGCCTCTCTTCTCCAGCGCCATTCAAACTGCCTCTGAGCAGACACACATTTTTCATCGCATGGCACTTCCTCTCTGGCAGCGATCATTAAGACTTCTATTAACGAAGCACTGGCAGGCAGGGGAGCCCAGTGTCACCCCGCCCCTCCTGTGCTCCAAGTGGGACCAACCCTTCATAGCACTGATGGAGACAAATGGGAGCAGCGGGATGAGAGCTCAGCGGGGTCAGGGATGTGCCCAGAGCACCAGCAGGAGATGGCAGAACCCAGGGCAAGGAAGAGCCCACGCTGCCCTTTGCACCCCAGATATCCTTCCCCTTGATGAAGGTCAGAGCTCCCCCTCCCCCCTTTTTCTGCTCCCAGCGTTGTAGCAGCCTCAGAACAGGGGCTGTCGTGTCAGTACTGACAGCTGCAGAAGTGCATCACTCTCCTCCCCTAAGTCTGCCCCGGGGCGAGCCTTGGTCACAGGCAATGTTTGGAAGCAGACGCACTCCTGTCATTGTTTTTTAATTAGATTTTTATTTCCTACCGCTTGGATTTCATTGTAATTTCCGCCACTCCTACCCAGGCTGTGCTAATTCGGCCACTTCGGAGAAGAGTGGGAACAGGCAGCCCACGTGGGCCAGCACCCGGCTCCACAAAAGGGAAAAAAGCGACCTGCGAGCAGCTCAGCCCCTGCACTAATTACAGCTCTGGGGACATCGGAGGTGCCGGAATGGGCCATCAAAGCGCCGGCGCTGGCACAGCGCTCTGCGGGCTGCAGGAGCAGCACCTGCACGGGAACTTCCAGAAGTTCACATTGGCCTGAAGCGCTCCCAGCAGCCCCATCCTCCTAGTGGGGTGAGGGATGGCACGGGATGCAGCAGTTCTCCCTGCACAAACAGCACTTGGGGGGGGTCAGAGGGGGGCTTTGCCCAGCAGGATTCAGGAGGAGGAACCCCAGCTGAGGCTGCAGCACTTTGCTGTGATGGCAACGGCTGAGAGCAGCAGCAGCAGATGTTTTCCCCCGGAGATTTCTGAGTGAACCCCTCGGAATAAAGCAGCTGTGAGCTGATGGGAGAATTCACCCACAGCACCCTCAGGAGAAGCAAAGTTCCACCATCTGACGGAGAGGGCCCAGCACACAAAGAGCCCCTTTTTGTGCCACAGATGCACCTGGATCAGCTCCCTTCCACCAAACCCTGCCGTGATGGCAGAGCAGCACCCAGTACCTGCTGCTGGAGGTGGGGGCTCCCAGCTCCCAAGGAGAGACAACACCTCAGGGAGAGCCAAGAGACCCTGCAATGCTCTCAGAGCGCGGTGCTCATGGCCTCGGGAGCAGTTGTGTGTTTGTCCCCATGGCAGGAGCTCCCAGAGCCAGGAGAGCTGCAGGCGTGTGACAAACGCAGGGAGAGGAGGGATGGGAAAAGCAGGAGGGCAGAATCCTGATTCAAAACTCAGCTTGTGCATAAAAAGAAAATAAAGAGCCGTGTTTATGGCTTCAAATGTCAGCAGTCACCTGAGGCAGAGATTGCATTTGCACCCTGACTGGTCACGGCACACTGGGAGCTGCCGTGGCTTCAGAACACAACTTCTCTTTGCTCAACACATGGAAATTCGGGGCGTTGTGGAGCTTTTGCTCATCCCGAGGTGCCTCAAAAGGGGGGTGGAGCACCCCACGCTCACCCCCCAGCAGACATCACCAACACACACCTCTCACACCTATTGGGGGGCCCAGTGGACACTGGACTGCTGGGGGGGGCTCCTTCCCTGCCTCTGCCACGGGGGTGCTCTGCAAACATACCCGGATGCTACGGAGGAAGGAGGAAAAACCACGTCAAATGAAATGCCCTACTATGGGAATGCGCACGGTCTGCGTGCGTCCCTCCGTCTCTGCTGCATTTCAGAGATTAAAATTAAAGCTTTTGTGGCTTTCCAACGATTCCTACATACTTGAGACCACGCGGATGAAAGCGAGCTTTGCTTTTTCTTCCCTTGTCCTCTTTTCTTCCCCCCCAGGAACCTGCTTTGCCCAAGAACTAGTATTCCCGATCCACACCCCGAGCGCTGCAGGAGCGCAGGGCAAAGCAGCGCACGGAGGAAGGACTGTTTCAAACTATTAGGAAAATTAATGACCCGGCTGAGACAGCTGACAGGCAAAGCCGTGGATAGGAGCAGCCCCGTGGCCGAGTGCTGCCAGGTGTGCCGGGTCCATAACTTCTGCCCTCAGAGCACCCCAGACCCCGCCGAGCACACGCCTTGCGCACACACACACGTGTATATTAACCCAGGAACATGCGTGCCTGGTGCAGGGCAACATGGACACGGCTCTGGGACCTTCACACTGGTGGCAATGACAGACCCCAAATCCCCACCCACGAATCTGTGCACAGATCGGGTGCGAGAGCCAAAGCGCTGCACTTCACCCATCGCCACAGCTCGGCAACAGCCAGCAACCAACAGAAAGCCACAAACAGCGCAGAGCCCTGCGAGCTTCGAAGCTCGTTCCCTGCTCCCCCCACCCAGCCCCAACCCCAGGAAGGCACCGAGTGTGCAGCGGGTGAGACGGGGCTGAATGCCCAGCAGCCAGCGCTGACCCCGCGCACGGCAAGGACAAAGCACAGCCGTGCCAGCCCCGATCTGCTCCTTCCTCTTTTTCGCAGCACTGGGAAAAATCAATAAGATGCAGCGAATCCAACTCAGCTTGAATCCCACAAGTAATTAGGCTTAGCAGGCTGAGAGCTGAAGAAAGAAGGCTGCGTGTGTGCTGGGGCAGGGGAGGGACGGGGCTGTGGGTGCACGACACGGCGCTCGGATGCTTCAAAGGACAGAACGGCTCTTCAATGGCGTTTCGGGCACGATGGAAATGGGGAACAACGAGGATCTGATTCGCTTTGAAAGAAGAAAACGTAACGATGGCGATTAAGCGCGGCAAAGCCCCAGTGGGAGCAGGAGAGGGCATGGGAAGGGCCCTACAGGTGAAGAGCTCAGCGCTCAGCCTCAGCCACCCCTGAGCCGCCGTGCCCGAAATTCCACCTTATTTCTGTAGCTCTCTCCCAGCAGGAAATAATCCGCGTCAGTTTTTCGCTACTGGGAGTTGAGCCCGTGGTCAAAACGGCAAAGGGGAAAAAAAACAAAAGACAATCCGTTCCCCACAATGTCAGCAGAGCAATACAGAAATAACATTAAAAAAAGCAAACACCGACGTACACCGTGACTTCTCTGCATCTGCTCAGGTAGCGCCGCCAAAGGCAGTGCCGGCACAGGGCTCCGATCCCACCCGCACCGTCCCGCCGGACGGACCCACCGGCCCCGCACCGCACACCTGGCCGAGCCCGGAGCGATCCGCAGCGCTGCCGGGGCCGCGTAGAACCACCCTCCGCTCCCCCCCGCCGTACGGAGCCCCGCACCGCTCCCACCCGCTGCCACGCGGAGCGACGGGAGCGCGATGCCGCGGGGAGCGGAGCCGCGCCGTACCCACCTAAGAGCATTTTGGATCCGCGTCTCTCCCTCCCTGCGCTGCTTCACGCGGCTGCACGGCGGCGGGGGCCGCGCTCTGAGCCTCGCACCCCGCGGAGCTCCGCGCCCACCGCCCCGCCCGGCCGCAGCCTCTGCCGGGGAGGGCCCGACCCAGGGACGGGATTCGCTTGGAACCGGGTGGGAGGGAGCGCAGGAGCCGCGCCGCGGTGCCCCTCTCCCCGCTGCTCCTCCTCCCCTTCCCCGGAGCTAAGCACAAGTGCTCTTTTCTTTCCAAGCCTGGCTCAGAGTAAACTCCAGGGCTGCCAAAGCAAAGAAACTTGGAGCGAAGACGAGGATCCTGCAACCGCTCGGCTGCGCGCCCCCAGACGCGCTTCTCCTCGCCCCCTCCGAGTGCCCGAGACCGCCCCCCCGCAGACACTGTTATGGGGAAGGGGACGGGGTGCAGCCGTGCCCGTCTGCTTGGGGAGGGGGTGACGGCCCCGGTAGCCCCGGCTGGGAGCCCCCAGAACCTTCCCAGCCCCTGAGGGCAGCACGGCTGCGGTGCACGGGCTGAGCAGAGCAGCTCCTTGCAGCAGGAGCCCCTCGTGCCCAGAGGCCAACCACGTCCTTGATGTGTCCGCACACATTCCAGGTTTAGATCCCAAGCAGCTTCTGCAGGCCCAGGGGTTTTCGAGACACAAGGCTCACCCCACGCCACCTCTCACCCCTTTTCATCATTCCAAAGAGCTGCCCAGGCCCCCACCCTGCCCAGTGCAGCACCCCGAACCACAGCTCCCAGCCACACTTGGGCCCAAGCTCCATTTTACACCCAATTCCCCCTTTAAAGGAAAAATTAAAGGCAATGCTGCGTGGGAGTCAGTGTGGTGGGGCTGGCACTGGGGGCTTCCCCAGCTGCTGCATCCCATGCTCTGTGTGAACCCCACAGCTTTGTGGTTCCCCCCCCATTTCTATCAGCGAAGCTGGGGCACAGAGAACACTGCCTGGGCTGAGCTCAGCCTCAGCAGCTGCTTGGGAGGAGAGCTTCACGACCTGATTGCACAGTGCCTTTTAAAGGGAGAAACGATGAAAAAGCTGCTTGTGAAAAGAAGAAAGCAATCTTGTCAGCCCCCGTGCAGCCCAGGGATGAAAGGAAGGAGAGAACTGGGAGGAATTTAAATACTTTCTTCATGCAGACAATTCAAAGCTTCGGGCAGAAGCGTCTCCTTCAGGTATAAGCAGAGCAGGAGCATAAACAGCAAAACACTCCAACTCCGAGGTGCTGCTGCCCCAGTGGGCACTTCTGGGGCAGGTTCTGATGTTTTGGTGCTGCAGCATCACGCCGGGCACAGGGTATTGCTTTCAGGGTCATTAGCAGAGGTAAGTTTAGCCGGGCACTCGCTAATCTGGAATTGACAGCTGGGTCCGGAGCACCCGCTGCCAACTCCCAGCAGGCTATTTAAACCTGATATTAATTTGTTTAATGTCAGCAGCAGTTTGGCATTACTGCCAGCGAGCATTAGGCAGAGGGAACGCGGAGGTGTAAAGACCACGAGGACGGGGCTGACACCCGATGGGGGGGAGCTCGGGGTCACCCCCTGCTGAGCGGTGCCCGGCGCCCTGCAGCCCAGCCCGGAGTTCTGCCCCGTGATGTGACCGACAAGTAACGCTCTGCTCGGCGCTGAGCTCAGCCCAGTACACAGGGAGGACTGGGACAGAATGACCACGGCAAGAAATGAAGGGGTGGGAGAGAAATGCAGCGTGGGCCGGCGCGGCGCTTTATGGCTGAGCCTCTGCAGCCAGCTGGAGGAGATGCTAATTGCAGGTACTGATTACAGACCACTGCTATTAACGCCCCCTGCCCTCCCCTGCCCAGCTGCAGCTGGTGGCTGGAATTCCCCCACACGCAGCCGTGGGTCCGGCCTGCATAGTTTGCTATATTTGTATGGGGCAGTGACACACGTCCTCCCACCGGGTCCCCAACCTGCTCTGCCCGGCACCCAGCAGAGCACAGTGTGGAGCTGCTCCTTCTCCAAGCAGCCGCTGTGGGACGGGGGTGCCTGGGGCTTCACAGTGGCTGCAAAAGGCCAAATAGCACCAGTGCCCCAAATAAAAGCAGTGCCAACAGGCATCGCTGTGCCAGGTGCGGCACCAGATTGTTGACCAAATTCTGGGCCCCAATGGCAGAGCGCGAGGAGGAAGGAATGGTGATGGAAGTGAGGGGTTTCTCTGCAAAGATGTGGGGCTGCCTACACCACTGCAATCCCTGCAGCGTCCTTCCCTCCTGGTGGCCATGTGTAGGGTGAGGGCACTTCTGGCTCCACGGATCTGGAACAAAGGTGCTCCTCCACTGCTCTCCCGTTTGGGCAGTGGTGGCTCTGGTGGCACAGGTGTCAGCAGACTCTGGGTGAGGACAGGCTCCTGGAACTGGTTTAAAGGGGTTATGCTGAACCCCACTGCACTCAGCATCGCTGCACGGGCAGGACCAGAAGTTTGCAGTCTCCCAAAGCAGCCCGAAAACACCAACCCCATCCAGCAAAGAGCTTCTATATAAATCAGAAAGGAGACAGAGGGATGAAGCGCCAGCAGGAAGCTTCCCTCAGGACTGACGGGGCTTCCTGGCCGGCTTTGTTCTCGAGGATTTAGGATATAATTTGGGGGTGAAAGACGCCAGATAGGATCAGCAGCGATACACCTGGAGGACCCGTATCGTTTTTCCTTCTGCTCTGTAATTTGAGTGCAGCCATAAGTGCAGCGGCTCAGGCGTGCAGTGAGCGGCGGTGGGTACAGGAGGGCAGCGCTGACCTTCCTGCTCCCAGCCCCCGGGGGGAGATCACAGATTTGGAGAGCTGAGTTCCCCTGGAGGCTTCCACACAAAGAGGAGGGGGTTTGCTGCCGGTCAAAACCGTACAGGTTGTTTTTAAAGCCGGGATCCCTTGATCCTTTAATGAAATAAGTCATTCATTGAGTTTTTTAAACGAATTCTTCCTGGAGATTTGTGTGTGCACTCATCCAAACAAAGGGCAAAGTGGTGCCGCTTACTGCAGTGGAACCATGGCCAGGATCAGTGCGGGACCTCCACCGCAGCGCTGATGTTTAACCCCAGCTCACCCCACGGAGGGTCTCCTCGTGCTGCCCGTGCCCGCAGCAGCACCTGGGCTGAGCTGTTCTCTGCTGCTTTCATCTGCACCGTGTCAGGAGCAGACGACAACATCGCCCTTTCATTGTTCCCAGCTCCCAGGAGAAGTCTCAGCGATGGAAACACTCCATTCACGCTCTTTTTGTTGCAGTACAAGGCATCAAATCATTATTTTCCTCCCCATTTTAGTAAGGATCCACCTCAAAAGAAAAAAAGAAACAGGTGCTCTCAAAATGTTCTCCCTGTACCGACAGGACTGTGACAGCTGCCCGGGCAGCGCTGCAGGAAGCAGAGCAGTGGGCTCCCCATGTCCTCTGCCATCAAACTGGGCCCCACGCGGTGCCACCCAACCAGGGCACAGAGCTGGGCGCCCACACAGAGCTGTGGGTTGGGTACTCTCTGCTCTGACCCCTGAGTTAATTCTCTCCTTTCAAAGTGAGGTGCCTAATTACAGAGGTATCCAGGACAGGGCTGCAAATAGGTGGAGAAACAGATGACCTAAAACTATTTAATTGCTTGGAGCAGGCACGGAAATTACACCTGAAGGGTTTCAGAGACTGTGTCATATTTTCCCTTTGATTTAGGAGGAGAGGGACCCCCCCACACACCCACTGCAGACTGGGACTGTCCCTGCAGAGCAGCACAACAAGCATTGCTCAGTGGCAGCCCTGCTCTGAGCAGAGGTGCTGCACAGGGATGCACCCATCAGGCTGTGCACAGGTGCTCTAATTACTTCCAAGGCTGTTGGTGGTGAATATAACACGGTCCTGCTCCCAGGAGCTAACAGTGCCCCAAAACACCCGCAGTGCTCAGCGGGGCAGTGAGTCCATGGCAGCCCCAGAACCACAGCACAGACCTGGAGCAGCAGCTGACCCTGTGCCTTGTGCCCAGCCCTGCGGGGCTGCAGTGAGCGGGCAGTGTGGCAGAGCCTTGCTGTGCTTTGGGCTGCTGCAGTTCCCTCTGATTGCCCCAATCCAGATTTCTCCCCCTGCACACGCAGCATCTCACAGGAAGGAGAGATGACCCCGGGAAAATGACACAGAGCGTGACGAGGGGAGATCATCTCTTCATAGAAAATGGTCTATTGCTTACGACTTACTGTCTGGGAACATAAACCAGCTCGAGCAGCCGGCCCTAAATCACACTGACAGCTTCACGCTACCCACAAGCCTGTGCTCGCGCAGATCCTGCTCCGTCCTACCCACCTCTTCCCAGCGCTGCTCTTGGTTTCATCGCAGCTGTGTGTGCCCCTCTCTTCCCTCCTGCAGAGCAATGCACAGAGCCGGGGCAGTGCCCACGGTGCTCCCATACATCAGCTGTGCTGTGCTGTGCTGTGGGATCACTGCAGCGTGGGCTCCCACGATACGATGCTGAAGGGAGCAGCCGAGGGCAGTGAGTGGGGCTGTGTGTGTTTGCCTTCACTGCGTTCACAGAAGCTCAAGCTGTGAGCTCTGTTTGTGTTGTGCCACCAATGGGCACAGCGCAGCCAAACATCAGAGACCCTTCCATGTGCTGGGGGGCCCCGAGGGAAGGTTGGATGGAGTGAAGAAATACATAACATAAGAAGTATATATAAGTATATTGTATATACGTATACATGTATATGTACACACATGGAGGCTTGGGGGAAGCAGGAGTGCCCTTCCAGTCGCCCAGCGGAGGCGGAGCGGAGCCTGCCGTGCCCTGATATCTGCAGCTAATCCCATCAGCTGACGTTACCATCACGGACGCACTGGGCCATGCCAGGCAGCGCGCTGCGAGCACATCTCAGGGGCCAGCTGTACCCTTCTGTACCCTTTGCTCTCCCTGCCAAATTTCTCCTAAAAGACCCCTAAGTGGGAAAAGGCACCACGGGAACTCAAGGGGAGGACAGAGGAGCCGACCATCCCCTCTGCAGCACTCTGGTGCAGCTCGGTGGGCTCTGCAGCAGCACCCACACCATGGGCACCTCTGCCCCAGCCATGCAGCACTAACTGGGAGCTCATCATTTTCTTGGTAAGCAGCAGCTGAGGAGATCTGATAGCACGGAGCTGCAGAAGGCGGAGGAAGCGCCCCATGTGCTGACCTTTGGGATGCAGAGCAGCAGCCACTGCCCCCAGTCAGAGCACGTCAGGGCCCTGCTTCTCCAGATGGAGATGAGGAGGGCTCTCCGAACCCAACTACCAGCAGGATTATCCCAGCCCAGCAAAAAGCACAGCTCTGAGCCAGCCCTATCCGCTCAGTGCAAAAGCTGCAGGGAACCTCCATTTGCTGGCTCCCAACATCTTGCTTCACACCAGAACTGACACCAGACAAACCAACTTCATCCATCCAGCACTGCCCTCACCCCACCCAGGGCTCCTCCCCGTGGTGCAGCACTATGTCAGTACTGGTTTGCCAGGCTCAGCTTTGTGATCTGGAGTCAGTACCCGGGGTCTGTCTGCTCTCAGTCCATAGGCAGCACACTGAGCCTCCTGCACGACCCCAAACCCAGCACCACAATGTGCAGCACCGCCAATCTGCCACCCCAGCCCCCCCGGCTGACCCCAACCTCCCCACGCCCCCCCAGCGGCCGTTCCCTCTGCTGCAGAGCTGGAGCGATGCTGAAGCTGTCACAGCGATTTCTCTGCGCATCTCAAACCCTTCTGCTCTGCAAACACGCGCGGACAGACATGGCAGCAGCTAATTGAGGAAACCTGAATTATTTTGCTTTGTAAGGAAAAGTTATTTTGGTGCTGTGCTGCTGAGGCAGGTAGAAAGGTGCCCAAGGGAGCCGCAAGGAGAGCTCTGGAGTGAAGGTTTGGGGCTTTGGGGCACACAGTGGCACTCAGTGTCAGCGGCCACAGCCAGACCCTGGGGTTGGCCCAGCCCTGCCTGCCCTGCACAGCAGCACATTGTACAGCCTGCAGATGTTTGGGTGGGGAGGCGCATCTTTATCCAGCACCAACATTGATGTGGTCTGCTCCTTTTGGGTAGCAGTGACAGCAAACAGAGCTAATTTGGACACCTCTGACAGTCCCAGGCAGTAATTAAAGCACTCGTGACCCACTTGGGTTTGAGTTGGCATCTGCAACATGAAAGCATCCTTCATCTGTGGGCACCCAACACCCAATTGCTGCCTGCTCAGCAATTCAACACGAGACAACAGAACGGCGATGCGCTCTGTTGGAAAATGCCCAGTGAACGATAATTTGTTTTTAAGTCGGGGGTCTTTCTGGCATAGAGCAAATAAATTGCAATAACACTGATTACTGCATCTGTCTGCCAGCCACGCTCCTCCCCAGCTTTGCTCCACGCTCTGTGAGTGATTACAGCCTTTGCAGGAAGAGCTGCTCGGTGCCGGGGGGGAGCAGCGCGCATCTCGCAGCGCCACTGAGAGCTGCCTTTGATGTAGCTGCGGATGTCAGCACGAGACGGAGATTCCGGCTCAGAGGAATATTCTGTCTTTGTCTAACTCAATTATATCACTTAATGCAGCGCCTTTAATAACCGGCTCCTCCCCCTGAGCTGCTCCAGCTCTGGCACGTCAGCCTGCCCTCCGCTCAGCATGTGCTGGGACACTGCAGGGACATTGCAGGGCAGGATGGCACCAGGCATGCTGACTGGCAATGAGGGGATGTGAGCATCACATCAGTTCGGTCCCAGCCCCAGTTTGTCATTCGCAGCCACACGCTCTCACAGGCTCACGCTCTGGGAGGTTGGCAGAGGTTGCCAGTGACAAAGCTGGAAGTGACATTTCTAAACAGCAGCGTGGAGGAGAAGGTCAGCTCCAGATGAGCGGGCTGCAGCACAGAGCCCTGCTGGGGACAGCATGGGATGGGACGGAGCAAGGAGCAGATGCTGCTGCGATCCCCCTGCACGAGCGAGTGGCTGCCCTGCATGAGCACTTTGGGCTTCACCTGGCATGCCAAGGGCAGCACGCAGTGGGATTCCTTGGCTCGGCAGGAACGTGCCAATGGCATCCACCCATCGAGCCGTAACCGGGCCCAGGGCACAGCCTGGAAGCTGCGGGCTGGAATTTATGAGCTCCGTTCCCATTAACATAGCAGGCAATATTTCCATCTGTCAGTAAATGATGATAAACAGAGCAGCTCCTTTGCATATCCCGGGCCTTGCTCAAACAAAACCACCACCGGGGAGCGCAGGATTTGGCACACAGATGACAGCTGCCATGCTAGGAATTTATGGCTCCAGCCTGCACGGTCTTTAGCAAGAGCGGGAGCAAGAATCTCTGTGGGCTCCTCCCCCGGGTCTGCACTGCAGCCAGACCCTCACCCACAGCCATGCCCAGCACTGTGCTGCACTGTGCATCCTTCTGGCCCATCTGTGAGCCAGCCACAAGTGACACATTTTACCCCAGAGCCCACTGCTTGCTGCTTTGTGTTTGCAAAAGCTTCGCATGTTTATTTGCCAACAGCTTAAATGTTATTAAACAAACACTTCCTGGCAGCAAAATAGGACTGGTGACTTCTTATTGCTCTTCAGAACAACATCTAGAGGGGCAACACCACATGAGCAACAGAACCACAGCAGGGTGCAACCATGAGATGTGGTGTTACAGGAGATCAGCGCTGCTATCCTCTCAGCACAGCCTCACTCCAGGTAGAGGCACCAGTCAGTCACTGAAGCGCTTGGGTGACCTCAGCACATGAATCCAGTGAGTAATGAGTCCATAAGAGAAGGACAGTCACAGGAAGCAGCCCAGGAGGCTGCAGCTCAGTCCCCAAATGCTGACAGAGCCCAGAGATGCCCCAGCTCAGGGCAATGGGCACAGCCCCAGCACTGCCAGGCCCCAGGGAGAACCAGATCCTTTGGTTTGCTGTTTAACACACCCAAACCCTCAGTTGTAGTCAACCCTTATTGCAGGGTGACATTTATTGGCACATTTTACTGCTCTCATGCAGGAAAAAACCTGCAGCAATCAGCTGTGGAGAGAGCAGGTCAGGTGAATGCCAGCAGATGGCAATGAGTCCTTGCAAGCTCCCATCCTATATGCAAGGTGCACCAGGCCTGGTGGCACTGCAGGGCCTGGGGACAGGCACAGCACAGCCCCTCCCTGTGCACAGGAACGACCCCTCAGAAATAATGACAAATATCATCCAACAAAACCATGCTCCTGGGATGCACCTGCCAGCAACCAGCACGATGGACAGCACACATCTGTGCATCCATCCATCCTACAGAGCCAAACAAAGCCGACCAGGACAGCAGTGACAATGGGGTCAGAAAGTCCCCACAGCTCAGAGAGGGCAGCAAGAGGCACCAAGGACACAACGCAGCATCCCCGAGCTGTACCCACAGAGCAGCCAGCCCTGAGCAGCTCCCCGGGCAGCACCAGCCCAGCTCCTACCTTGGGCTGCTGGCATCTTGCCCTTGTTGAGCTGTTTGAGGCGCTTCTGGTGGGACTTCCCGTTGTAGTGGATCTGCGCCTGCGCGGCTGAGTTCAGCTGGATGTTGCAGACCTCGCAGAGTGTGAACGATTGGTGCTTCTTCTCCCTCTTCATGCGCTGCTCGGGAGGGCCGGGCGGGCAGCTGGTCACCTCCACCAGCTGCAAACTGCTCTCAGGGCTGTGGGATGGGCTCAGGGGTCGCTTCATGCCTGTGGGGAGGAAAGACAGACCCACCATCAGGACAGATGGACCAGGTGAGGTGGAGAAACACAGCCCACATCTGCTAAAGCCTCTTGTTTGCTGCCAGACGGCTCCGTAGATGGACCAAAGGCAGAGATGGATGAAACCAGCTCAATACAGCCAACAAACTCAGCTGGGGGGGGGGGGGGGGGGGCTGCGCGCTGTCCCACAGCCCACCCTCCCCGCAGGCACTGTTCCCTCAAGCACTTTCTTGCCCACATCAAATAGGTGCCTGTCCCAAGTGAACGGCATCTACATGCATCAGCAGCTCGAGCCCTGCGCAGAGACGGCACAGGGAGGAGCTTCTCGTGGAGCCGGGGGTCACTGGGGACAGCCCTTGGCTGTGCTCTACAGATGCGCCGTCCCCGCTGCCTGGGTTCTTGGAGATGACCTTGAGGTGGGAACCGCTGGGACACCCAGAGCGGAGCCGTGGGGAGATGAAGGTCACCCGAGCCCTGAGATCCCGTTACCGCAGGGAGCCGGCAGCTGCCCATGCCGAGCACACGCAGGCACGCAGCCCCGGCGCCGGCACCCGGGGGCCACCCGCAGGGATAGGGGTGCCGGGGGCGACGAGATGGGCCCCAAAGTCACATTGCACAGCGATGTGCGATATGGCAGCAGACGCGGCGCTCGGACTCGCGAGGCGCACGGACCGGGCCGCAGAGCCGCGCAGCTTCAGCCCGCAGCCTCACGATGGCGCGGCCGCTCTGCGCTTCTTTTCACCTCTGGAGCGGTCGAAAGTGATGGAAAACGAGGGAGGGGAGGGGGGCAGCGAACAGCTGGACGGGTCCGTTCCTCTGCCCGTCCCATAGCGGTGCGTGGCTGCGCCCGTCCTTCCGCCCCTCTTCGGGGACAGAGCCTGGAAACAACCCCAAAATCGGACCTAATCCCACAGCCCTCCTGTCACCTCGGGAGCAGTGCTCAGGACCGGGCTGGCAGCGTGTTCCAGCTGTGCTAGATCCGCCCGAGTTATGCCATGATTGGCCAAAAGTGCCGCCAATAAGATCCTCAAGCTGCTGCTTCACCAGCTAAAAACTCTAAGCAAAGCATAAAAGGAACTTGACATTAAAAATAAGTAAATCTACTTCTTGGCAGAGGAACCGGAGCACTCCGGGTTCTCTCTCAAGATCTTGGGATTTTTCCTGAAGCTCAACTTCAGCTCCAGTGGAAAAGGAGAGAAAACACACATCCCCACCAGGATGGGGAGCTGGGGGCACAGAGGGACACACGGCAGCAGAGGTTCCTGGGCACACTCGGAGTGCTCCCTCTGAGGGTATTTTTAATGCAACTACATCCAGGGATGCAGAGCTATAATTGGAACGTTGTGCGGACAAAGTATCCCCAAAAGCCCCTTCATCTTATAAAAAGGAACTGCTGTTGCTTTGATTAGACTGAGGCTCCTGGGCCAGCTCCCATTGCAGCGTTTAAAAGGTCCGTCCTAATCGCATAAAGCACCCGTCTCATTCACTTAATTTCTCCTGTGCCTTCAGGGCCCGTTCTGCTTCTCAGGTATCAGGACCGTAAATTTGGCCTTTCGTGGCTCAAACAACCACGTGCGTGTGCAGAGGAGCTGCGTCCCCATGACTGATAGCAGACACATTTATGCACTCCAGCCTTTAAGTGAGGAGCTGACAAGAGATATTTGGTCCTTCACCTCAATTCTGATGTTGATGACCTGAGGACAGCTCTGACCACACTGCCCCAGGGTGTCACACATCCCAGCCAGAGCTCCACATGGCTGCAGCCAAAGCACCCACTCAGGTTTGTCCCTGGGGCTCTGGCCCCCTGCAGCCCACAGGCACCCATTGCCAGGTGCTCCAATCTGAAAGATTAACATGGCAGAAAGGCAATGCAGAAATGAAATAGCAAAAGGGACTAACACAAACGGGATGGTGTTGTAAAGGGAAAAGTGCTCACCCATCTCTGGAAATCGAGGCTCACAAGGAAGGAATCTACAACCAAAGACCCTCCCCCAGTGGCAGCACTTCAATGGGGTCTAAGAGAGGTGCAGCCGGGTTCCACCCCTTCTGGTCACACCACTGAGTTGCCTTCACCTGTGCTCCCAGGGCTGACTGGGTCCTAGGTGATCCCCAAGTGATCAATCAGTGCTTCAGGCTGTGACTCAACAGTTCCCATACACCAGGCCCCTTCCTGCATCCCACAATTGTTCTGTGGGGCCTGAGCACAACTGACACCACAGGCACAGCCACAACCTCAGCAAAACCGCATCTGCCATGGAGCTGAGCAGCACCCAAGGTCAGTCCCACCCAGCAGTGCTGGATGAGAGCAGCAGAGCACCTCACCCTGAAGCTTGGGTGAATTTGCTAGGAATAAGAAAACAAAAATCTGATTTGAGTTCCCATAATTTCATAACCTTGAATCTGCTTTATCTGTGCTCGAGGGCATATAATACTGAATAAAAGCAACAGAAATAGAACAATTAGCATGAAAGTCACCCTAACAGCTGTCACCAAACCCCCCCTGCAAGCAACAACCTTATTTGCAATTGCCCTGCTCGGTTTTGCAAAGATCTGCAGGAAAGCCAGGAAACACCACAGCCCTTTACCCAGCAAAGAGTCACAGCATCACGTTTGTGCTCATCGCTTTCAGTGCCCCACTCGGTGGTGCTCAGCTCACACCCGGAGCCCATTCGTGCCACAGCCCCGTGCTCTGGGGGTGCCCCATGCTCAGCACAAGGCAATGTGCTGCCCACCCCACGCCAGCCCTTACCTGGCTGAAGCCGCAGCCCGACCCCACACGGCTGCTTGCAGTCTGGCTGCTCCGTGAGCGCGGCCGCCCCGGCGCTGCCTGCTGCGCTCCCAACGTTTGGCTCAGGTTCCAAGGGACGCTTTGTGTGCGGTTCGATCGCCACTAAATCAGCCCTCATCAGCAGTCAGTGCCTGCGTGAGCACCGGCAGCTCAGTGCCTGCTCTCAGCAAGTTCCGCACGGCCCTGGGCGTCACGCGGGACAGCAGGTGCCAACTGGCAGGGGGCTGTCACTGGGGGAGTTACCTTGAGCCAACAGCGGGGCGAGTGCACCTGACATCAGCTCTATTTGTGAATGAGGAGACGGGGAAGCTTCCTGGGCTGTCTCGAAGGTCAGACCTTGACAATGACCCCAGCAGCTTCATCAGAAGGTGCCAGGCTCAGGCCGGGGGGGAAGCTGGCCATGCCCTGCCCACGGGAGGGCAGAGTACAGCAGAGCTGCCAGCACAGAGATGCCCAGACAGCCCAGGATGTGGGCTGAGCAGATGGGGTCCGAGCACAGAGAGTCCTCACCGTGCCCACATCGTACTCAGTATTTCATAACATGGCATACAAACACCCCCCCATCCTCCCCACACACCCAGCATATGTTCTGCTAATGCCGGGGCGAGGCACGTTTTGGGATCAGCACATAAACCATCTCTCGTCAAAGCAAGGATTACTCTGAGCTTGGGGCCGGCTGCTGGCACAGGGCACATGAGGAATCCTTCACCCATCAGAGCCCCCCCCACCACCACCACCCAGCTGCCTCCCACCATCAGACAGCCCTCACAGCCCCCAGTCCCATTCCCACGCTCTGAAGGGCAGTGGGACATCCCATTGCCTGTCCTCTCATTTACACATTGGTATCATTAACGCGGCGCATTCCCTGAGTCAGCACGTCACAGCCCTGCTCCTGAGGACAGCCAGAGCCCAAGCGATGGGGACATGGGCAGGAAACACATGGCCATCCCACAGCAGCACCATAGGACATGCCCACCGGCCCTGGGAAACAAACAGGGAGCGCTGCTTTCCTACCCCAAGGTCACACAGTTTGTGCTCAGTATCTCCATTAAGTTGATTCATCGGCTTCTCCAGGGACAGCAGTGGGGCAAAGGATCCCAGAAGTGCCCCCCACCCTCTCCCAGCACTGTGGATAAAAGCAGAAGGTGGCACCCGTGCAGACCTGACCTCATGTCCCAGGGGGTTTAGCTGTAACTGTTCGCACTGCGTAAGAGAGCAGCAGGAGAGGAAAGATTGAAGAGAGCCATTCATCATCCCACCCGGCTGCCGCCCTCCCGGCAGAGGAATTTCTGGCACGGGACTTTCAGGATCATGAAATCCTTTGGGGTTTCTTCAGGGCAGAGCCGTGGATGCTGCACCCATGGGAGCTGAGGGTCTGCTCCACCCCACGGGGTATCGCAGAGCTTTGGCACCCGGCCCCATGCCAGCAGCGTGGTGCCGCACCTGGTGCCATGGAGGGCATCTACATGACAAGTCATGTCCTCTATAAAAGTGCACACTTAAACCACGGGCTCTCAGCGCACACCAACACTGTGCTGGGGCTGCTGTCAGAGGTCCCTCAGCAGTCCTTGCTATGTTTCCACCCTAAGTTCCCAGGCCTTTATTTAGCAGCTGACTCAGCCCTGGCAGTGGGGCACGGTGGGAGCAGGGCAGCCGGGCAGGACTCTGGGATGGCTGCAATGCTGGCATGGTAGTGATGCAGGTTGCTGCAGCAAAGGGAGGGCACGAAGCTGCCCAGGAACAGCTGTGAGCAGCGGAGCAGGCACAGGTTGGTACAGGGCAGGGATCTGCAGCACTATGCCAGGACAGCAGCACAGCTGCCCTCCATCCTCTTCCTGCTGCCGGAGAGGAGCTGTGCTGGCAGACAGCTCTGCTGCTGTGCTGCTCCCTCTATTTTAGGAGCAGGGAGCGCAACCCGATGCAGCCGCCGCAGGGCTGGGCTGAGCTGCTCCTCGCTGGCTCTCCTGGTCACTGCCAGTTACTTTGTTATTTTACCCAAATCCCCCCCATTTAAATCCAGGCACTGCCTGTACAACATGGCAACATCCCCACCGGACAGCGGGCACACTGAGGGGCTCCAGCTGCACTCAGTGCCGTGCGCCCACTGCTGCCATCCCACAGCCCCCACCCTCACCTCCAGATCGCCCCAAACTCACCAGAATCGTGCAGTCTGGAACACACACTCAGCTCTCGCAGGCTGCAGGTTGGAGGAGGATGCACTTTACCATTTTGCAGGACTTAGAGTCAGATTATCGCATTAAACTTTCAAAGTCTCGGCTCAGGAAGAGCAGCAGCTAACACAGCATGCTCAGCAAAGCCAAACCCAAACTGCTACAGCTGCCTTTTGTGCCACAGCCTCGGAAAGCAAAGCTCAGGGGCCTTGAATTGCAGCAAGCACAGCGACCCACGGGCTCTGTCTGCCCTTCTGCCTCATTTGGGTCACCAGATTTTGCAGCAGAGTTTGGTTTTTAGGTGTCTGCGTACAGCTGCAAACACGGGAGAGCTCCAGTTTAAGTCTTAGAGGCTACTGTAATACAATCTAAATTAATTATTTCATAGTGCTAAGCAAGTGACATTTGAAATCCAGACATTGCAGCAGTATCAAATAAAGATATTTGCAATGCGATCTGCCTAAATCTGAATCAGCGCATCAAAGCAAATGCTTTATTAGAGGAAAAGTCACTGCGGGACTCAGCCCGAGTGCAAGGCTGGCCCTGCTGAACCCCCGCTGCAGAGCGGGGCTTTTACATCAATTGCTTCTGCCTCCTGATTGCAGACCCTTCGTGGCCCCAGGTTGTGTATTCCACCACCAGGACTGCATCACAATGCCCAGATCCCTACAGAAGTTTCTCCTACATCTCAGGATCGCACACAGAAGAGCTTAAACTCACGCAGGAGCTGCATCGACCATCTCAAAAGCCAAAGCAAACTGAGAACTCCACGAGGGCCTTTCTACTGTGACCACACACCCCACGGAGGTGCCCACCGGGAACCCGAAATGCTGCAGGGGAAGGACAGGCAAAGGAAGCCCAGTTGGGTTCTGAGTCAAGCACAGCACGGAGGGCTGCCCCACTGCTGACACTCCATGGCACCGACTGGTGATGGCTCTGAAGCTCCCGACTGCTGGGAGGAACTTGAAGAAGCCTCCCTGGATGACAACTGAAAGGAACCCCAAAGTTATTGGGCTTTATTTAGAATTTAGAGTGGGAGGAAGGAAAATGGGACGACCCATGATTTTTTAATGCCTGCAGTTGGCAGTTCCATATTTAATGTGACAGCATCCCTTTAAGACAAACACATTCGTACACAGGAAAGAAAACAAACTGGCAGAGCAGTTTCCTTTCAAGCCCGCCCGACGTCTCCCTGCACAAACACTCTCCTGCAGCCGCGGTGGAGCCACGTGGCCGGTGCTGGGCAGCGGGTCAGTGAGGGTCTGAGGACAAGAAACCCATCTGCTAATCCTGGCAGCGGTAATTTATCCCAGAGACGGCACAAAGAGAGAGAGTGGAAGAAATAATTCATTGTGTGCGAGATGGAGAGGAGACGCGTTGTCATGTTATCCTGCTGACAGCCCAACACAAACAGAGATGCTCGTTACAGAGCCTGAACCCGATGTGATCAAAAGAGATGCTTTATTTGGGGTAGGAAGAAAGAAACTGAAAGAGAGAGAAAGGCAAAGGAGCGCTGAATCAAAGTCTCACTGCTGCCTGTGGAAGAAACTTATGAGAAATGTCTTCTGTGCAGCAATTAGTAACCAGGCTCTGCGTGCAGGCGGGACCTGAGGGCCCACCGCTGCGTCCCTGGGGGGCAGCAGCCCCATGCAGGAGCTGATTGCAGGTGCTCAGACAGACCCCCACGTACCTCACAGCTTCCATTTGCTGGGAAGGGGTCAGCAGGAGGCAGGGTGTGGGAGTCAGCACCAGGGCTGTGTGTCTGCTGGAAGGGAGAGGGCAGAAATGGGCTGCAGGAGCCACGGAGTCTCCTTTGGTTGCCTCCAAAAATAGCACCAGGGGCTCCTGCAGCCGTGGTCGTCCCCGCTGTGTTCTGAGGACCACAGGAGCCCCATCTCAGTGCTGGGAGCATCCTGCAAGGTAGCAGAGGTCGTGGTGTTGGGATGAAGCGCATGTGTTCAATTACATGGAGAAATCCCTGCTCTGAGAGGGCTGAGAGGAAGCATGCTGGCTGGCAGCGCTGGTGGCAGCTCCAATATTTGTTTGGGCAGCACCATTAACGTTATTTAATGAGCTCTAGTGGTTCAGATTTCCTGTCTGAAAGGAATCTGTAAATGGATTCATGAAAAGTTGCTCATCTTCCCCCACAGCAAACACGGGGCTGCGGGCAGCTGGCACAGGGTGCGCCACGGGGTGCAATGGGGTAAAGGACTGTAATGCAGCAGCATCACACAGCACAGAAGGCAGAGGTGCTGTCAAGGCCACATCCTGTGATGGTTGGGCTCCAGACAACTGCCCGCCTTGGCCAAGGGCCACAATTGGGCACGGTGACACCCCATGGATGGGAGAGGAGCGGGCAGCCAAGGCACGGTGCGAAGTGCACCCGGGGTGTGTGCTGGAGCAGAACCCCAGTGCCTGCCCTCCCTGCTCACAGCCCTGACAGGGATGGGAGCAGGACTCCACGTGTCACGATCCATTCAAGCACTGCTGCTGGCACTGCTCGGATGCACAGCAGGACAGCACTGCAGTGCCTGGTGTGGCCTGTGGACACCCAGGGCTGAGGGTGGAGGATGGAGCTGAGCTCGGTGCTGCTGGCAGCCGGCGGGAGGTGGAGGCGTTGCTGTTATGAAAACATGCGAGGGCTGTGTCTGAAAACATTGCAAGAAGCCAGCTACACAAATAGGCCCTTTATGGCTCCCTCCTGCTCGAAGACAGGCCCTTTCACCAGCGCCTGGCTCCAGCATGACAGCGCTCCTTGGCTTAGAAGGGTCCCCGTGTTGGGTCTGAGGGGAGGCTGAGCAGCAGCACCACAGCAGAGCCCCCCGGCCCCACACCAGCAGCACCCACCTGCACGTGGGAGCGTTGCGGATGGGTCGGAGGGCTCTTTCCCAAGGTTAATGATCCTACAATCCCACGAGCAGCAGCAGCACTTCACTCCCATCGGCCGCAGCCATTTAACGCTTCAGTCTGTGCCCCCTCAGCTCTGCAGCGGTGCCGGGGAGTGGGTGACTGCAGCAGCGGGCGCCGATCGGTGACTCAGCGATCACTGCGCTCATCTCACCGCTTTTTTTAGAGCCACGTGGACGGAGCTCAGAGCACAAACCCCCTCAGGGCACAGCGGGGCCCCCCACCCCTCCTCTGGGGAAAGCAGAGGGTGGTGGGACAGCCCCCATCCCAGCTCGGTGCCACAGCAATGCCACCCACATCAGCTTTGTCACCAACACAGCAGAGCTCCTCTCTCAGCAGCAATCGATGCCCGCGAGCACCAGGTGCCCGAATTGGAGACCCAGGCCAGAGCTGGAACTCTGCTACAGAGCAGCCTGAAGTGAAGACAGTGGGACAACCCACAGCCGTGCCAGTGATGCCCAGCACTGCGCCCGGATCCGTCCCTGCAGCTGTTCTGCTTTCACCTCCCCCACAGTGATTCACATTTCAACCGATAACCGGGCTGCGCTACCTGCCTGGTTTTGAGAGTCACTTGCCTTGTTCAAGCTGAAGAAAATCAATTCCCTTCTCACTCGAGTCTTTCCAAGAGAGATGAACTGAAAATCTCTCCTGCCTGAGTAAAATATTTATTCAGCCTGGGAACAGATTTTCTTCTGAACCTTCTATAAATACAGCTGAGGGCACCATTTAATCCCTTACCAGAAGACCCAATTCTACTTGTTTCATGTTTTAAAATACTTCTCCCTTTTCCAGTGCCCTGGCAGCAGGTGACAGAGGGCAGAGGTGCTGGCACCCCAGTGGGTGATGGGAATGGGACTGCAGCAGAGTAGGGCTGTTGATGCTGGGATGGGGCACGTGCAGCCACACCAACCGCTGTTCACTTCTTTACTTACAATCGAGCACAGCGGCTGCTGGGGATGGGGTGGGCCAAGAGAGGCCAAATCCTGCACAGAGGCACCTTTGTCCCCACTCACACAACACTTCCCTTTGCTCGGCTGATTGGAAGAGACCCCCAGCCCCATAGTTCCATCCTCCCCCTGCCCACCAGGGCTCAGTGGGCAGGCCATGCCCACCTTGGGGGATTACATCCCCCCGCTCCATCCATAGCCGAACTGGGGGTGTTACACTGGGTGCTGTGTTGGGCAGTGTGCTGTGAGCCAACCCCCCTTCCCGCTCCTTCCCCATGCAGGAATGCACCGAGTGAGAGCTAGGCTCAGCTCCAGCCCTGAGCCCCCAAACCACACAGCACTGCTCCCCTCCCTGCCTGCATAACCCTGCACCGCTCAGCAGCACCCTGACAGCACTACCCTGGGCTGGGAGCAGTGGGAAATGAGGAACCACGCAGCCAAGGCGAGAAGAAAAAGCTCTTCAGGTCTGGGTTAGAGGGTGGAGGAAATTGCTTCTCGTTGCTGCTGTGAAGTGGGAGGAGGAAACTGTGCAGTGTGCCAGCCACAAGCACCGTGTCACTACCTCCCTCAAAAAGAGAGGGTTTGAGTGGGAAGGAGGGAAACGCCTGCAAGGACAAAGCGAGCAGCTTTGCCACTGCTGAAGTAGCCAAACGCAGGCAGCTCTGCTCCTCATCCCACAGCTCCAGTGCCCTCCAGGCTCTGCTCAGCTGCCAGCAGAGCCGTGCCCATGCTGCAGCAAGGCAACACTCACGTGAGCATCCCGAGGTGCAGGTGGCTGCTGGCTTGCTGTAAATCCTTTTGACTCAATAGGAGCTCATGCTGCCCCAGGAGCTCTCAGCCAAGAAGCGCACTGCGGCGCTAATGGAGTGTGGCAATTCTTCCCCTTGGGAGAGGGCTCACTCCTATTACACCTGGTGTGGAGGGAGGGGCTGCCAGGGTCGGGGTCCCATCGGGTTGGCAGCACAGTTACACAGCCCAGCCCTGCAGAAATGGACCCAGATCACCACCAGGTTTCCATCCCCCAAATTCCCTCCGCTGCTGACCCCATTCAATGTGGAGCCAAACCCTGAGGTCACCTCATGTCCCTCCCCTGACCTCATCACCTCCTGCACACCACACTCTGCCGAGAGCAGACTGACCCAGAGACAGAGCAGACTTCATATCATCAGATAAAAGCAGCCTGGTGCATCCCTACCCTGTGGAAAGTCTGCTCCAAAGGTGCAGCATGCCGTACACTGCGAGTGCCTTTCTAATTTGACACACTTATTAAATTGCTATTATGCCTGCTTGCTAATTACCTCCTCAGGAAAGCAGGGAGGACAGAAATTTGACATTGAGAGGTGAAAATCTGCAGACCTAGAAATGCAGAGCTGCTGGCCAGGCTAGCGTGCCTGGCGGTGCTGGGAGCAGGACATCAGGATGGATGGGGGACCGCTGCTGATATGTACCACCACAGCCATGGCCACAGCCCCACAGGAGCAGAACAGGGAGTGGTGGCCTCAGAACCCCCCTCGTGCCCCCAGAAGCACCCTCAAAGTGTTCATTTCGCACACTGGGCCTCAGCAGCAGAGATTAATCTGAGCACGCATTAATCCCTTAAAGCCCTTTCATAAAGATGCTCAGAAATAAGCCTGCAGAGTTCCTAATACTTCTTGAAAATTTGGAGGTGGGATATTCACGGCCTTGGCCTTTGCGTGGCCGTGGGTGGGCTCTGCTATGGGGGACCCAACACTGCAGAGCTGCACCCCCTGGTACCAACACACCCCCGGCAGCCGCTGGCTCAGCAACAAGCTGCTCTTGTCAGGGATCCTTTTTTTTCCTCTCTCTATAAACATTTCAGGGTTCCTCAAATGAAACTCCAGCCGCTGAGCACGCAGAGCATCTCCTGGGCTGAGCCGCTTCCAGCAGTTCAAACGAATGCAAAGCAGCGGCGCTCCCGACCAAAACAAACAGGGCTGTGTGCGCCTTCCTGCTCCGCACGCTTCTCCGGGAGATGCAGAGCGGGAGGGAGGGGGAGCGGATGGCGAACACTAACAGAAAAAGTGACACATCAAAAAAAACACAAATCAAAGAGGTCTTCATTCAGCAGGAGCCTCGCGGATCGCAGCCCCACCTGCCCTCGGGCTGCTCCCTTCCCAAGCAGCAAACAGCCTTCCTGCCGGCCGGAGCGCATCCCGAGAGCGCAGCACGAGGTCACGGTCCGGGGAGCGCCGCAGCAGCTCCGGCTCAGAGCAAGGAGGAGCAGTCAGAGATCCACCAGGAATGCTTCCCCTCTCGGGGTCGTTCATCACCTGGTGAGGGATGAGGCCGCTCCGTGGGCAGGGAGGACAGCGAATCCCATCCTCTTCGAATCCCATCCTCTTCACCACCTGCGGTGCCCCGACCCGCCCCAGAGCGAAGTGAGTGCAGGAACCCCCCCCCGCACCCCATGACAGTGTGTACCCCCCCACACCTGAACCTCCTCCAGACCTCCCCGAGCTCCATGCAGACGGAGCAGCTCCTGTCTTCAGGCAGATACGGGCACAGATTAGGACTTAACCTCAAGCCATTTCCCTTGCAATTTCCAAGCAATCTTTCTTATCAACTAATTAAAAAATTTCCATAGTGAGGCTGGAGAAAATCATGACTTGGGAACGTTCCCATTTCAAAACAGCCCTGAGCCGTGAGCAGTGCAGTGTGGAGCTGGGCCCCCTGGGCAGCACTAACCCTATTGCAGATGGGGCTCATGGTCGCTGGGTTCAGGGGGTGCAGCTCCCCACCACGCAGCACCAGAACTGCTGTTACAGTCATGGCTTGAGCTGTGTGGGCAGCCAGGAACCCCAGCGCACCCCCGCAGCCACAGCTCACTCCTGAGCTCCCCACAGCTCTCTAAATGCACAGGTCCACATTTACAACTTGCAAGTAAATTACTGTGGCTCCAATCAGGAGTGAGCACTTGTTACCACGCAGCCACAGACCAACTTTCCTTGAGATCACAGATATAATTCTTGACAGGGGCTTCTTGACATATAAATAATGACACTCTTTTGGAGGCAATCTGAGAGCATCCAGCTAAGAAACAGCCTCTGAACATCACAATATTGTTTCTGAATTGACAAACAGAGCCTCCTGGGCTTCATTACTCCACTCCAGGCGCACGCTTTTGCATTTTTCTTTCCTCTGGGAGCAACGAAGGGTGTGCAGAACCACAGGCTGCGTGCTCAGAACATTCCGGCACAGCTCCCGAATGGGCTGAGATATTGGGATGGGGGTTCAGCAGCAGCCAGAGCTGAGAGCAGCTCCCGCCCCTCTCCTTCACACCAGCCACACTCTGCAGATCACGCTGTGCTTCCAGGACCCGCCTGCTTCCCACCCTGCAAACTTCGTAGCATAAAGTGACTCGATTCACTTTCCTAGTGCTCTGCTGAGAGCATCCATACACAGATCCCCGTTTGTTTGATACCAGCTTCACGTCACACTCCTGGAAGCACGCAGATCTCCCCAGTGATCTCCCAGTAGATCAGCACAGGGCGCAGGCTCCTTTTGCAAAGCAAAGCACCATCCAAGCAGACACCAAAGCTGGGGAGCACATCACACAGAACACGGTGCAAGAGCTGAGCTTGGGCACTGAGCGCACAGCGCAGCACCCCAAGAGCTCAGAGCAGAGCTTTGCACATTTGCACGCAGGATTATACGAGCTGGTTTTATAAATGCACGCAGCGGATTACAGAACAGGGAAAAATCCCACAGCACACATTATTGCCAGCCTGATTCTGAACTCTACATATGGCGAGAGTTTATTGTCAGCAGAGTTCCACCAGCAGCCACGGGGTGAGCGGGGTGGTTCCTCTCTCGCCCATACAGGGCCACAGAAAAACACCTGCAGAAGCAGCAGCCGCCACCCAGCAGGGCAGGTTGTGGATGCACCGTCACAGCCCATCCTGTGGTGCGGGGTTTGCTCCCAGGCACAGCTCCCAGCCCTGCCCAGTGCAGCACAACTTGGAGTGCATCCCAGGGACAACTCCGTGCCGCTCCGGGCTTACAGCAGAACACAGCGCTGAAGGCTGAGGGCGGGGGCAGTCTGCCGGACGAGGAGCGTCCCAGCTCCCATCCCACCCGGCCCGTTTCTCGGCTCATTGACAAAAAGCGCATTGTGGGCCGTCAGGAAAAGTCCTCTGCTTGAAAAGCTGAGTACCCAATGAGCAGCCCTGTGGCGAACCGCGGCTCTGAGCTCAGCACCGTTCCTGCCGCGCTCCATCACAGCCAGCACCGCTGGCAGCGGCACGCACCGCTTGTGCCCGACTGTGCCACCCGGTGAGGGGCACAGCCGGGTGCCCACAGCCTCCATACAGGCCACGCCATCCCCGAAGGCTCACGGCCACCCCGGCACGCAGCCCGCAGGCCGAGCTGCTGCCCACGGTCACAGCCCCGCGTGGGCCTCACGCTGCGTGCCCGACGGCCACTGGGCACACGCAGGGACCCCGTGTCCGCGGGACGCTTCACACCCCGCCGGTAACGGACCTGCGATGAGCCGAAAGCAGCACGAGGAGAAGGGCTGCAGCCAGGGCTCCTGCCGGGCTCCTCGGAACAAGTTTCCCTCCCGACCCAACGCCTTCTGATTGGGGCAGTGGAGCTGAAGCTGTGCCCCCGCTCTGCCGCCCCGAGGCACGGCGCTGCCCGCTCCCGGGCGCCCGGGAGAACGGCCGGGATGGAGAGGGGCAGCGGAGCGGAGCATTGCGGCACGGGCACGGCGCTGACCCCGGCACGAATCCAGCTCTGCTCCTCGGAGCCTCCCGGCGCATCCCCCTCCTCCCACAACTTCGCTCTGGCCACAGCTGTCCCGACCCCGCTCCGGATCGCGGCCCCCGCACCGCCCGCCCTACCTGCCCAGCCGCCCGCCTCCGCCGCCGTTTGCAGCATCCTCCCGCCGGCTGCTCGCTCCCGGCTGGGCGAGCGCGCTCCCGGAGGAGGAGGAGGAAGAGAGGAGGAGGAGGAGGAAGGGGGCATGAAGGCAGCGCGCGCGCCGCCGCGGTCCCGTCCCCCTGCTCCCCCCCAGCGGCACCGCGTGCATCCCAGGGCCGCATCCCGCGTGGTCCGGGCACCCCTCGGTCCCGGGGTACCCATGGAACTGAGCTCCCCGCCTGGCTCTGCCGCTGCACGTCACCCCCAGAGGATTGGGGTCAGTGGTTGCCGGAGTGGACACAATGAGCAGGGTGAGCGGAGGGCACCCAGGGCTGGGAACACCAGCACCACGCACCCAAGTCTCAGTTTTGCCTCTGAGCTTTCCCCATCACTCCCAAGAAAAGGCTCCAACATTCCATAGGTTTGAGCATCAGCAGAGAGCTCAGCCCCACACAAAATTCATGCCCTGGGAGCAGCAGAGGTGGCATCATGGGGACTCTGCGGGAGCTGTGGCTTTACTGGTGGCTCTGTCCTGGAGCATGGGGACATCACTGTGCATCATTCAGGGTGCACAGGGGGGCTCAGCTGCTCACGGAGCACAAAGTGGGGCCGCTGCCTGCTCTTCAGCCATCGCTGCTGGAGTGCAAGGCACCTGCAAGGCACCTGCAAGGCAAAGGCTGCTCTGCTGACATCCAGGTGCCTCATGCTAAGATCAACATCCTTTTTAGTGTGAAAGCACATGTTTTCCTATCACTGTTCCTGTAATTAATATTTTAGCAGCTCCCAGAACCTTTAAGCAGGACACCAGAGAGTGGATTTTAGAAAGCCCCACTGCCCACCCCAAGGAATATTCTGTCTAGACACGTTATGTAACCACGTTTTGCCCTCCTCCAGGACACTGCACAGAGGATCTCAAAGCACTTCACAAGCTGCTAATTAAGCTCTGCATCCCGGGTGAAAGGGAATTGCTCTGCCCTGCCGGGCTCCCCGGCCAAGAGCACTCTGCTCCGAGCAGACGCACTCAGGGACTCTCATCTCCAGCAGCTCTCACCCACACGCTGCTTTGCCATAAAAGCAGAACTGATGCCAGGATGGAAATGTCCGATCGGCCCCAGAGAAGCATGGCACAAAGAGAAAGGGCAAAGCAGTGCAGTCAGCACACACAGCCCACGGGGATACGGTGCATCCAGCAGGGATGCGGAGCCCCACGTAGACCCCACACAGCCATTGCCCTGGGAGGAATCAGTCCCAGCTCCACTTTCCAGGAAGCCCCCCTGGCTCCTCCATGGCCGTGCTGAGCTGTGCCAAGCTGCTCCAGCAGCTGCCACGGCCATTCAGCAGCTGTTAAGCCTATAATTGCTCCTTGAGTCATAAATATACTTTTTTCTTTGGTGAGAGCAGCGCTGTCAGGGAATTAAAACCTTTGCAAAAAGCCCGTAAGATTTCATAAATGTTTCAAATCCAGATCGATGTGTCTTCATGGCTGGGAGAAGGGGGAGGCGGTGGGGAGACGGGGCAGGAGGAACAACTCCAGCCATCATGGGTTAAAGACCCATCATCCATCCCTGTACCCCACATCCATCCCTGTGCATCCCTGTGTGCACCACGTCCTGCTGCTGGGAAAGCCACTGGCGCACAAGGCAGGGTTCTGGCAGTGCATGGCAATGCACGGCAATGCACAGCAGTTGCTCTTCCCTTCCCCCCGTCACTTTTAATTAAAACCTACAAAAGACAAGATAACCAGTCCTGCTGCATAATTGCAGGGAGTAAATGTTATTGTATAGAAAAGCGGTTTAAATTTTTAATAGACTTATATTTAAGGAAGAGCAACACTTTGAAGGGATCTGCGAGCCCGGGTGACATTACCAAAGGCAAGGAGAGGAAGAAAGATGGGTTTATTACATGTTCCAAACAAAACTGTTATTTTAGGGGAGTTCTGTGCTTCTGCCTAATGAGAGATGGATCACACTGGCTTCATTTGCTGTAGGAGGAATATTAAACCCAAACTGCCCTGAGGCCCAGCCCCTGGCTCTCACCTCACCTCCCAGCCACGCTGCAAAGCTCACAGGCATTCCAGAGGTGGGATTTGATGTCTACATTAATTATAAATAAATTATCTACACTTAATGTTTAAATGAAATTCCAGACCAAGCTTTCTGTTTCGAAAAGCATCAGCACAGAAATGTTGATGTGTGTGTGGGAGTTGGGCTGCTTGGGGGACCCCCAGCCAGGCTGAGCAGGGCTGAGGTGCTGCTGAGCACTGAGACCCCGAGCGCAGCCCAGAGGGGTCATCCCATGGGGGACAGAGCAGGGCAGGGCTGTGGGGAGACACCTGGTCGGATGGTGGGGGCGCAGCCACTCCCCATGGCTCCCCCAATGCTGTCTGCCATCTCCTGAAGGTTACGGCTGCTTCTGTGGCTCAGAGAACATCAGCGAGGCCAGCGCTGCTCCAGCGATAGAAATAGTCATCTCCCAGCAGAATAAGCCTAGTTCTCGTTTTTCTCTCTCAGCATCCCTCCCCCAGATGCAGGCTGCCCTCCCTGCAGCCTCACCTGGGCTGGGGGCAGATGCATCCCTGTTGTGCTGGATGCTGATGCTGTGGTTTGTGCTGGGGAAACAGAGGCACAGCTCAGCCCACAGACACAGCCCCACATGGAGCCTCCACAGCTCTGCAGGCCATACGGTGCTGCTGTATTGGCTGTAGGCAATCTCAGCTGTCTTCAGGTCCCCATACAGTGCAGACAGGACATCACTGCCCCACAGCATCCTTCACAGCTATCCATCTACTTTACCTTTGAGGACCACACAACTGTATTGCTCACCCAGGCTTGCTGCTTAGCTCGGCCAGAGGAACGGACCCACAGCCGATGCCATGCAGTGCACCTGATGGTAATCAAAGT
Source organism: Excalfactoria chinensis (assembly GCF_039878825.1). Lineage (NCBI taxonomy): Eukaryota > Metazoa > Chordata > Aves > Galliformes > Phasianidae > Excalfactoria > Excalfactoria chinensis. Next base: position 368,362 of record NC_092848.1, on the reverse strand, counting down.
GTACAGAGATAGAAACCCTCCTGCCTCACCATGCAGTCCTTCCAGGAGGGCATCGCATCCCAGCCTTGCAGAGCATGAGGACCACACAGCATCCCGCCCACAGCGGTGAGTCCCAGCTGCAGCTGTGTGTGCCCACTTGGCCATCAGCAGGAGCTGAGCAGCTGCTTGTTGTGGTGGGGCAGGAGGTGCAGTGGGGTCACCTTTGGTATCGCAGTGCTGCACAGCCCTCACTCTGCAAGGGGAGCCGTATCTCATTTCTTCCTCAATTAGCTCCTGATTATCAGTGTCCCAGGGCCCCTTTCCAGTCTCTGTTTAATGCACCATTAATAATTCATTTCTCAGATAGCAAGAATGCAGCACGAGGTTAGGGTTTTGTGACTAATAACTACCAGAGCAACCCTCATCTCCAAGGGACAAATGAAGGGAACAAAAAATAAAGTGAAAGAATCAAAGATAATGTGTTCCGTGGCCTTTAATCAAACACTGGATAAAGACTTTGATTACTCAGGTGCAAAACACACAGGTACATGTGTGCTCAGCAACTGCAGGATGCTCAGCTCCCACGTCTCACCGGCACCACCCGTCCCAGTCTCCATCCCCATCTCCATCCCCATCCCCATCCTCATCCCATCCCCATTCCATCCCATCCCCATTCCATCCCATCCTAGCAGAGCCAGAGATGTGGTGGGGCCACCAGGAGCTGCAGTGGGTCACCAACGCAGGCTCTGCTGTCTGGGCAGCTCCAGGCTCCCAGGATGGATCCAGTGCACAAAGGGGACAGGAGAGGGGAATCCAGCATCAGCCTTGAGGTGCAGCATGAAAGCGCGTGTCTTGGTGACAGCTGCACATTAAGTGTGATGGCTTTTTGACAGATCCAATTATAAAGCCAGGTCTCAGCAGAATCACAGCCCAGATATTCAGTGCATGAAATGTCGTTTGGGAATCGTTCCATATTTTTGCTTTGTGCTTCTGACCCTCTCCAGATCCGTGCAGAATCCAGCGGTTATCTGTGGTCATCACACCCACCTGCACTGCTCTGCTGAGGCACCAACTATCTGTGGGTGCAGACCTGCCCTGGAAATACCCCTTCATGAGGGCACCCCAAGTACAGGGCTGGCGCCTCACTGCTCCTTTCTGTCCAACACACACCCAGGATGAGGGTTTTCCTTTCATTTCATGTTTTCAATAGCTCTGACTGGGGAGCAGCGATGGCAGGTGGGGAGGAAGGTTGGGATAAAGCTGGCAGCACTGCAGCAGCTGGAGCAGAGCTGTGTCATTGTGCCCTGGCTCTGAGATCTGGGAGCTGCCGGGCAGACAGATTTGCCTTTGCACCTGCAAAGCTGCTTCATGCTCTGCCGGTTGCAGCTGAGCCTGGGAATGCAGGAACATCAGGGAGCAAATTGAGCTCTGCTATGGCCCTTATGCAGCAGCTCCTGGGGCTCCTTGGGGTGCCCAGCGGGGGCTGTGGCCCCTCTTACCCCCTGTATGGGAGATTGGTAATCACAGCCTGAACCTCTGATTAATCAGCTGAGGCAAGTATGGGGTCAGCTGTGGGAGCACAGGTGAGAGTGATGGAGCTGTGCTCCCGGAAGGGGTGGAGCTCGACTCCATCCCCTCTGAGACCTCATTTAAGGGCTGACTCCCACTGAGGCAGCATCTCTTGGAGATCACTCACCAGTGAGGACTGCCCCAGCTTCTTCAGCCAAGGCACCACCAGTGGTGAGTTTTCCTTTACTTATTCCTTCTGTACATTTGTTACCATCTGTATATTAACAACCAATACACCCCCCACTGCACGGGTGGAAATGGGTGCAGGCAGAGTGAAGAGAGGTACTCGATTTTGGGAGTGGAGCTGCACCGTGGTGCTCACTTTCCAGCAAGCTGGAATTTCTCTTGTTGCAGAAGTTTCCCTCCTCACACTCCAGCTGCCCCAGGAAAGGTCACCTCTGTGTTCCCAGGCTCAGCAGAGCGCAGGAGCTTAAGATGTGCTGGAAAGCAAAGTTCAGCCCCTTGCCCTCTGTGCCCACCAGCCCAGCCCCTCTGCTGCCCACCATCTACCAGGTAGAGGGATGGAGCTGCCCAGCCCAGCACTGCCCTCAGAAGGGCTCCCCCCCCATCACTCCTGCTGCAGACCTGCACCTGGTTCCAGGTTTCCCTTTCTCTGACTCTATCTCCAAGCCTTCGGTTCTCATTATTCCTCACTCAGCAAAGTTAAAGGGCTTTTAATACCTGGCACTTTTCTCCCCAGGAAGGTGCTTGTACACTGCAATCAAGGCCCATCTCAGGCTACTCTTCGATAAGCTAAACAGATTGAGCTGTAAGTCTCTGTTAAACACCCGGCCTCAGGAAGAGCCAATCTGAGGAGCTTCCAGGCAGAGGGAGCAGAGCTTTTTGCAGCTGGTGCACTGAGAGGTGAATTGTCGCCCCGTGATGTGCCAGAGATAAATGAAATGGAGAGAAATAAATCCTTGCATTGTCCTCACTTGGGAGAGCTCTGTGAGCCTGCACTGCTGCAGGACAGTCCTGCACTGTGAGCCAACCCCATACAGAGCCCTCAGCTGCCACGCTGCAGGACCTCACCTGCAACAGAGCAGGTAGAAAACACCTTCACGGCACTTATAGCTGCAGAATTTGCTGCTGCAGCTGTTTGCTCCGGGTCTAATGGTGCCTGACTGTGCTTACAGGCAGGGAGTTATGATGGCCGGGAACGTAAGTGCTTTGGGGAGCTGAGATAAGCAAAGATGCTCTAAGCCACGGGCTTAAATCCAGGGGTTATTGACAGGGATGTGTCAGTGTGCAAGGACTGGTCCAGCAGCCCTCGCTAATGCCTGTGTATCGACAGGGCAATTGTAGTGATGAAGTGGGGCTCTCAGCCTGTTTTAATCACAGGAGAGGCCTGCCCAGCCCTGGGCTGAACAAGGAAGTGGGGGGCAGGAGAACACGGACCTGGGAAATGGGAACCCTCAGCTGCTCACGTCCCTCTGGCTCTGAGGACAGAGCACACTGCAGACCAGGTGGGAGTGGGAATGACTTGAACTGCTGATGGGAGGGGAGAAGCCCCCACCCTGCGCTGAGGATGCAGCCCTGGAGGTGGCACTGCCCCAGCACCAGGAGGATGTATGGCAGAGATGCTGGGGGTGGATTGGGGGGGAGGGTGGTTATACTGACTTCTCCCTCTGAAGGACAGTGGCTCTGAAGGACACCAGCCAAGGCTGCAGCAGCAATCGCTGTAGCTCGGCTACAGGGAGAGGGCAGCCAGATGGGGCTGGGGATGAAGTGGGGATGGGAGGAAGGAGCAGAGGTTTGATGCAGACCATGAGCTGCTTCCAAACCCCACACAGCCCCACATCACAACGCTCTCCTGGTCCCGTATCCCGTGGGGTCTGCTGCACCTCTAAAGACGGGGAAGCTTGGAGCAACGCTGCAGAAACTTTGGTTTGAGGGAGCAAAGAGGATAAGGGAACAGCTGGCTCCATGCAGACTGACAGGTCAGTGCTGCAGGCACCATCAGGTTAACTCGCAGCCTGGATTCTCCAAGCACGAATCAGGGCAATTAGAGTTTAGCAAAATGATCCGGGGTCCCCACAGAGGGGCCTTATCCTGGGGAGAGGGCACCGCAGCCCACAGAGGGCCGTAAATAACTCACGCGGCCTCATTACCCGCTTTCTGCGGAGCGGGAGCGCAGCTTCGCGCTGCCCCCAGGGACCCCCACCTGAATTTGGGCTGAGCCCCACGGCGGCGGCGGCCGCTGCTCCCGAACAGAGCCGAACCCCCGAGGCAGCCCAACGCAGCGCCCGCAGCGGGACGGGAGCGCGCTTCCCTCTAGCGACCGCCATCGGGAGAGCACAGCGGGGAGGGACGGGGAGAAGGAGCGGGATGGGAATACGAATAGGGCGACGCGTTCTTTGCCCCGAGCCCAGCTCGCACGATAGAAGAGACTGCCCAGAGCTTCCCAGGTACCCACCACGCGCGTTTACAACGCAGGATGCCCGACTTCATAAAGCAGACGCACGCCGGATCGCACCGCGGGGCCGTCGGTTCGCCGTGCGGATGCAGCGCCGCGGGAGCAGCTGGCCGGCAGCGGGGAAACGGGGCTGTCCCATCCCGGCACCACATGTCCTCCCGCAGGACTGCACACAGCAAAGCACGGACAGGCGCAGGGAGCAGAGAGGTGCAGCCCGCCTGCACGGGCCCGAAGCACTGTCCGGTGTCGAAGGTGATGGAAAGGTTCCTCTGCCCCAGGTGTGGCCTGGGAGCAGCCCTGGGTGAGTCGGCACTACAGGGACTCGTCCAGGGTGTTGGAGCAGTACTCCAGGTAGCTGAACTCCTCGATGGGGAACGTCACTCTGCTCCACTTCTTGTATTTCTTCTTCTCATCCGGGGTCACCACCACGAAGTTTTTGATGCTGAGGATGGGTAACGTCACGTTCTTGTAGATCATCTCTATTCCCCACTCCTGTGTGGACAGGGAGGGGATGCTCACACACTGTGACGCAACCCTGGGCTGCAGGACCTTGCATCCAGCCCCGTGCCTGGAAGCTGGAGGCAGCTCCTCACTCCAGCACACATCCCCCTTAGGATCCTGCCCACAACAATGTTCCACGCGTGCAGCACCCACGGGCCAAACAGAAACGCAGCTCCTGTTTCTTGCTCAGGGGCTGAGAGACACAGCTGAGGAGCTCACCTGCCTGCACTCACTGCACACAATGCGGCACCCGGGCTCCCAGTCCCTGAAAGTCCTCTCAAAGTTTAGTTTCCCAGATGAGACTGTATAATAAAACCTGTAAGGAAGGAAACAAAAGACACCCTAAAGGGGGTGGCTCTGGGGACAAAACTCAGCTCTCCCACAATCCCACACAGCCCCAGTGACCTCCCCAAACCAACGTCCCCAAGGAGGAGCAGGCAGCAGCCACTCCCCTGCTCTGGGCAGGGCTCAGCTCTGACCACTGGACTCTGCCCATCCCCTCCTACCTGAAGTTGGGGTTGATGTTCACGTGGTGTATGGCCTCCACCGTGCGGATGTCGCTGCCGCGGCACACGGCCACGTTGCAGTTGACACAATGGAAGTAAACATCATCCGGGTCGTGCAGCTGCCGCCTCTCGCTGCTCCTGGCTTCCTTCATTTGCCAGCTGAGAACAGCATCTCTCTGCAACTCCAGGATCTGCAAGGAGGCAGGAGGATGGAGTCAGTAAGGGTGACACACAGACAGGCTGCAGGTGCAGTAAGAGATGGAGCCATAGAGAGATGCAGCATCCTGGGAAGCACAAGCTGCATGGAAAGACAGATGTGCTGTGCCATACAGCTCCATTTACCCCTCTCCAGAAGCCAGCACTGCCTCAGGGGGAGAGCAGGCACCTAAAATCAGTGAGCAGAGGGCTGCACCTACAGGCAGATGCAGGAAGGAGCAGCACGGCCCTCCCTGTGCTCACCTTCAGGCGGTACTCCCGCTCCGGCATGGCTTGCACTGTGCTGATGGCCCTTTCCATGAGCTCCACGAGGTTCTCATTGAGCTGCTCCCGGGACACCTCCCGGCTGTTGGCTTTGGCGAGGACAGAGTACACACTGTTCTGGGCACGGGCACGACCCCGGGCCTGCAGCAGAGAGAACAAACACTGCAGGGTGGCTGAGCCCCTCATGCCGCAGGATGCACAGGGCAGGGCAGAGTGCTCCCTCTGCACCCTGCACCTCCGCAGGCAATGCTGTGCCAGGGCTGGGGTCACCCCCAAGGAGCTGTCAGTAGGCACCAGGGGTGTGGGGGGCTCCCCAGGTGCCACCCAGGTGTCTCAGTACTGGGGGGATCCTGAGTGCTACCTGCACCATGGCAATCTCGTTGGTCATCAGCCCATAGCGCACCACAATGTTGCACTCAGGGATGTCCAGGCCCTCCTCGGCCACGCTGGTGGAAAAGAGCAGGTTGAGCTCCCCGCTGCGGAACAGTGTGATCACGTCCTGCTGCTCATTCTGGGGAGAGTGGGGGGGACACTTCAGTGGTACCCCAGGACTGCGGGCTGTGCACGGCTCCGAGCCCCTAACAGCACCCACGGCACCCACAGAGTGTGCAGAGAGGGGTCGGGCTGGATCCCCATCTGGTTCCCCCCCATCATTAGCACTGCCCTGGAGCACAGCAGGGCCGTGTACACCCTGGGCCCCCCACCTGGGTCATGCGCTTGGCCTGGTTGCTGTAGCCGGTACCGGTGAGCACGGCCGCCCTGATGTGCCGCCCGCACAGCCCAGCCGTGTCCTGCAGCCAGCTGAGCAGGCTGTGAGCGCTCTGCCGGGTCTTGGTGAACACGATGCCACGAGATGAATCCTGGGGCTGGAAGTGCTTCTGCAGGATCTCCTCCAGTTTGCTCAGCCGGGGGTTTTCGTAGCGCTGGTCTCCGGCCAACGCCAGCAGCGTGGCCCTGTTCTCTGTGCAGAGAAGTGGGAGTGAGGGCTGCGCCCCAAAAGCAGCCCCCAAAAGCCCCTGCTGCTCCCCTCCATCTTTCCTTTACCCTCAAAGGTGGTGGCCAGGAAGCGCTCGGTGGGGTCCTTCATGTCTCTCTCATCAGCATAGAACTGCTGCAGGCACTGGAAGGCGTCCATCATGCGCACGGTGTCGTTGATCAGCAGTGCGTCGTTGTACTTGCGCAGGTGCAGCGCACACACCCGCGTCTTGCGACAAAACCTCTCAGCCGCTGGTTAAGAGCAGTGACAGTGAGGTCACATCCTGCCCCGCCAGCCCAGCGCCCCCCCAGGACCCTGACCTGGGCAAGCTCCTCACCTTTGTTCTCCAGCTCCACAATGCGCTGCTCGTACAACTGTGTGCCAAAGTCCTGCGGCAGCCCAGGCACCTCCATGTGCTCCTGGATCCATGCCATGATCTTCTTCAGCCGCTGGCCAAAGGGGTCCTGGAGGCAGAGGGGGCTCAGGACCCACGGGGTTGGGGATATTGCTTTGGTCACCCTTGGGGGCACAGCCAGGGGGGGCTTGGGGTGGTTTGCAAGGTAGGACCCTGGTGGGCTCTGGGTGAGCTGATTCCTGCACCGAATAGCCAGGGGAGACCCCCGGCTCAGCAGCAAATGGGAGCTTTGGGGTCACAGGGAGCAGCACTGTGGGCTCAACCCACCACCTCTCACCTGTGCTCTCTCCTGGCACAAGTCATACTGCTTCCTGGGCTGGGGCACGTGGCTCTGCAGGTGCTGTGCGTGCTCCTGCGCTGATGTGATCACCTCGGTGTCCAAGTTGGCACAGATCTGAAAGGGGAGAGCCCCAAAGCCAGCCCTGAGGCCCAGCAGCCCAGTGCCATGCAGTGCACTGCAGGATGCCCGAACCCACCCCATCTGGAGTCCCAGAAGCTCAGGAGCAGCGAGGAGCACCCACCTGCAGGATGTGCTCCACAGCCCCTTCGAAGGAAGTTTCCCCCCCGGTGCCAGGGGACGCCGTCAGGCCCAGGATCTGCGGCAGGTCCCGCTGCCCGCTGAGCTTCTTCTGGAGGTAACTCAGCATGATCTTGTTGTAGACAGCTTCCTTGTGAGTGTGGTGGCACTCGTCTATCACCAGCAGGGAGAAATCTGGGCGGGCAAAGCAGGGCAGCGTGGTGAGCCGCTCATCCCGGGGCAGCCCCCAGCCCGGCCGTGGGGTCCCACCTGTCAGCTCCACGTGCTCCTCCTCCTCCCCGCTGAGCAGCGCGTTCTGCAGGATCTGCGCCGTGCAGATGATCACATCGCTGCCCTTCGCCAGCTGCCCGAAGAAGCATTTGTGACTGCTGTCCCCGCTGACCGCTGTCACTTTGAAGGCGTCGCGCAGGACGTGGAACTCCTTCTCCAAGTGCTGCTGCACCAGGTGCACCTGATGGGCGCCCAAAAGCTCGTCAGTCCCGGCCGTGGCCTCACCGCCCCCCGGGGTGCGGGGTCCCCGAGCACCTTGTTGACCAGCACGGCCACCCGGCCGCCCCGCCGCCCCTCCAGGTGCCGCCTGCAGACGTGCACGGCCGCGCGCGTTTTGCCGGCTCCCGTGGGCAGCCACACGATGCTGTTACGGCCGCGCAGGGCCGGGGCCACCACCTCGATCTGGTACCCGCAGAGCTCCATCGCCGCGTCCCGGCTGGGGAATGGAGCACGGCAGGGACGGAAGGAGAGGACAGCGGGGCCGCCCGCCGTGCCGAGCTGCGCTGGAAAAGCCCCGTTAGGGCCGCTCCGCACCGCAACCCCGCCGCCCCCGGGCCACCCCCCCGCCGGGAGCCTCGGACCTGAATTGAAACCGAAAGCAGGCGGAGCTCCGCGGCGTCATCGCGCTCCGAGGGCGGCCCCGCGCGCCCCATATCGGACTTCTGCACCCCAACCACCACCCATCCTCTCACCCATTGCCGCCCCCCCCGGTCCCGCTGCAGGGTCAGGATCAGCCCCGGTCAGGCACAGGGACAGCCGGCTCTGCACAAGTACATTTAATTAAAAAATAAAAAATAATTACAAAAAAAAAACAGTCACATGGAAACATGGAATGGGTGGACGCAAACAGTGGGACAGTCTGCTCCCACCCCAGCAAGGCCAGTGAGCCTGTAGAGCAGCACCAGAGTTCACACAGCAAGGACAGCACAGGGGGGTAAGGCAGCAGGCGAACAAATGCGGGACAGGGGAGGGGGGCACATTAATGCTACGTGGGACGCACCGCAGCACAGCTCCCAGGGAGGCACAGGGACACACGGGCACAAGGAGGGATGCACACAACAGCCAGCCCCAACCCCGGGGCTGCAGGACAGCAAGGGGAAGGGGGGTTAGGCCCCCACTCACAGCAAGGAGATGGAAGAGCCCCCACCACTCCTTGCAGGGCTACAAGCAGTGGGGGGAGAGCAGGCGGCTGTGCTCCTGCAGGAGGGAAGAGCTGATAGAGGCAGCAGGAGGAGGGGAACCCCCCAACTCAGCACCTCTGCCCTGCAGCCTGGGGGGGCCGGGAGGTGCCCCACAGTACATTCAAGAAGAGGGGCAGGTGCTGCCTGTGCATGGACGGGAGCAGAGGCTGAGGTCCGTGCGGAACACCAAAGCACTTGTGTGCCCCTGCCCTGGCACCGAGCGGGGGCAGAAGGCACAACCCTGGGGGGAGAGGCAGCCCTGCTCCAGTCCCCGCTTCCACAACCCCCAAAAGAGGGACTGGCAGCACCGCAGCTGCCCAGCCCCCAGCCCCCCAGCAGCAGCAAACCCAGCAGCAGCCCCTGCCCACAGAACAGGGCCGCATCCCGGATGGCCCCTCCCTGACAGTGGGAGCAGGGGGGGTCGTGGCAGCCACGGCACATCCAGACCACCCCCTACTTGTCGATGAGCCCCCCTTCCTTCAGCTTGAAGTAGAAGAACTTCTCCAGGGTGTTGGCACACTTGCAGTAGTCGCTGTCGGGCGGGTTGTACTCGCGGCAGTTGGTGATGATGCGCTGCAGGTCGGCAATGAACAGCTTCTTGGTGACGTAGTAGCGGTTCTTCAGGCGCTCAGTCATGGTCTTCAGGTCTGGGGGTGGGAAGGAGTTGGGTCCCATCACACCACTGTGCCCCCCTCCTGCCACCAGACACAGCCAGGGGGGGCCCTGATGGGTCCCATTCTACTGCCCAGCTCACCCCCTGGGACACCCCCTGCCCAGCACTGCACCAGCACTGCAACCCCCGTCACCCCCCCAGGCACCCACCAATAGGGAAGCGGATGATTTCATAGTAGTCCGGTGCCTCTGACTTCTTCACCGGCTCCATGAAGGGCCACGCACTGGGGTGGGTCTGGGGAGAGAGGGGCAGAGTTACTGCATCAGCCCCTGCCCTGTGCCCACAGCCCAGGGGGCAGCTGGCAGTCCCTTCCCAGGGACAGCATGGGGCACAGCACAGGAGCGCACGCCAGCCCTGCACCTTGATCTGGGCCAGGAGATTCTTCAGGGTGTTGTAGAGCTGGTCTGGGTCCTTCAGCTCCTTCCTGCAGGGCAGAGCAGAGCCCATCAGCACGAGGATCCAGCACCCTCATACCAGGCTACCTCTGCAGGGCCAGAGGTGGCACAGAGCAGGAGCCCATGGCTCCAGTGCACCCTGGGATCCCTCACTCACCCCTTCTCCTTCCCCAGTGGTTTCCAACCCGTTTCTCCTGGAAGGAAAGGGTCAGCATCATCAGAGGGCTCTGCCCCCACACACGTGGGGCACTGCACCTCACCGAGGGGTCACCCCCAACCCCCAGGCAGCACAGAGAGCTCACGGATGCCGGGGACGCTCTCAATGGGGATCTGCCGCACGCCCTCCTTGAAGCAGGTCAGGCCAGGGTAGACCTTGCGGATCTGTGCTTGCTTCCTCTCAATCAGCTTCTTGATGATCTGCAATAGGAAAGCGGTGAGCGAGGGACGGTTCCCAAAGGCTGGCACACCCCGTCCCCTCACTTCTGGGGAGGGTCAGAGGTACCTCCTTCTGCTTCTTGATGATGTGGGAGAGCTCGGTATAGGGGATGCGGGGGTTCAGCTCACACTCCATCAAGGTTGCCCCCTCATAGTCCTTGATGTAGCCCAGGTAGCGGCTTTTGGGGACCTTGATGTCCTTGGAGAAGCCCTGGGAGGGGAAGAGGGGTGAGAGGGAGCTCAGGGACAGAGGGTCGGGCTGGTGGGGGGAGCAGCAGGGAAAGGAACCCACCTGCTTCTTGAAGTAGCCAATGGCATACTCATCGGCGTAGGTGAGGAAGTAGAGGATGTTGTGCTTGATGTGGTACTCCTTCAGGTGGTTCATCAGGTGTGTCCCATAGCCCTGGGGGGGCTGCCGTGAGATGGGACCCTCACACCCCCAAGGCAGCCTGTAAGCCCCCCCAGGGGGGCTACGGCCTCACCTTCACTTGCTCGTTGGATGTCACGGCGCAGAAAACGATCTCGGTGAAGCCCTGGGTGGGGAACATGCGGAAGCAGATGCCCCCAATCACGCGGCCATCCTTGATGAGTGCCAAGGTCTTGTGCTTCCTGCGGCCAAACCAGCAGTGAGACGGGGGGAGCCCCCCGCAGCCCCCGCGCCCCCCAGCACCCACGGGTCGAAGACGAGGCGGGTGATGTACTCCTTGGGCATGCGGGGCAGCTGGTGCGAGAAGACGTTCTGCAGGCCCACCAGCCACATCAGGATCTTCTTGTTGGACTTCTGCGAGAGCGAGTTGCCGATGACGTGGAACTCGATGATGCCGCGACGCTCCTCCAGCCGGGCGGTCTCATCCCGCGCCGCGTTGGCCGACAACAGGCTGGTCTGCATAGGAGGCAGCTGAGCCCCCCCGGCCCCAGGACCTCAGAGCCCTCCAGGTGCCAGCACCCCACGAGCTGCGCCCCACAGCGGTGCCATCCCAACGTGCCCCCCCCTGCCCCATACCTCAGGGCCCAGCATGGCAGCGGGGTCGGTGATGGTCAGCATCACCTCGTTCACCAGCTCCATGGGGATGTCGCCCATCACGCGGATCCTCTTGGCATCCTCCAGCGTCAGGCTCTCAGGCAGCTTCCGTTTCTCCCCTGGGGCAGCACGCAGCTCGTCAGGCTGAGCCCCCAGCGCTGGGCTGGAGCCATTCCCACCCCCTGCACCGCCCTACCTGGCAGAGGCTCCGGCGTGCCGGTGTCCATGCTCGTGGCCAAGCTGCTGCTGCTGAGCTTCTTGCTGAAGAGCGGAGCGCTGGGCACAGTGACGGCACTGACGGTGGCTGCAGGAGAGCAGGAAGCCATAAGACTGAGGAAGCCCCATCCACAAAGCAGCCGTGACAGCACCGGCCCGGCCAGCACCCTGCGGTACCTGGACGTGACACCAGCTGGGCGCCCTCTGCAGCCGGCACAGTGAAATCTGCCTCCCATATGGGTGAGTTCTCACCGTAGATCTCCTCCTCCAGCATGGACAGGAACCTGGCAGCAAGCAGCCGAGCTGGGTGCTCACAGCCCCGTGGGGAGCACAGGGGAAACGGCCGCGCCGATGGCAGCCCCGTGCCAGGCACCTACTTGGGGAAGTGGGTGAGGATCAGCGTGCGCTTCTCCGGCACCAGCTTGTCCTTCTCCACCCGGAACTTCTCCAGCAGCTGCCGGCGGGTGACGGTGAAGATGGACTTGAGGAGGCTGCGCCCAAAGACGTGCGTGGTCTCGTAGCGGGGAAGGCTGTCGCAGCTCTGCGGCACGTGGCAGTAGCAAAGCCACCTGTAGGGGACAGTGCGCTCCTGGGGCTGCGATCCCCCCGGCAGCAATGCTGCTGGAAGAGACCCGGGCAGAGGCAGCCCCCCCCACCTGGTGTAGTTGACCTTGTAGGTGGCCACGTCGTCATTCTGCGAGCGCTGTCGGAACTGCGACGGCGTCTCCAGCTTCCAGTAGTTGAGGCAGAGCAGGAACATCTTGGAGAGCTCGTACATTGTCTGCCGCTCCTTGGGCGGGAGGTGGCTGAACTTGTACTGCACGAAGTTCAGGACCCCCTGAGGGGGAGGAGTGGGTTGGAGGGTGCCAGGGCCACGGGTCACTGTGCTGCAGAGCCCAGCCGCCCGCAGGCACCTCCAAGATCCAAGCAGGATCCTGGAGAGGCGGCAGGGTGCAGGGTTTTCAGCCCAGCCTGCCCACAGCTCAAGTCTCCAGCACAGCCCACTCACCTGCTCGATGTTGGGTTTCTCAAATGGGGGGCTCCCCAGCGACCCCTCGACCACCGGCTGGCTCATCTGCAGGATGCACTTCCTGAGGAGCTGCAAAGACCCCACGGGACACCGTCAGCAGCTCAATGCCCGCTCCTTCCACAGACGCCTCCCTTCCCGGGAGATCAGACACAGCAGCTCTGCAGCTCTGCAGCTCTGCAATGGGGCTGCACGGAGCGCAGCTGCCCGCAGGTTGGGCAGAGGGTGAGCAGCAGGACAGACGGACGCACCTTGAACAGGTAGAAATAGACCTGCTTGGTGTCCGTGTCCTCCTCCTTGTGCACTGACATGAAGAGGTTCTCCACGTCCACCACCATGCCCAGCAGCCGGTTGATCTCCTCCTCGGAGACGTTCTCCAGGTGGGACACGTGGTCGGCTGCGGCAGAGACAGCACGTGGTGAGATGGGGGGTGGGCGCCGCGCCCCATCCCGGGGGTCCCAGCGGCGGTGCAGCCCCGGGGCTGTGGGGGGGGGGTTACCCAAGGCGTGGCCGCAGCTGCGGCAGGGCTCGCTCAGGTTGGTCACCGGCTGCTGCAGGTCCATGCGGGGGGCGGTGGGAGGGTTGGGGTTCTTCCAGCCGTTGCACTTGCAGGCATCGTTAGCCTGCGAGGAGGGATGTGGATCACAACGCAGCCAACAAACGGCCGAACACCTTCACCCACCCACCTCCACAAACCCCGCGCCCATCCCAGCCCAGCGCCGAAGCTTTTCCCTGTTAGCAGCCTCAGGATCGCGCTCTCCCCGCCCGTGCACCCCCAGCGCAGCTCGGCGCCCCGCCGCCCCCCCTTCCCGCAGCGCATCCCGGCACTCCGCAACTCCGACCCCGCAAATCTCAGCGTGCGGTTCCCGCGCCCCCCGCCCGCGCGCGGCCCCGCATCCCCTCCCGCACGGAGCGGCATCCCCGCCCCGCAGCCCCCCCCGCGCCCACCTTGCAGGCCGAGAACACCCCCAGCTTCTCCAGCTTCTTGCCGCGGGGGAAGCCCCGCACCTGCGCCTTGCGCTGACTCGCCCGCTGCTGCTGGCTGAGCCCGGGCCGCGCCGGATCGCTGGATCCCGCCCCGCCCGCTGCTCCCGGAGCCGCCCCCCCGCTCCCCACCCCGGCGTTCGGCGGCGCCGCCGTTCCCGGAGCCGGCGGGGGTCTCCCGGGTTGCGCGGCCTCCGGCTCCGCCATGCCGGGCTCGGCGTGCGCTCCGAGCTCACTGCGCCTGCGCGCCGGGCACGCCGGGAGCTGCCGTCGGCGGCGGGGAGGGCTGAGCGGGGGGTACCGGGACGGCGGACGGCGCCCCGCACCCCCGGGTGGGGACCGGGCTGGCGGCCGGGCGCTCCGAGCTCGGCGTCCCGGCGCAAAGGAAGCCCGCTGAGGGCTCACCGTGGAGCCGCGGCTCGGGGCGCCCATCCCGGGGCTGCGCCGGTAACGCGGAGCCGACGCTCAGTGGGGGGGCTACCGGGGGTCGCCGGCCCGGGGTCCGGTATCGGGGCCGTGGGAACGGATCCGCCGCGCCGCCAAATACGGAGCGTGGCATCAGCCACCGCCGGGAAACGCGGAGCGGACGGTGCCCGGCTGCCCCAACGCGGAGCGGCTCCGCCCGCAGCCCGGCGGGGGGGCAGGTTTGGCCGAACGTCCTTCGTGGGGAACCGAGCAGCGCCTGGAACGTGCGAGCAGCGGCGGGGCGGGGGGAGGTGGGAGGAGCTGGGGCTGCGGGGGGAGGGACGGCTGCTGTCCCCGCTCCGGCAGCGCGGAGAACGTCCCTGCGCCTTCCCGAAGCGTCCGGCGCTGTCCCGGAGGGCTCCCCGTGTCCGTGTTGCTGTGCACGAGCGGGAGCCCTCCGTGTCCGTCCTCCTCCGCCGGGACGGGGTGCGGAGCTGTGCCAGGGATGCGCCCTTTGCGGCTCAGCGCAGCTCCCGGGACGGCCGTCCCGCCGCGTGAGTCAAACCAACAAACACACGAACCGTGTCTGTAAAAGTCAGGGAAGTTTATTACATATCAAAAATAAACCTTCGCGCTTTGGCCAGAGATCCCCCCCCCCGCGCCAGGGCCGGCACAGCCCCGCTCTGCGGCCGGCGGTGCCCCAGCACCGGGCTCAGCCCGGCCCCGCGCTGCTCCATCACGCCTTGGCTCTCTCTGCTCCATCCTCGGCGTTGGCCGCCGGCTGTGCCGCTGCTGCCGGCAGCTGGATGGGCACGTTCCTCTCGTTGGGCGGCGGCAGGGCCAGCCGGGGGGCTTCGATACGCAGCTGCCCCTCGCTGGACAGGGAGCAGGTCAGCGCCTCGGCGTCCACCTCCTCGGGCACGTCCCACTCGCGCTTCAGCACCTCGTACTTGTAGGAGAAGGAGCCCTTCTCGTCCGTGTTCTGCGTCTCCTTCTGCCCCACCAGCACCACCTTCCTGCCCACCACCTTCACCGACAGCTGCTCGGGGGCGAAGTCCTTCACGTCCTGGCAGACGGAGAAGCCCTCCCCGGAGCCCTGGGTCAGAGCCGCGCTGCTGCTCGGCGCCCGCTCGATGCTGACGCGGTTGGAGCTGCTCCCGCTGCTCAGGAGCTGCTCGAAGCTGCTCATGAACTGCCGAGCCCTCTCCATCTCCATCCGAATCTCCCTCTCCAGCTCAGCGAAGAGGGTCCCCGGGTGCGGCCAGAGGGTGCGGACGGGTCCCAGCCACGGGAACAGAGACCCGGAGGTGGGCGGCATGAAGTGCAGGCGGCAAAGCATCTCTGCGGGTGCTGCGGCTGAGCTGTGCGCGGGGCTGGAGCGGTGCTGGGCTGCCGCCGGGACGCGGGGTTTTATCCTGCTCTCCCCAGGGGTGTGCCCCTTCCAGAACGCTCTCTCCCTACGCACCGTCCTGGAGCCATCTCCTATTTTTGCGCGGCTGATTATCCGCCGGCCAAAATAGCAGCGCCTGCTTCTGGGGCCGAGTCACCCTCCGCAAATAGGGAGCTGCAGTCACCGCCCGGGCTCGGGTTTCTGCGGAGCCACCGTGATGCGGCACCGCCGGCCGAGGGGGGCAAACAAAGCCCTCCCGCAGCCACGCGTTGCAGCGCGGGTCACGCCGCGCAGGGACAGTCCCGGCCCCGTGCTGTCACCGCTGCCCGACGGCTCTGGCACTTTCCAGACCCGTCTCCGCGTTCGGGACTCTGTACAGCCCTGAACGCAGCGTCTGTGCGTCCTGCGTGGGGTGGGCACGACTTTGCTTCGGTGGGGTCCCAACAGCGCCCGGTGGGTGGGTCGCATTGCTGCGGGGGGGTTCTGTGAGTGGGGCAGGGGAGAAATGGGCCGAGGGGGGGGGGATGGCAGCGAGGAGGGGAGTCCGGCCCCGCTCCCTGCCGGGAAGCAGAAAGGACACGCATTTTTGGCAGGGGCGGCTCGGGCATCCCGCTCGGAGGCTGAGGTGATGCTGCTAATTATAATTCGGGAGAGCGGAGCTACAAGAGTAAGAGCGAAGGTATGTAGGCCGTGAGGTAAGAGCTGCCTCACCTCAGCGATGAGTAACAAGAATGAGCTGGAACCGGCCAGAAGGAGCTGCTCTTTTCTCCCGAGGGTGACGACATCCGCGGGCAGAGGCCACTCCTCCCGGGGAGGGCAATAAAAGCCGCGGGCGCCGGAGCCGGAGCACAGCGCTCCCAACTCTCGGAGAGGAAACAGCTGAGAGCAAAGAGCTGAGATCAGCAGCAGCAGCAGCAGCAGCAGCAGCAGCAGCAGCAGCAGCAGCAGCGACATCAACGATATCAACAACATCAACAACGATGCTTTGCCGGATGCACCTCGCTCCATTCGCTTCCAGCTCCCTGGCCACCCGGCTGGGCACGGTGAGGACCCTCTGGCCGCACGCAGAGACCATCTTCAGCGAGCTGCAGCAGGAGATGGAGAAGGCTCGGCAGTTCATGAGCAGCTTCGAGCAGCTCCTGAGCAGCCACGGACCCATTGCCGCAGAGCAGGCAGCGAGCAGCAGCACAGCCCCGGCCCAGGTCACCGAGGGGGGATTCTCCGTCTGCCAGGATGTGAAGAACTTCGCCCCCGAGCAGCTGTCGGTGAAGGTGGTGGGCAGGAAGGTGGTGCTGGTGGGGCAGAAGGAGACGCAGAACACGGACGAGAAGGGCTCCTTCTCCTACAAGTACGAGGTGCTGAAGCGCGAGTGGGACGTGCCCGAGGAGGTGGACGCCGAGGCGCTGACCTGCTCCCTGTCCCCAGAGGGGCAGCTGCGCATTGAGGCCCCCCGGCTGGCCCTGCCATCTGCTGCTGAGAGGAACGTGCCCATCCAGGTGAGCCCCGCAGCTCCTCAGCTCGGGGCAGCCAAGGATGGAGCTGCCAGCAAAGCCAAGGTGTGATGGGACGGAACGACGGTCTGCATTGGGACCAGCAGAGACGGCAGTGAGTCTCGGGCTGCAGCCCAGACACGCTCCATCCGTCATGTTTTTCACTATACTGGAATGTTCTTGTTTTTGTATCCAATAAAAAAATCCTTTTGCATAGAATTTGGTTGTGCTTCTTTTGTAGGGGGTGATTGATGGGGTGGCTGAGCTTTGGTCTCAGCTCTTGGGGGGTGTATGGAGAGGGTAAAACCGTCCCTGCTCTTGGTGCTACAGGGCTGACAGCAGAGCTACTGTGCTGCTGCCTGCACCATCTCCATAGCCCTCATGCTCAGCCCAGTGTCTCTGAAGAGCAAATAACCATGCTGGAAGAAGCGGTAGGTGGAGGCTGTCCCGTCACAACTACTTTTCTCCCCAAACAGCTTAGAAAGGAGCTGCAGATCCTTCTGGTATGAAAGCAGCAGGTAACGTGGAACCAGGCTCCAGCACTACCCCCACCTCCAGCACTTGTGGCCAGGTCTGGGCAGGTCCGCAGGCATGCAGGCACACCTGTTTGTGTCAGAGCTGCTCGGAGCTCAGGCAGCTCTTCCCTAGTAGTGCCAGCAGCACAGAGGCTCTGCAGAGCACAGACCCAAACTGGAGTCCCTCACGGCTGAACAGCACAGGCTGGGGCAGCAGCGGGACACCCTGAGAGCATCACAGCCTCCGTCAGGGAGATGGAGACCCCGAGGTATAGGCCAGAAATGAAGTCCTGCCAACCAGGAACGTCTGTACAAGAAACCAGCAGATGGCAACAGCACCTCGCTCTGTGTTTCAGCTGCTGCTCAGCTGGGAGTGGGTAACCGGTGTCCAACAGGTCCCTCTTTTGCTGCTGGAGAACCCAGAAACACCAGCAAACCATCCTGGAAGCGATGGGATCTCTGACACCTCATGAGGGTTCCGAGCTCCTCCAGCAGATGAACAGCCATACAGAAACAACACGACATGAGCATCGTTTGGTACTAGAGGCATTTGCTGACCAACAGTTTGAGCACACAATCTCGCAGTTCGCCCAGCTCTCATGTAAATCCCAATTCCTGTGCATACTGCTCCTCCCACCTCTCCTCAGCTTCTGCTATAGCTAGTTAGCCCAGAAGCGCAGTGATGAGCAGTTCTCACTGTTTACCTCAAGGTGCTGCTGCACACGATGACCAGCACAGCAAACCAGCTCCTCGTAAGGACAGACAGGAGCTCTCTGCAGCTCCATGCGGGAATCCCTCCCTCACGAGGCAGCTGCTGCAGAAGCACAACCCAGATGTGAGGGGAAACCAGCAGACACTTCTCCCTGCCAAGGGAAGGACGGGCACGTCCTGTTCTGTTCTGCTCCTGCTTGAGCTGGTTAAGAAACACGAACATTGTTGATCCTGGTGGGTTTATAAAAAGTTTCCTTTAATCACACAAAACTGAAGTTTGTGATGAAGAGTAGCTTGACAGTTCCTCTTAAATACCAGTATGCATAAGACACTGCATGAGGCACTAGGCAGCAGCCAACATCAGTTAGAGTCTGGCAAGAGAAGCCATTTTAATACCTCCCTTCACACCGTGTGGGATTACAGGCTTTTGCAATACACAGTTTTCACTGACAGGTCACCCGAGGTTTCCCCTGCCCCACTTCTGTACATCAGTAAACCATGTGTATTCACACCAGGGAAGGGAAAACATTCGTGGCATCACAACCATCAAAAAAAGACAATTTTCTATACAAGATTCTCTTTTTTTTTTGCAAAAGTTGCAACAGGGTGATGCATTACGACAGAACCAGAGATAGAAAAGAAGTTGGCATGCGAGAGTCCAACACAAATGAAGACAACAGGCAGCTAGTTGTATGTTCTATATTGACAAGATACTGATTGGTTACATGAAGAAACATACAATACAAAATACAGAAGAAATCAGTTTTTCTTCCCTCTGCCCCACCCCAAAATACTCATAATTGATTTGGTCAATAAGTGGCTGAAGAGCCGGAGTTTGTCACTATAATGCTACAGTTTAGTGGTTGTTCTAGGCATATCGTACTGGTATTCGCCTTAGCTTTTACACGTGGGTAACTTTAAACAAGGCTGTCTAGTCTCAATATCCCTTTGTTTCCAATAGTGAACTACAGTACTGTGGGACCTGGGTGCTGCTGGCCCTCACCCGTGGGGAGGGATGAGCTGGCTGGGCAGACACCAGGTCGTGCATCCACCACCACCAGGAAGAGGGAAGAGCAGAAGTTCATATATTAAAAAAGTGACTTAAGACTTAGAATTGAATTAGTATTTGTACAGAAAGGTGCAGGTGGAAGAACTCCCTCCAGCCTATGATCAGAAAGGGATGGAGAAATCACAGCAGCCACCGGCAGCAGCTGCTCTACGGTAAGTGCGATTGTTAGCATGGATTCCAGTCACGTCCTTCCAGGGCTCCGTCGGGCGAGATCAGCTGCTCAATTGCTGCAGCACTGGCTCCTGCTGGGCTGACTGCTCTCCTGAAGGTCGACCACCCGATTCCTGCCCGGACCACCTGGAGCATTCTGGGGTTCATTTTTTGGCAGTTTCTTGGCTAGGAAAGAAGCAAGACATCAGCAGGCTGCACACTGCAGACCACGCGCCGAGCTCAGCTCTGCTCCAGCCCCAGCCTCCACCTCTCAAGGCGCTCAGGACTGGACACCGCTGGCAGCACAAGTACATTAAACCTGCTTGTAGCTGACACCAATTCTGCTCCACCCTCATTCACTCCAGATAAAGGGAGAGAGGGAACAAGGTTTGCGCTACCTGGGTGACCACACACACAAGTCTAACAACCTGCTCATACATAAACCAGGTTTATGTGAGGTAAGAGCCTCCAGAACTCAGCTGACACAGATCCTGTGGTTTTCAGTGGGCTGTACTGCCGGTGCTCAGAGCTACCCCAGACACCCTTTTCACACACACACTTACCTATTGCCATGAAGATTTCATTCACATTCATTGCTGTCTTTGCTGATGTCTCCATGAACAGCAAGCTGTTGTCATCTGCATATGTTTGTGCATCCTAGAAACAATAACATTAGAGTGATAAAGGCATCCTGCCAGGAGGAGGCACATGCAGGCTCCACATACTCGCTGGCATTACTAAACACAGAAGACAGCCTCTGCCCAGTAGACGTGCAGTACTGACAGGAGCACATGGCTGAGGTGCCAGCATCAGAGCCAGGACACAGCAGCACAGGTTGTTTGTGAGCTCCATGTGGACACCGTGTCTCAAGCAACTTAACACACCTTGTACTTTGGTTGGCTGGGAGTTTAACACACTTCAATGTGCTGCAAGCAGTCCTGTGCAGAGGTCTTAGAGATAAGAGCTTCTACTAAGAAATCTGCCTCAGACAACTTGAGGTAAGAGTTGTGAAGACTAGAAAACAGCTTCAGGTGTCTTATCTAAAAGATGCCATTTCATACATTGCTGAAGACAGACCCTGATAAGTAAGACAGCAGCAGAGACTGATAATACAAACTTGTTCCCTATGGGCCTTCGTAACCTAACTCCTGACTGTAACCAACAAGAGCTACAAGTATTGTGACAAACCTACAGGGGGAAGGCAGACTTCAAGGGGCACCCTGGGGTCCTCAGCAGCACTGATGTTAACTTCCACACTTTCTCCTTAGAGCACTTTTGACATGAATATCTCCTAGAGCTGATCAGAGAGCTGCTTTCCTGGCTGCTCAGGTAGCAGCTGAACCACATGCCCACTTACCTGGAAATCCACAGCTCTCTTGGTAGCAAGGTCTGCCTTGTTTCCTGCTAGTGCAATTACAATATTGGGGCTAGCCTGCCTCTGCAGCTCTTTCACCCAGTTCTTGGCTCGTACAAATGTGTCCTGGAAGTAAACAGGAGGCAGTCAGGAAAGGCAGCCTCTTATTAATGCACAATGAAGATATGATTAGAACAAGTCTTTCCTGTAAGAAGCGTTCTGCCTCTACAGCCCTTTGTAGCAGGATTCTTTATCAGCTTAGACAGCCTTGGTCAGGAACAAGGAAGTGGCCGTGAGCTTAAGAAACTCAGTACCTGCAGGCAGGCATCTGCAGCAGCCCCAAACCCAGAACTCTCCCATGGAACTGAGAAGCATCAGATATAAGTGCAGATGCCTCCCTCCCAGCAGACGCTTCAGGCCCTGGTGCAGAACTCACTGTGTTAGTGATGTCGTAGACAACAATGGCTGCCTGAGCACCTCGGTAGTACATGGGTGCCAGGCTGTGATACCGCTCCTGTCCCGCCGTGTCCCATATTTCAAACTTCACCGTTGTGTCATCCAGACAAACTGTCTGCGTTAGGAAGGCAGCTGAAAGAGAAGAGGTGTTTGCCTTATCTCCAGCTGGAGAGCTACAGCAAGAGCCAGCAGCTCAGAGCAGTTCTGCTTTTGCACAAGAGCTGGCAGAAGCCCCAGCCAGGCCAGCACACTGCCACCTGCTGTGCAAGTCACAGCTCTGCTGTGTTACAAGCTACTTATACCAGGGAACCAGAGAGCCACCAGGCAGCAGGCTGCCAGCAGAAAGGTGGCTCCGAGCACCCAGCATGCAGCCTGCCATTTCACTG
Source organism: Excalfactoria chinensis (assembly GCF_039878825.1). Taxonomy (NCBI): domain Eukaryota; kingdom Metazoa; phylum Chordata; class Aves; order Galliformes; family Phasianidae; genus Excalfactoria; species Excalfactoria chinensis. Next base: position 346,854 of record NC_092848.1, on the reverse strand, counting down.
CTACCCAATTGGTCTAGAAACCAGTTATTTTCTTGTTCCAGCACGAGTAACGCCATACTTTCACTTCAGTTCTAATACAGCCAAGCTTGAACATGGACTGAGGTAGAACAGCAGATCACTCACACAGCCCCATGTGGCAAAGCATTAAGCCCTGCCTGCCCGTAAGCTGTCCTGCTTCCCATATGGGTCACTACCGGGGCAGATGAAGCCTCTCAGTGCACATCTCCTCACATTACCACTCAGAAGGCTGGGTGCCGACTGACCTTTGATTGGTGACACCACACTGACTATTTTAAGCTAAAGAACTGCTGGGCCTGAAAGAGATGTGGAAGTAGTTTATTTTATCAGTCTACAAACAAGCCCGATATCCCAGGTCCTGGTCAGAAAACATAATTGAAGCTATAAACTAAGCTGAATGCCTCAGATCTAATTAGAAATAGGAATTCAAACACTGGAAGACGCCTCAGAGGCAGAGCACTCGTGGTTGCCATAGCAGTGTTCGCTGGTGCACTGATCTCCACACTAACAAACTGCAGACCAAGAGTTAAAGCATTAGCTGCTTGACTATTTATAGCAAAAAGCCCAGACCAGACTGAAATAGCCATTAATACCCCTGATAGCCCTGGGCTGCATTTGCAAGGCCAGCATCTTCTAACCACCAGCATCTGGAGCTGGCACTCACCTCCAATCGTGCTCTCCTGGTACTCATGGAACTGCCCCTTCACGAAGCGCAGAACAAGGCTGGATTTCCCCACTGCCGACTCTCCCAGCAGGACGAGTTTGAACTGACAGATTTTGTTTCCAGCAGCTGGTCCATTCGGTCGAGCAGCTCCACCTCGACCTGCCATTGTGGCCTAAGTGCAGGAGTGCCAAGAGTTAAGGATGCTGCAGATTCTGCACTGGATCCACCTGGAAGCAGGCTGCAACTGGAAGAGGAGGTCAGAGTTAGTGACATGCTCTCGGAGCAGCCCTACCAGTTCCAGAGGTGGTTTTGACCCACAGCCTCTATCAGCACAGACAGCTGCTGCTCCTTCCCACTGAGGAAGGTTACTGGCCGCAAGCACTGCAGCACATCAGGCAGTTTCTATCAGTCAGCAGCTCCCACAGCATCTGAAGTTGTGCGAGCCTCCTCAGAGCAGGGGTATGGTAAGAGCCCCCTCCCCACCGGGCCCTCCAGCACTTCCACTGCATGCCATGCTACACACCTCGCTAGGGCAAGGCAAGCAGAAAACAGCCAGCGTGCCAGTCAGGTTATTAGAGCTTTGTCCATTAAAACATTGTTCAGTTCATCGAAGTAACTGAAATTGAGCTTTAACTCCTTCCTCCTCTCTCGAGCTCACCACGTAGCGAGGCTGCCAACAGAATAGAGGTGTTTGTGTGCCCTATGTAACCCATTATGGACAGCAGCACTGACTCACTCCTCCAGATCACAAGAGCAAGTTGTTATGTTCAGAACTGTAAAGGCCCTCATACAAAGCTATTAAACGCTGCGTCTTTGAGCAGCCCTCAAGGCCACCTCAGACCTGCAGAAGCACAGAGGAGCTGACAGCAGCCCCCCCAGCACTGCAGGTAATTATCACTGAGCAGAAGTCTAGACTGACTTATCTAAAGGAGGGGCAGCACCTACACAGCAGCAGCAAATCTCCAGCGCTGTGCAGAAGCACTGCACAGAGCGAGACAAGCTGTTCTACATCCACAGATAACCCTGAGTGAAGGCTCAGCGCCTCCCGAGCCATTAACCACAATGAACTGGATTCCTGTTCTCAGCTGCAAGCAGATAACGTTCCAAGCGCAGTTTCACAGATTTCAGCAGATTTCCTGTATTCAACACGACTCCCACTTCCCGTCAATGACAAATGCTACAACTGATTGCATCTGCTCTCTATCACCATTTTCCCTTCAACTCTCTCGCAGCCCAAGTTTCTTGACAAAGACGAGCAGCAAACAAAGACCCCGATGGGCAGTTTCCCCTACAGCGCATCCTGAGCCCCATGAAACACCTTTTTGCTCAGAGCGAACCCAGCATTTACCCAGCAAACAGCACCCAAATGAACAGGAGCCCTGGAATGGTGTCCTATGAGCCACGCTTCAGATCTGTGGAAGCATTCTGCATGAACCCATTTTGATCAGCAGGTGAGCCAGTCAGAAACCTACTGCTACAGCAGTACCGTGCTCTGAAGGAGGCAGGTGGGAAAGAAGCCTTGAGGAGCATCCCATGTGCAGCGAGATGCAGCCACTGACTGCAGTGTGTAAGCAGAACCCTGCCTCCCTGCCCCAGGAAGGACAAACACTGTTCTGACGGGATGAGAAAGCTTGAGAAGAAGCACAGAGCAGCAGCTGGGTTTTGCTGGACAGTGAGGAAGCAGCACTTTGCAGCTCTGCTCAGTTATCACCGAGGTTCAAGGGGCACATTGGAAACCCCACGTGTACCAACCTGAGAAAGTTTCTGCCTCTTGCTGTTCCTTCTCTAACTCAAGATTGCAAAGCAGCAGCTTTTGCTTGCTTAACCTTGTATTCATTTACCAGGGCGGTCTATCAGCAGGCTGGTAAGCTCTGTCACCATTTCAGACCAACTATCTGCACATTAAAAGCCACGTGAATCATGCCTCAGTTGAGTTATGACCTCCTGAAACATGATAGGGGTGATTCCCAGAGCAAGGAAATGAGCCTGTTGACATCCTCAAGTCTTGGCCTGACCTACATTTCAGAGACTTCAGTTCGTTTCACCACGAATTCAGACAGAATTGAGCAAGCAGGTCTACGTCCAGCTCACAGAAGAATCAAGTTACCAGAGGATCGTTTCTTCTCTCTGCTGTGTTACAAATAACATCACTGCAGATTTGTTGGCTTGCAATCAAAATACTCAAGACAAAAGCCCCAGTGAAATATTTATCTTGTTAAACAGCTGACAGCATTACATGAATTCCTTGGCAAAGGCAGCTCTGAAGGTACCGACTGGTTTTGCTTCACCTACCACCGACTGGCAGCCAGCCACGCCAGCAGGGAGCCTGAGCTGCATTGCTCCCACCCACAGCACCCAGCCCCATGCATGGGTACACTACACTACACTACATGGGTACATACACTACAGCCTCAGAACACAGATTTACAGAGCTATACTTCTGCTAAGGCTGAGATTAAGCCCCATCTGCCAGATGACAGCACTTGAACTGGGCAAGTTGCTCTGAGTCTGTCAGGAAAGGAAGCCAGAACAGCCAAGCACCCAACGGAGCTCTCTGGAAGATGAGGCAAGGACTGCAGCTGGTGTGACCATCCAGATGTGCAGCTCTACAATCAAAGGGAGCTGCAGAGCCAAATTCTAACGCTGAAGCAGTCAGCTACAAAACTGCTTCTCTGGCTTTTTATTTCCTTTTTCTGAATAGGACTTTCTATTGAAAACTGTCCTTTTTCTTCATCCAAGTGACTCAGCCCATACGCACAACAGAAACTAGTTACCTCAGCTCTGGAACCCAAGCAACATCTCTAGGATCTCACTCCAACTTTTGCAAGCTTCAGGCAATCCTAAGCCACATGCACTCCATCCATTTCCTGAGCGGAACGCACAGAACATCCTGCAGGGGCAAAGTGCGAGCAAACTCAAGCTGTGATTTCAAATTCATTTAAGAAAGCCACCTCAAACCCCTTTAATATTCCCAGCTGGGCAGTGCAGCTGTTCCACTGAGTTAAAGCAACAGCAAAGATGAACTCTTACTCCCTCCCCCCCACGCAGCACTGTCACGCAGTTGGTTCTCAGGCACAGAGCCTTGGGGTGCTCATATCCCTCAGTCCTTCCACCAGGGTCTCTCATCCTCCTCCAAAGATGTTCAGCAATTATTCCTTACCAAAAGTTCCTGAAAGCATCTAATGAGATGCAAAGGTATTGCACCTGAATACCACCTTTGGAAGCACAGGTTTTAATGCTCAGACAGCTGAATGAGCATAAGCAGCAAGAGTTACTGCCACGCTGGCCACACCAGCACTACAAAGAAGCTCCATGCCTGATCCAGTGGGGGTTTTAATTCTGCAGAACAGCATGACTAATTGCTTTCAAAACGGCAGTTAGTGTGCTATTAGATCACCACGGGCTGAAGGGAGAAACTTGCAATTAGGGCAAGCTGAGGTACTGCGCTCCTGCCCTTCCTGGTGCTCCCGGAAAGCATTAGAACCTACAGGTGACCATGACCCCCATATCCCCACCTGCTGCCACCACAGCAAGTGAGCTCGTTCCAGATCAGCACAATGGAGACCCAAGCAAGCAAGCTTCCAGCACAGCTTCAGTCAAGCCATGGAAACAGCACACTTGTAAAGACTGCTTTAAAAGCAGCAGGGTGAGAGGCGGCAGCTTCCGAGCAAGTGTTAGAGAGACAGAAATTGCAGCACACAACTTCTATAGATGAGTTTCGCATCACCTTCATTTTACATAAGCTTCTCACCAGCTGTATGGAACAAAGTCCCACATCCCAGGTACCAAACCCCCCTGCTCCCATGTTAACCCCCTTCCTGGAGGTATTGCCTGCATCCAGTTCTTCTCAGCACTGCAAGAACTTTGGCCTACGTCCAGCAGCTGATGCACTGTCAGCTTAATGACACTCAAGATTACTGTGTGGACCAACTCAAAATCGAACTAAGTTTGTAATCCTGCAGGCAAGGTTCCCGTACCTCCATTCCTCACACTGCGCTGTGCAGCACGCTCTCAAAAGGCTCAACTCCCTTTTGCCCAGAAGTCCAGCAACATACACCCATAGACACCCTGCTAATGCTGAAAAAGGCATGACTGTTAACTATGCAGAGCAGAAAACAGCCATCTTCACCAGCAGAGACTCAGTGACCTTCAGAATATCTTTCCCAGACTGCACAAAGATCTCCTGCCTCCAGTGGCTCCTTTTTTGGAGCGCCACCATATCAAAGCAAACATGCAAACCGGTGTTTCCTTATCTGTTTATGTAGGACTACTCCAGTAGCTCATTCCCGTGCTTCAGGGGAAGTCAGCATTCACATCACAATTTAGATAGAGCTTTACTATTGCCCGTAATGCCACTTGCAGGAAGATGTGCTGGTTCTGCAGATGGAACGTTTTCACAGTTACTGACAATTTCACAGAACTTGCATAAGAGGATTTCAAACTTCATATCCCAGGGGAAGGAAAGTGCTGACTCTGCCATTCCTACACTCCATCCTCTTCTAAGTATGCTGACCAAAATACTTCAGGCTACACCCACTTCATTAGAAGCGTTTCCATTTCACTTCCTGTGTCTGGAAAGACTTGGTGCTGTTCTTCCCCCATCTCAGGAGATGTGTGACCATCTAATGGGCGACCATACAGCACTTCATGGCAGGACTGAGCTGACGACACGCAGGGCACAGAGCAATGCCAAAGCTGACCTCTCCTTTACGTGCAGAGCTTTGCTGCGATGACAACAATTGCACTTCTCATCCCTGCTCCTCCACACCTCGAGGTCTGGCTGAGCTCACAGAACCAGACTGTTACTCAGCTGTTGTTTCAGACGATGCCCAATCCATCACTGGCTTCACTGTTACAGCAAAGTGACCCAAATCTAAGTCTGTCCACAGTGAAACCAGGTAAGCGTTTGACTTGACTACATCCACCTACTGAGCTAGCTGCCCCCATACTGCTCTCATACTGCAGCCCTTCCCCAGGGCTTCTATTTTATCTTGCTCCCTCACCTGGTGGGGTATTAAAGCCTTACTTTAACAGCCCCAGTGCCAGGCAGTGCAGGTCCCTTATCTTAAAATGAACGTAGTTTGCATTAGCCTACAGTATCTCAGTGGGAAAAACTGCCTATAAAGGTAGGCTTGCTATGAAAGAACTTGTCTGTTGGGGCATCCTGTTGAGACACAGTTACTGAAGCCAAGCATGGCTTTTCTTAACCTTAGAGGTCTGTACAGACTCCAGCTTTACCTGCTGTCCTCACTCCAAGAGGGCATTAAGGCCAACACTGCCCTACAGCAGCCTACAAACACCATTCAAGACTCCACTACATGAGGCATCATTCTATAAGCAGGGTAGCTTGAGCATCTGGAAAGCCAGCAGACAAAAAGCTCAGAACAGTAGATGCAACTTGTTCCACGTACGATTTAAAGTAGCATCTCAGCGCATTCTTCCCTCTGATTTCCTCAAACATTTGGAAACCATCACGGTCAGAGCTCCAACAGCCGCACTCGCTGCTGTGTGTAACATAGAGCCGCGCACTAGAGACCCCTTGCACGGAAGGGGCAGCACCGAGGTCAGCTCTGTGCCACCACAATGAATTCCACACGTGCTCCAGGACACACAGATGGTGCTTTCCAGCAGCAGCAACGCAAAAAGGCCTCAGTCCTACAGCAGCCACTTCACACGAATAACACCACAGTCCTCATTTAGGCCAACACTGCCCGGACCAGCTGCCTTCCCTCCCTCTGGCGCTGCTGTCCAACCTCAGCGCGGCCCAACCGAACAAAGGCTGGATCGCAGCCCTTGTGAGCCGCTCACCTTCCCCAACCCCCGCTGCAACTGCAACAGCCGCTGCTGTACCGGGAACGGCCAGAAGCGTTGACTGACAGCGCTGCAGCCGCGTTCCTCCTCTCCCGCCTATAAAGGATCACGGCGTGGGAACCTCCCGGTGCCTCCCCGCTCCCGGCAGCCGCGGACCGACCCTCCGGCCGCACCGACTGCGCTGCGGGGACACGGGGGTCACTCACGGCCCACCGGCGTCCGCGAGACCGCGCCCCGTCCAGCCCCACCGCTCCGCTCCTGCCGCAGCCGGGCGGACCGGGCCGGGCCTGCGCGATACGGCCCGCTGCGACCAGGCTGCAGGCCGGACCGGGCAGCGGGCCCGGAGCCCCGGCAGCGTCAGGCAGAGCAAACCGCAGCCCGCACTTACCGCCCGCAGGGCCGCTCCCCGCCGCGGGTGCGTCTCGCAGGCCCCGGCCCTCACTTCCGCCTTTACCCGTTCCGCTTCCGGACCCGTCCACCGCTTCCGTTCCTGGCCCGCAGGTCACGGGCAACTGCAGCTGTCAATCATCTTTGTCCCGCCCCATCGCGTCTCCGCCTCCTGCGGGAGGAGCTGCGTCACGTGATCCGCGCTCCTCTACGTCACCGCGTGTCTTTCGCAGAGCATCACGGGAATTGTAGTCCCGGAGTGTCCCGGCGGAGCTCCGGGGAACGAGCCAAGGGGGGAACCGGGCCGGGACGGAACGGGATGGAGACCGCAGTGCAGCTCGGCCCCATCCCGACCGCTACATCGCCTTTAGTGCCCCCAAATGCCTTCAGTGCCCCAAATCTGCCCCAAATCGGCCCCAAATTGCCCCAAATCGGCCCCAGCCGCAGCCCCGGAGCTGTAAAAATAGCCCTTTTATTTCCCGTCTATACAGTGATACCGGGGCGCAGCTCCGTTCCCGCACGGTACCGGCCCGGGGTTCCCTCCCGCCCCGCCCCGGTACCGGCCCGAGGTCCGGGTTCACAGAACGGCCCGTAAAGCGACGAGGATCAAACCCGGGATCCGACGTGATCCCGGAGCGGCAGCGCCCGCTGGACGCGGCTCCGGACTCGGGGGGTCCCGTCGGCTCAGCGGGCGCTGCAGGAACCGGAGCGGAGCTGCGGGCGGACGCGGGTCGAGCAGCCCGGGAAGGAGCGCGCGGAACGGGGCGGCACCGCGGGTGGCGGGGTCGGGGGCGGCGGGACGGGGCGGGACGGGCGCGGGGCGGGCTGAGGGGCCGCGGGGAACGGCGGGTGCGGAGTGTCCGTGCCCGGCCCCGGGGCGCCGGAGGAAGCGGGAACGGAGCGGCTGCGGGAGGGGGGGGAGCCCCGGGAGGCGGCGGGGGCCGGCGGGGGCCGGGAGGGCGGCGAGGAGGCTCCGGGCGGGCGACGAGGGCACGCGGGGGGCGGCGGGCGGCCCTGGAGCAGCTCCAGCACTCGCTGCAGCTCCCGGCTGAGCTGCGAGACCTCGCGGTTGAGGTGGGCGATCTGCAACGGGGACGGACAGCGGCGTGAGCCCCGACGGGACGGGTGGGCCCCGCGCTCCCGGGCGGCCCCGCACCTCCCGGCTCAGCCGCGCGATGCTGCGCTCCGCCGCCTCCACCTCCGCCGCCAGCGCCGGGCCGCGCTCCGCAGTCCCTGCCGGGCAGATGGAACACGTCGCTGGGATCCCCGCGCTCCCCCCCTCCGCCCTTTGGCGCGGCCGTACCTGGTGGCGGGGAGCCCCTGGACCCGCCCTGCAGCCGAGGGGCCGCTCCGAAGCAGAAGGTTCGCGCGTCCCGGGTCCCCCCGTCGGCTTCGATCCCGTCCACAACCCTGCGGGGCGGCGGAGAGAACCCAACCTCGTCCGAACCTCGTCCGCCCCCGCCTCCTCCCAGACACGTGCAGCCCTCGACCTTACCTGGGGCCGACATCGAGGGGCCCGGGGCCGTGCAGGGAGGGGCAGAGGAGCCGAGCCGCCCTCCGGCCCCCGCCGCCCCCCGCCTCCCCCCGGCTCCGCGCACCGGGGATACCGCGCTCGTCTCCACGAGGAGCTCCGGGGAGCCGCGCGGGGCTGCTGAGGGGGGGCAGCAGCGGTTCGCGGGGGGCGACGGCGGGAGGCGATCGCTGGAAGACCTCATCCGCCTCTTCCTCGTCCTCCGCGATGCAGGGGAGGGGCTGCTCCGGGCCGGGGCCGCTGTCCGAGGGGGGCTGCGAGTGCGGATGGAGGGGTCAGTGCTGCTCCCCGCACCCCCGCGGCTCCCCGCACCTTACAGCACGAACCTGCGATGCCTGCGAGAGGCGCGGGGAGCGGGCGAAGCGGCCGAGCCCCTGCGAAAGAGATTTGGAGACGTCAGAGGGCAGAGCTGTTCCCACGTCGGGCCGCAGCCCTCGGTGCCCCCGGGTAGCCCAAAGTCCGGCCCCGAACTGCATTCCCGCAGCTCCGTGCCGGGCTCCGGGGCTCGCAGCCCACGCCTGTGCTCTGCTGCTCTCAGTGGTGGCTGGACCCAAGAACTCAGCCAGAGCCACGGCCGAGACCCTGCTGTCAGGACATCACCTTCCCGGGGCAGCTCGGGGCTCCTGCAGGACACAACACACTTGTTTGCACCTGCCTCGGTTTGTTCATACCTTTCCTTTGTGAAGAACAAAGCTCTTTGGTGCAGGGAGCGACATTCCATTCTGACCTGGGAGCGGTGGATGTCGGGGGGCACATGGTGCAGCCTCCACTGCTCCAGTGCAGAGGAAGGAGGGAGGTGGTGGGCAGAGGAGGAATGACTCAATTCGGCCTCCTCCTGCGCAGGGCCGTGTCCTGGCTGCCTTCCCCCACCTCCATCCACACCACTTCCAAGCTCCCTCATCCACCTCAGCCTCCTCCGCTGCAGACGCTCTTGCTTCAGCTTTGAAAGTGCCCGGGTGAAAGAGCTGAGAAAAGCTGCCGGGACTTACCTGCATGGGGCAGCAGAGCCACGGAGCCTCGGGAGCGCGAGAACGGAGCAGATGAACTCCCCATCCCGGCCACGCAGAGCCCCAGCCCAGCTCCCAGCCCTGGGGATGTGAGGACGGGAAAGGGCCTGCGGGGCAGGACACGCACCCACCTCCATCTCGCTGCCCTCCTGCAGGTTGAAGGTGAGGTCCTGGTGGATGTCCGCTGCGAACTTGCTGGCGTACTCAGGGTAGAGCTGCAGCACCTCCCGCAGCCCCCGCAGCCCGATGTACTGCAGGTCGCAGTAGGTCAGCGCCTTCACGTCCGCGTTGGTTTTGATCACCGGGTCCCTGCTGGCCAGGTCGGCGCCGATCAGATCCCCTTTGCCTGCAGGAGGGGATGGGGCAGGGGCTATGGTGGTGCCAGCCTCGTGCCGGGTGAGCAGCAACGTGCTGTGGGGACGGCCCTCACCCAGGATGGCCAACACCACGCTGTCCCTCAGCACTTCGAGGGATCCGGAGCAGACGAAGTAGTTGGCCTGCAGCGCGTCGCCCTGCCGCAGCAGGTACTCGCCCGGAGCACAGAACGACGTTTTAATGTGCAGTGAGAGGGAGCGCAAGCAGCCTCGGCTGGCGGTCTTGAAGATGGGCAGCTGCAGGATGTCCTTGTTCAGGTGCATGGCCACGTCGGCACGGAGCTCATCGGGGAAGTCACGCAGCAGCTGGGGAGAGAAGAGCCGGGATGGGGGAAAGGAGGATCCCTGCGCCCTGCAGGGCTGGGAGCATTGCCAGGCCGCTCTGCACGGCAAACTCAGGACAGTTCAGGACAGGCTGACACTGCTCGGTGTGCCCCACACTGCCAGGAACCTGCCCTGCTCCTGCGCACAGCTCTGATCTCCAGCAGCAGAACACAGATGCACACACACACACACGTGCCTGCACTCCTGTCACTGGCCCTGGGTGCAGGAGAGAGGCACCTCTGAGAGAGGCCCTGCTGAACCCTCCTACCTCATTAGCATCTATGCCGTTGTTCACCGACCAGGTGGTCTGGAAGTACTCCAGCATCCTCTGCTTGAGCTGCTGGGGCAGGCGATGCACGCGGATGAAGTCCTTGAGGTCCTTCATGCGGGTGTGGTAGAGCGAGCGGCGCGAGTACATGCGCTGGATGATGGCCGTGACGTTGCCAAAGACAACAGCGTGCATCAGTGCTGGGGACCAAGGGGCAGCGTCAGCCCACAGAGGGGGCAGGGCCCAGAGGGGCTGTGCTCTGTGGCACCATGGGGCTGAAGGATGCAGTTGTGTAGTTGCACCCCCACCTCCTCCCTGCCCGGGTACCCGGCTCACCCCCAATGAGCATGGTGCAGATGGAGAAGATCTTCTCAGCGTCAGTGTTGGCGCAGACGTTGCCGAAGCCCACGCTGGTCAGGCTGCTGAGGGTGAAGTAGAGGGAGGCAATGTAGGCGCTGCGGATGGAGGGCCCCCCCGCTGAGTTGTTGATGTAGGGAGCCTCCAGCCTCTTGCCCAGCTCGTGCAGCCAGCCTGCCAAGCACAGCCCGCGGTCAGCGCTCACCGAGGGGCAGCCTCCACTCAGCGCAGCCACCGACCCACAGCTCTAACCCACAACTGACCCACAGCTCCGGCCCCATCCTGGCTGCGCTCCGCAGGCAGCAGCCGGCCAGAAGTGCCGTGCCTTCACTCACCGATGTCCCAGGTGAGCGGGTCGTTGCTCTCCATCTCCTTGCGGCCGATGATGTACCAGATGCATGCCATCCAGTGGGCCAGCAGCGCGAACACAGACATGAGCAGCGTCAGCACCATGGCGCTGTACTGCGAGTAGCGGTCCAACTTCTGCAGCAGCCGCAGCAGCCGCAGCAGCCGCACCGTCTTCAGCAAATGAACCAGCGAGGTCTGAGGAGCAGGAGGGTGAGCCTGGCAGAGCTGCAGGAAGGGCTGGGAAGGACCCCCCCGTGCTCCCCACCCAGGGCAGAGACCCTCCTCTGCTCTCCGTGACTGCAGGAGAGTCGTGGGCTACAGAAGGGGCTGGGAGGCGCCCCCCACCGTGCAGCCATAGAGCCCCTCTTCCTCACCACAGTCACGTTGAAGATGTAGAGCAGGTCAAAGGGAAGCGCGGCAATCAGGTCCACGAAGAACCAGGTGGCCACATAATGGATGCAGATGGAGTGGGGCTCGTACACCACCTGGCCTGAGTGGCTCACATATGTCGTCCGGAAATTCAGGATGATGTCTGCCCCAGGGGGAGAATGGCAGCCCTGAGTGCCCCACTGCAAGGGATACTTGCCCAGCCAAGGACATCCTCGTGCCCCAGGTGGGTGCTCATCCCGGGCACAGACCTACCCAGGATGAAGAGCATCTCCACCACGATGTCGCTGACGATGGTGCTGCGTGCGGCCGAGAGGCTCTCCTCTGTGCTGGTGAAGCAGACGTTGTAGGGGACAGTAACAGCCACATAGAAAGTGGCCACCAGGATCAGCCAGTCCCAGAGGGCCTTGAAGATGCTGTAGTGCAGCAGGATGAAGTGGGCTTTCTGCACCGAGGCCACCTTGTACTCCGGGATGGAGGGCTTGTTCTCAAACACATTCTGAGGGAGCAGAGGGCAGCAGTGGCACAGGAATGGTCCCAAACTGCAGGGTCCCTTTCCTGGGGTGCCCATGTTGATGGACACAGCTGTCTGGTGGGGCATGTAGCACACAGCTGCACTGAGATTACCCCAAAGCTGGACACAGAGTAACCGATTACGGCCATAAATTGATGTTGCACTAATGCTATTAACAGCAATCCATTGTCAGTGCCAGCTGCTGCCTTGAACAGTCTCACGTGCAAATTCACATGCAGTGGATAGAGCCCACCACCACCCTCTGCACTGTCACTGATGGTATTGCTTCCTCTCCTGCCCCTTTCTTCCCAGGCTGAGCACTGCTGGCTGCACCCACATCCCTGCAGCAGGCTGGCACAGCATGCTGCTACTGAGAACCACTGCTCACACACCCTGGTAACGGCACTCCCTGGGGCACCTGGGCTTCCCCACAGCTCATGCAGAAAAGAGTCAACATGCAAGAACTGCCAAAAGCTCTGCTGTCCCCGCAGCATCCTCTGCTCTGCTGCCTACCAGCAACCTTTGCACCAAACTGTGGTGCAGCTACCTGGGATCGAGGGCATTTCCGTGCCTTAGGGACAGCGAGGAGCACGGCATGGGGGGAGCGCCCTGGCAGTGCTGGGCTCTGTGTGCACACAGCTCCTTACCCGATTGATTTTCATCTCACTGCGGTCCCTCCGTGCAAACTGCCTGCTGAGCCGGTGCAGCACCGTCCGGCCCTGCCGCCGTGCCGCCCGCAGGTGTGAGCTGCCAGGTTTCTTGCTCCTCTGCTTCTCTGCAGAGATGATGCTCTGGTTTAGTGGGAGCGCTGCCCTGCAGCCTGGGGGGGAGCTCACCTCCAGAGCTGTGGGAATTAGCCCCATTTCTCCCATCCCCCTCCCCTGGGAGCCTCTTGGAGCTCAGAAAGGTCCTGGGGTCCCTCCAAATGCACTGAGATGGGGCACAATGCAGGAGCAGCTGGAGCTGGGAATCCCCCACCATGTACCCACCAGACACACGGCTGTGATCCTTGGATCCCATCCCCACCACCACGGCTCACCCTCCTTTCTGTCACTTGGGTGGCTCTTGCCCCGGCTCTCTGTGATGTCCTTGAAGGAGACAAGGAAGAGCACCACCTCCCCCTTCTCGTTCTTGATGGGCATGATGTTCAGCAGGCACCAGAAAGCAGCTCCTGTGTGGAGGAGAGGAAAGGGTAGGCAGGACGGTCCCTTCCCTCCCTCTGTCCAGAGCTGCCCACAGGGCCCTGCACTCCGTGCCACTCACCACCCTTCTTGTAGAAGCAGACCTCGGCCTGCTGCTCCTGCTTGCCCTCCAGCACCTTCTCGATGTGCTGCAGGACGGGCTCGCTGGTCTCAGCCCCGCAGAGGAAGCGGCAGCTGCAGTTCTTCTGCATCACCTCGGTGCGGGCAAAGCCGGTCAGGTCACAGAAGCCGTCAGAGCAATAGACGATGGGGAAGCCACGGCGGACCTGAGCGTTGGCCAGGATGAAATTGCTGTCTGAAAGGAGACACGGCCGCCCCTGAGGGCTGGGTGCTGTTCTAGGGGGCACCCCCTCAGCTCCCCAGCAGAGCAGTGGCCATACATTGCTGTCTGCACAGCACACGGTTGCTGTCACTGTCATTATTGTCACTGTACAGAAGGGAAGGGTCTCACTGTAGCCCCTGGCTCTCCTTGCAATGAGCCACGATCCCACACGAGGTGATCCATGCTTCACCATCTGCTGCTCCCACCTCCCTGCTGGGTGTGGAGCTTAGCGGGGGTCAGTCAGTGTGGAGAGGCAGTGCCAGCCCCTGTGGCCCCCTGCCCCATCAGAGGGCTGGGAGTGATGCCACTGAGCCCAGGCCAAGCCAGGGAAGGATGGAGGTGTGTAGAAAAGCAGCGTTCTTGGCTGCCACAGCATTGAGGAGTTTGTGGCCTCCCAACATCACCCCTGCCCTGCAGGACAGCCCCAGGCTGGGCTCTGCCTGCAGAGCTGCACAATGCTGGCCATAGGCTTTGTGCCAGCCAGCCAGATGGCTTCGTGCTTTAGCCCAGAGAGGGGTGTGCACAAGGACAGCGAGGAATTGGGATGCACAGACAGTGGGGTCCGCATTCACACCCACTGAAGGCAGAACAGGGTCCGCCATCCAGATGCAGTCTAAAGCCTGAGGGTTGCAGCCCAGCATCCCTATATTTCACACCCCCAGCACCCAGAAAAACATCATCTTCCCCATTTCACAGCACAGGGGAGGGAGGCAGATTACAGTGCAAAGCCATGCCAGGACAGAGCAGCCTGGGCAAGGGCAGCAGGAAGCCACACACAGCCCTGGTGCAATGGGAGGTGCAGCTGGGCCACCACAGCACAGCTCAACCCCGGATTAGCTTGGAGAAGCAAAAATAGCTGTGACTAAGGCCAGATTTTTGCTCTGGGGAGCTGGGATTACTGTGGTGTCCAGGGTGTGTTATTAGAAAGGAAAAAAAAGCTCTCACTGTGGAGCGGCACAGCCACAAAGGGGACTGCAGCCCCACTGTGCTGGTGGCTTGCCTCGACAAATACAGGGCCTATTAGGCAGCAGCTGTGTGGGAGAGGCAGGGTTAAGTCGTGCCACATATCACTGCAGCTAAAGCCACTCTCCATGGCAGATAAAGCCGATAAGAGACACATCAAACTCACAAAGCCAGACACTGTTTAAAAGCATCTGTAGGGCGGGTTCAAGCCATCAAAGGCAGGATGCTGTTGTTCACCCTCACTCTGTGGGGCAAACTGTTAGTGTGGGCATGCTCCAAGCATCATCAGAGCAGTCCCAGCACAGCAAGAGGTGGCAATCCTGGGAGGATTCCGGGGAGACACGGGGCCAGCATTGGTCACAGCCCATCCTTGGGTGGCTGTCGGGGACACCGACAGGGGGAAGGGGACACTCGCGGCTGGCTCGAGGGCTGCACGTCGCGGGGTAGATGAAGCCCGGCGGAGGGACCGACAGCTTGGGGTCCGCGACCCGCCCAGCCCCGGGGGCTTCGATGTCATCCCGAGGAGCACCGCCTCCCTCTGCCCGCCCTCCGCCGCGGTCCCGGGGCGCAGCCGTACGTGTGCCATCGAAGCGGGTGGCGATGGTGTCCAGGAAGGTGTTCTGCGGAGCCAGCAGACCCTTCATCACTGGCATCGTCCTTCCGGGCCGCCCACCCCGGGCTGCGGGACCGGGCACCGCCGCCCCAGGACCCCTCCGCAGGTGATGCCCCAACGGCGCGGGTAATCCCGGCTCGGCCCGGCCCCCCCTGGGCTCCGGCTCCGCCCCCAGCCCCGCCCAGGGCACCGGGAGGGGTCTCGGCACCGGCGGGCACCGGCAGCTGCTCGGCTGCGCGCGGCTCTGCCCCGGGAGGCGCCGGGACCCGTTCGGGACCCGCTGCAACGGCCCCCGGGAGGGGCGGGATCCATCCTCGGGCCGGGCAGCAGGACCACAGCCTCCTGCAGGGATGAGGCAGGGCCGGCTGACATCAGGCTACCGTTTATTGTAAAAGGCCAAGTACGCCGAGCTGCCTCGGCCAGGGCCACAAGGAGGTATTTAGAAGAGCCATTTACATCGAGCCCCCCGCGGATCCCCCCCACCCCGCAGCCCATCTCAGTAAAAGCTCCTTGCCGCTCCCCAGCCCTTGTTCTGGTCCTTCTCAGCGCGCTCCTGGCACTCGCTGGGGCTGGCAGCAGTTCCCCTCGGGGTCGCCGCCGGCTGAGTGCCCGCTGCGCAGCTCAGTGCATCGCGGCAGGCGGTGTCGGGGCGCTCCTCACGTTTGCCCATGGTGAGGATGCCCGCCGCGTGGTTGCTGGAGCCGTGCAGCAGGCGGTACAGCCGGCTCTGGAAGGCTGTCGGGATGCTCTTCCTCTTGCCCAGCGTGAGGATGCCGGCCGCGTGGTTGCCCATGCCGTGCAGGAGGTCGTAGATACGGCAGGAGCAGGTTTTCTGCCGGCAGCACTCGGGCAGGCTCTGCCGGGCCCTGGCCAGGGAGCAGAGCAGCAGCAGCAGCAGCAGGAGGCAGGCGGATCGCTGCAGCTGCCAGAGAACGGCCGCGTTAGTGCAGGGCTCAGCTCCCACCCTGCAGGTTTCCTGCTCATCTCCGCTGCTGCTGCACCCACAGCATCACCCCTCTGGGGCACATCCAGGGACAGACGGGACCCCGAGGAGATTCGCTCCTCCCCCCCAACCCAGCCCAAAAACCACACTGTGAGCAGGAGTTGGCTGCAGGTATATTCACCAACACTTACCTGTGCCGGCACGCAGCCAGCACCCTCCCCTCATTGCTGAGTGCCACACGAGGAACTGGGAGCACCCACGCATGGCTCGTGCCAAAGCACAGTGCCGCATGCAGCATGCGCCCCGCACCCACACGGTGCTGAGCCCCCCAACCTCTGCTCAAAAGGCAACGAGCCCGGCCCTCACAAGACCCCGGCAGTTCCTCTGCCCCCCCCCAGCCCCACCTTGGCATTGGGCACCTCCATCCTTCTGGGTGTCTTCAGGTGGCCAAGCGGTGCTGGCTCATGTCCCGCTGGGGCTGAGGAACGCGGCCGCCTTGAGCCGCACACCGGGGCTTTATAGGGGCGGCCCCTCCCGGCCCCTGGCCCTGCACAATAGCGCTGCCAAAAATACCGTCCGGTCTCTGGGAGATGTGAGCTCTTTGTTGTCGGTAGCTCGGAGACCGGTCAGGCCTTTCCCCTCATTTGTGGCTCTGTATTATGCGGGTGCAGCGCGGGACCGGGGTGCGCGGCACTAATGAAGCCATAATTACCCGAGGGACCCGCGGCCCCACAAAGCCGCATGAAGGTCAGCTCCGGGGAAAGCGCCAACCGCTCCCAACAACGGCGGCTCTCAGGTCAGCTCCGCGTGGCCCCATTAGGCTAATTACCACCCGAACAAAGGGGCGCCGGGCAGCCGCCGGCTGCGTACCGCGATGACGCGCGGGGATGGTGCAAATGGAACCGGCAGAAGGATGGTGCCCTCATCGCCGCTGCCACCCAGCACAGAGAGGGACAGCAGCACGCAGTGTGGGTCTCACACACTTTATAAACAGAGCGTTCCGCAGCCCCAGACCACCCCTCACCCACCGCCCACACCTGCGGTGTGCTCACCTGTGGGACAAGCCCAGGATAAGTTCCCTGATGCCAGAGGACACAGCCCCCGGCAGCTCCCATTGCCAGCTGTCCTACAGGTGCCTTCCCAGCCCCTCTGCACAGCAGGGGCTTGAGGATACCTGGGAAGACCCTGTGAGAAGGGACAGGGGTCAGCCAGGCCCCTTCCAGCCATGCAGACTGTCTCCAGGGCCAGCAAAGGCAGAATCTGCAGCCCTGGCAGCCGAAGCCCAAGCCTGGGGCGGTTCTAACAGGGAGGGTGGCACAGCAGGCTGGGGGTGCATGCACACAGCTGGGTGCCAGCAGCCCAACCCCCAGCCCCACTGCACAGCACCCTCTCTGGAAGCAGACGGAAGAGGCCTGGGAAGTCAGAGTGAGCAGACAGGAGTGACCCCCCCCAATTCCCTGCAGTGCCTGCAGGCAGGCAAATGAATGTGCTGGCCCCACTTCAGCCCCTCAGCACCCTTCCCGCCTCCATCCCCAACCGTGCCACAGGCTCTAGTCCCTGTTCCTGCAGCAGTGGCTGCTCTGTGGGGGCTGCCTGAGCCCCAGACTGGGGTCAGCAGGATGCTGCATCACTGCCTCCTTCTGCCTCAGGGATGGGCTCCAGCGGTGCGCGCAGCCGGGAGGGCTCCGGCGAGGCCAAACCGTTCCTGCCGATGCCGCAGGACTGCCCAGCGTTGTGGATCTGCCAGAGGTTGTCCAGTGCCTCTGCCTTGGCGTGCTTGAGAAGGTCAGCCTGGCCCTGCCGGGGGGAGAAAACATCAGGGGATATGGCCACGTGTGCTGAGTCCCCCTGTGCCTCTTCCAGTGCAGGGCCACGCCACACAGCTACAGGGATGTACAGGGCACCGGCTCGTCATGGACCACAACCGGCCCGCACTTCTGGAGCATTCTTTTGATGCTGGTCCCGCCTCCCTGCACACCAGCAGGGTCAGCAGTGGGGGGACAGGAGCACAGCATGCTCCTCTCACCTTCAGGACGGTGATGTTCCAAGCAAAGCTCTCCAGTGCTTTCTGCAGCTTCCGTCCCCGCAGCCCCTCCTTGGCCTCGATGCGGTGCAGCTCCTTGTGGAAGTCCATACCTGGGCACGTGGCACATGGAGTCGTGCTCAGCACCACCGTGCGTGGGAACAGCCATTGCCACGGGGGATGGGGATGGGGTGTCTTTCACCCAGCAGAGAGCCTCACGGTCAGCCTCAGCAGCCCCGAGCCCCCTCCCTTTAGGGAATGATGTCCCAGCACAGCCCCCATCACCTCACCCCCAGTCGGGGGGTTGTTGTTGGGGGGAACCCAAAGCCCATAGGATCGGGATGAGCTGCAGTGACCCCAGGCAGAGGCACTGCTCCCCCCCCACCCAGAGGGGCTCAAAGAGGAGCTGTCGCCCCCTCCCCCCCCATTCTGGAGCGTGTGCCCCCACACTGTACCGCATGATGTCCTCGTGAGCGGGTGCTAAATTTACCCCTCCCTGACGCAGCACTGGCTCTGGGCCCACACGAGGGCTCCCACACACGCCTGCTCACCCACACACTGCCAATCAGCTCACCCCCTCCCCGCACCCCCAGCCCTGCCACCAGCACCCCCGGACCTCCCCACAGCGCCCATAATGCTGTGGCTCAACCATGGCACCATGGAGCGAATGCAGGGAGCAGCACCCAGGCACAAAGGTCACGGCTGCATGCCCACAGTGTAGGGGTCAGCACATCCCAGACCTCTACCCCCAAGGAGAACAAGGGACACAGGGCAGTGCTCATTTCTGCAGCACAGCAGAGGGCTCCCACAGCCAAAATAATGCAGGATATGCAGAGCCCACCCCAGCCCGCACCCCCAGCCCCCTCGCCGTGCTCCACATCACTGACAGCAGCAGCAGAGCTCAAAGCCAAATGCCCGGGGAGGTTTCTTGGCTGCGATGCAGCCACGGGATAAACAGGGATGCTGGCAGCAGCTGTCACTAATTGGCGTGGCACAGCATGGACACTCTCCTCCCCACCCCGGGAGCCCCCCAGCCCCACAGGGTACCCCCACACAGCCCTGGGTCCGGCAGCCCCACAGAGCAGCCACATCTGCCTCTACAGTACACAGGACCTTGGCATTGCCCATTAGTGCCTACCAGGAGCATGGTGCCGGGAGTGGGGCAGCAGTGCTGGGCAGCACTGGGGCAGAATGAGGCCCAGGGCCAGGTAAGGCTGCCAGCAGCACCTGCCTGTGTGGGTTCAGCCATGTGTCTTTTAAGTCATAACATTCAGTTGCCACTTCTACCGTCAGCCTCAGTCTGTTATTTCTGATGCTAATTATATTCTGGCGTTTGGCAGCTAATGACTCTTCTCCGCTTCCTCATCAGCCTCCTCCGCTCTGTGCGCTCCCTCCCAGCCCCCTCCCAGCCCCCCAGCCCCAGCAGCACTCCCTCACTGCAGGCTGTGGGCAGCTCCCTGCACTGCTCCTCACAGCACTGCCAGGACATGGGAAGGGTGAAGAGCTGAGCCCTGGGCTGCCCCAACAAACCTCTCTCCGGAGCCAGCCAGGCGCCCACACCGCTTGCACTCTGCCATGCACTGCAGGTGTGCAATGCACAGACTGAAATACCAGCACACTGCTGTGCACAGCTCTGGAGCCTGGTGCTGTTCTGAGAAGCTCCCCATGGGGACAGTGTCCCCAGGCAGCTCAGAGGCACAGCACCCTGCACACAGCACTCAGCACCCCCCAGACCCACCTGCCTGCTGTGCCTGGATGAGCTTGCTGTGCACTACGTCAGCAGACTCGATCAGCGTCCGGCTGGTCTGGATCATCTGAGGAAAGAGGGGCAGTGAGAGGAGCTGTGCAACCCTGAGTCCTCTCTGCTCCCCACAGCCTCTGCATGCAGAGCACCTCCCAGCCAGCCCTCCCTGCTCCAGGCTGGGACCCATCCTGGGACACCCCAGTGCACAGAGCTGCAGGCAATCACCTTGGGGCAGGACGGACCCTGGAGTTCCCTGACCTGGCACTTACCGTCTCATAGGCAGTGAGGACCTTGCGCAGCAGGTCGGGGATGGGGCCCTGTGCCTCCATGGGGGGGTACTGCTCAGCCAGGTTGAGGGTGACGCTGGGCGCACTGTCACTGTGCAGCAGCCATGCAGCCACCGTCAGGATGCACTGCTTCATGTTGGCGGCGGGCGTCAGGCCGCACAGCTCCTTGAAGGAGACCAGCGCGTTCTGTGGGCAGAGAACAGTGTCGGCCTGGGCCAGGAGCACCCCCAGCACCCCCAGCCCAGCATTGCCTCTCCCCAGGCCCCACGGTGCCACATGGCTGCAGTACCTGCACATTCTCCCGCAGGTCGGTGGCCTCCCGCAGGGGCTGAGTGGCCGTCCGGAAGACCTCATCGATGGCCTTGATGCCAGTGGCTTTGGTGGAGGTATATTCACGCACCCGGCGGCCCCGGCGCCCCGCCAGCCCCCGGCGGTGCCCCTTGCCCCCCCCGCGGCGGTCAGTGATGGCCACGTGCACAAAGAGGGTGGCGTGGGGCAGGGGCTCCCCGGTCAGCGACTGAAGTGGGACGTGGCGGTAGCCGGGCTGCAGGCACTCGAAGGGGATGGTGTACTGCGCGATGAACTCATCCCCTATGTAGTCGTCATCCAGCACAACAAAGCGCAGCACAGCCAGCTCGGGCAGGTTGATCTGGAACTCCAGGCTCTCATCGAAGACGGGGTTGTCCCCGCTCTGCAGGGCCGTCTTGGTGCGGTGCTCGGCGCAGTCAGCTGGGATGCCGTGGATCTCAGCACAGACGTAGGGCTCCACCACCTCCCCCTTGGCCCCTGAGCCCTTCGGCTTGGGCAGGTTCTGCCCGCTGATGACCTTGAGGTGCAGGAACTGCGCAGGCACCCCGGGCAGGGAATCCTTGGTGTTGGCACTGAAGTAGGAGACCTCCTCCCGCATGATGGCAGGGCGGAGGACGTAGCCACAAGCCCCGTTCTGCCGGAACCAGCCCGCGTTGAGGTCCATCATCAGCCCCGGTGTCTGGTAGTTCATGGCCACCATCTGGCAGCCGCACTTCCAGAAGTCCTGAGGGTTCATGTTGCTGGCATCAATGCGCATGGGGCTGGGGTAGACACGGGAGAGGAAGCGCTTGTTGTAGCTCACCAGCTCGGCTGGGCACTCGTTGGCGAAGCGGCCCGCCTCCACCTCACTGAAGGAGCACATCTCCCAGTAGCGCTGCCCGCGCCGCGAGCTCTCAAAGTCCTGGAAGGGGACGGCCTGGCAGAGGCTCACCAGCTCCGAGAGCTCACGGCTGAGCCGCACGTGCCGCGGGACCCCCCCTTCTGCCACCTCGCGATCCTCCTGGCCCAGCCTCCGCGCCAGCTCCCAGCCTTCCTCCTCGTCCGACACCTCCCCCTCGCTGTCCTCACAGCCGGGCGGCAGCTTCTTGCCCTTGATAAGGATGCGGCCCTTGAGCTGCTCCGGGGAGGGCAGGTAGGAGGCGGCGGGGTCAGGCGGTTCCAGGTAGAGCTTCTCGCCCAGCGTCTTGCGCAGGCACTGGGCGGCCAAACGCTGCTGGGCAGCAGAGCAGCGCACCACCAGGCAGAGGATCAGTGGGTAGGCAGAGGCGGCGAAGGCGTGCTGGTCGATCAGCTCCACCACGGAGCGGAAGGGCACGCAGGAGGCGGCCGAGGGGCTGGTGTAGACCACAGGCTCACCCTCAGGGCCGTCCCACAGCACCAGCTCGATGCTGCGGCAGCCCAGCCCCAGAGCACTGACGTATCCACTGATGTCCGAGCGGCCCCAGAAGTTGTCCTCCAGCAGGCAGGCGCTGTGGGCAGAGCTGATGTAGTAGTGGGAGAGAGGCTGCGCCATGTCCTGGCACACCCGGCGGTGCTGCGGGTCAAAGATGGAGCAGTCGGAGGAGAGCAGGTAGCGGGTGAAGCCGTCTATGGCCAGGTAGCCCTTTTCCCGGCCCTCTTTGGAGGGCTCGTACTTGCTGACGATCTCCAAGCACTTCTCCTCCGTGATGCCCTCCATGCCCTGCTCCACCTCCAGGAACGTCAGCAGGTCCTTCAGGCCCAGGTACTCCTTGTTGCTGGAGAACTGCACCAGCAGGAAGAAGATCTCGGGCCGGGTGCAGAGCTCGCAGTACGCCTCCACAAAGAGGTCGCAGGCCACCTCGGTGCTGGGACGTTCGCCGGCCTTCTGCAGCTCCTTGAACTTCAGCTCAATGGTGGACGCTTTCATGCCGGGGTTGAGCGCTTTGATGAGCTGCACGGCGCGGGACACGGGGATGCGGCCGGACTTCTCCAGGTCGGCAAGGTCAAAGACGGAGGAGATCCAGGAGGTGCGCAGGCTGGGGTGGCCAGACCCCAGGGCCTCGGGTGTGTGCTTCCCATAGGACAGCAGGTACCGCAGCCCCATCACCCAGGCGCTCACCACGTCAGCTGAGCTGGCCACCAGGTCCAGAGACTCATAGTTGTCTCCGTAGATGATGGAGAAGGCGCACTCATCAGGGAACTGGTCAGACAGGCCATTGCTGCGCAGGATGGGTGTCTTCTTGCCCACACGCACCTCCTTCACCGACTTGATCTCAATCTTGGCCTTCTCCGAGTCCTTCTTGGAAGGCTCCCAGCGCACAGAGCGCATGTCAGCGTCCAGCACGAAGAAGCGGCTGTACATCCGGGAGTTGGAGCGCACCTTCTTCAGCTCACAGCCCTCCAGCATGAAGGAGATGCAGGCAGCTGCGCTGTTTATCTTCCGGTCGTTGGGCATCGTGCTGAAGGAGACCGTCTTCTTCTGCATGGGCCGCTGCCGGGAGCCGTCCTGCCGGGGTGGCAGAAGGGGCAGATCCATCAGGTCAAGGCAATGTGCACTTCCCATCCCCCAGGCTCCCAACCCAGCCCCGATGCGCAGTGAGGGGTCCCAGGTGCTCCCATGCCATACAAAGCCCCTTGGATTCGTCGGGCCCTCTCCCCTGGCCCTGGAGGTTGGGAACTGGCTCCAGCTGGGGCCTCCCGCACTGCCGGGCTTATTTTAACTCTGCATTCCTTCCTTCCTTCCTTCCTTCCTGCTCCCAGCCCTGAGCCGGATCCTACCCCACCACTTGCTCACCCCCAGGGGCAAAGCCATGCACAGGCACTCCCCGGGTCTGCCGGATGCTGGCAGGGAAAGGCTCCAGCAGGACCCCCCGTGCCCACCTCCAGGCACCAATCCTGGGCAATGTGGGAAGGGGGTCCCCAGGATGGGGAAGGGAAGACCCTGCCACCAATGAGCTGAAGTGAGGGGGATGGGATGGGGAACAGCAGGGCTGGGAGCATATTATGGGATGGATTTCATTAAGCAGTGCAGCAGGGAGATTTAATCCACTTCTTCAAGATTATGGTGAGTCACCTCTAATCTGGTGGTGTCTCTGGCACATGCAGGCTCTTCCCGGCTGCCAGGGTGTGAGGACAACGGAGTGCCCCTTCCAGTACCCCAAGAGCTTTAACATCTCCATGGCAGAGCTGCTGCAGGCACACACACCACAGCATTTCATCCCAAAAGGACTGGATTTGGCTCTATGGGTCCAGGCAGCCCTGACCAAGGACAATCAGGACAAGGTAGCCAGCTCCAGATAAGGGTGAATGGGAAACGGTGACCCGAGGAAGGGGAAAAGAGCCCTTATCCCCATCCCTGTGCAAGAGCTAGCTGGATGCTGCTGGATCAGAGGAAAAAGCCATGGGAACATCTAAGGACCCAGATCAGCCTCCCCAAGCAGCGAGAGGATGCTCACAAAGGGCATCCTGCTGAGATGCTCAGCCCAAGGCTCAGTGCTGGGCACAGAGTGCTCGGCATCAGGCTCATGGGAAGGGCTGAGCCTCTACACCACTGTCAGGATGCTTCCTGTGAGCAGCAATCTGAGCATGGCGCTGCCTCGCAGCTCCAGACCCGGGCACCCACATGCAGGTGGCCCTGTCAGCAGCAGGGAGTGCAGCCACGCTCCTGCACTGGGGCCAGACCTGCAGGCCCTGCAGACCCACACCCAGCCCGGTGTGCACCCCACCCCTGTACTGGGCCCCAGCGCAGAAAACAGGAAATCCATCCGGAAAGGAAACACGGGGCGGGGGGCCTGCTCGCACCCAGCAGCTGCCAGGACCTGCCTCCAGCTGCTCCGGAGCTTGCCCACAGCAGGCAGCAAACTCAGCCCTCAGCACGGGCTCAGGAGAGCCCTTGGTGTGGCTCAAGCATCTCCCAGTGCTTGCTGCAGTTGCATGCACCCACACCCAGATGCTCGGCGTCCTCACCCCTTTGCTATCCACCGGGCTCACGCACAGGGAGAGCGAAGCCGCTGCTCCCAGCAGCAAGATGCTCCGGCACATTCAGCTGGCTGAGCTGGGATGTGCTGCTCTGTGCCCAACGCTTGGCCAGGCGCGGGCAGCAGCGGGGCAGGCAGAGCTCCGAAGGTGCAAAGTAGGTCAGCAGCGTGGGTGGGACACGCAGCGCCTGTGGCTGGGAGAGCCCCGCCACCGCCCGCGGGGAGCATGGAGAATCCCAGCCACGGGGCACAACTCCAGCACGGGGCAGCGCTGCCATGCACAGCACCGCTGTGTGCATCACAGCCATGCAGCGTGGCCAACCACCGTGCCCATGGCGATGCTGACCGCAATGCTGACTGCCAGCACCCGGCTGGGCATGGACAGCACGTCCAAACCCAGCTCCCCTCACCCTGCCTGGCTCTGCAGTGTGTGCTAAGCTGCACTTTAGCCAATTACCTGCAGTGATTAGTAGCCTGGCAAGCACAGCAATCCTAATCTCAGCTGCCATGTGACCCCGCTCCTTACCCGGCTAAATGAGTACAGGGCCGGGCCCATCAGGTCACGGACCTGCCCAGCTGCTGCTCCCTTCCCGTTATTCTCGGGGGAATCTCCAGCAGCGCAGTGGCACATAACAGTGGGATCCAGAGGAACCGAAAGCCTCTGGGGCTGAGGAGCACGGGAAGGAGCCGAAGCTCTGCTGCCCAATGGAGAGAAGCAGGACACCTTGACCCATCAGGGCTGTGTTTGGTGACACGGCTGTTCCTGAGCCTAACTGGGCTGCGACACATCCATAGCCAGGTGCCACATCCCATGTCCCAGTTCTCCCCGCTACCGTGGCCCAGGTTGGGCAGTGTGAGTGGGGTGTGGGCAGCCAGCAGCAGAGGCAGCGGGAGGCCAGACACAGCCAGGGCTCTTCTCCACTCGTCTGTTCCCTGCCAATAAGACCGAGTGACACATCCACTCCCTGCTGCACCAGCTGCCACTTCCCAGCAAGGGGCTGTGGAGCCTGGGCCCCAATGCAGAGCAATGGCACTGCTCCAGAGCTTGCTCAGTGAGGGATGGCCCCACGTGGAGGGGATGAACAGCAGGGTGCTGGGAAGGGTCACAGCCTGCAGCAGGAAGGAACAAGTCCAGAACCCCCCTCCAGCATCTTCCCAGCTCACCAAAACTTTCTGCTTTCAACTTAGGGAAGAAGCAGGGAGCAAATCCTCCAGGAGGACATGGGGACGCTGCCCTCCCCGCTGCACCCCACACAGCTGTGCTCCCATCGCTGTATGGGGCCAATGGACACAGCACAGCCAGCCCTGGGCTCCCCCAGATGATTCTACTTTCAGATTCACTCCTCCAATCTTTTCTGGAAATCCCATAGAATAACAGAGCCCACAGCTCTACCCACATGTGCTTCCACTTAGTCACCAGGCAGGGTCAGCCTGCAGCCCACAGTTAGTGGGTGCCCTCTGCCCAAACTGCAGCTCGTGGGGGCCAGGCTGGCTGTGACACACACAGAGCCCCAGAACAGCCTCAGCATCTTTGTGGATTTGGGGTCAGACAGTTGCTCCCCAGGTCCTTCCCATGGGGATGCAGACACAGTGATACACACAAACCTGGATGGGGTTCGGAGAGGCAGCAGCTCCCCACGAGCTTGGACAAAACCTGAGCAATGGACAAAACCTGCTGCTAAATGGCACAGGATGCGTTCCGTCCCAACATTCCTGCTTGGGGACATAGGAGCCTCCCTGGGGACATGAGCAGGATCACTATGTCCAAACAGGGAACAGCAGAGGACTGCAAGCAGCAAATGCCTGTGTGTTCTTTCAGCAGCATGTCCACCCACAGTCCCCACCAGACTCACCCAAAGCAAGGCCTCAGCCCATGTGGTGCCTGGGGCTCAGCCTGGGGAATACAGGGCTGCAGGATCCAGCACCACACAAAGACAGGAACCTGCAGCCCTCCAGCAGTAGGGAAATACCAGGTCTGCAGGGACCCAGAGCCATGTGGCAGACCAGGAGGGGCTGGGGACACCGTCTCAGGCTGACCTCCACTGGCAGTGCTCCTTCCAGCACTGGTTCAGGGCCACCCGACCTTCACCAAAGGCCAAACTCTGTGGTGATGCACAGCAGCACCAGGGCTGCGTGCAGAAAAGAGGCAAAGAGAGGTGAAGCAGCCCCATGCACTCCTACTCAATCCCTGCAGGGAGCGGGCAGAGCAAGGGCTGCAGGAGGGACTGGGGACCTCATGAGGTCCCCTGGGAAAACCATGAGCACACAGCCCTCAAGGTGCCACGGAGCCTGGGGAGGTGTTCTCACCATGTTGGTGATGGGCAGCAGTGTGCAGGAGGTCCCCAAAGCCTGGGTCGCTGGGGCAGGAGGGCAGGCAGCACGGAGCAGCCCCCACACAAGGTATTAATAGTACCGGAGCTCTATCAGCTTAAAATAGGCTGCCAGGAGTGGGGAGGCGGTCCCGGGCGGACGTGACCTATTGTGTCAGTGAGCAACGCCGACGTAAGCACAATTAGGGGGGCTGCTTTAGAAAAATCACGCATGTGACCCACTGCCCACTGGCACGGGGAGCTCAAGGGACCCCCTTGACCCACAGCCCCCTCGGTGCCCCTGCCCGGCCACAGCTCGGCTCCTGGGAAGGTGGCAGAAGCTGGTCCTGAGCCTCAGTGCTTCTGCGGGAGGGAGCTCAGAGGATGCCCAAGTGCCAGGAGCAGCCGGCACCCACGGGTGCCCTCCTGCAGGCTGGGGAGATGCTGCCGTGCAGTGCCAGCACAGGGGCAGCACGGTCATGCAGGGAACTCACGAGCAGGGGAAGGACGGTGCAATTCCCGGAGGCACAGAGCACAGGCCTGGCCCGGGGAGCGCACAAAGCCTGAGCTGGGTTTGCCCTTGGGGGACCCCGGCGGCGGGCAGAGCGAGGGATCCGGTGCC
This sequence comes from Excalfactoria chinensis, assembly GCF_039878825.1. Lineage (NCBI taxonomy): Eukaryota > Metazoa > Chordata > Aves > Galliformes > Phasianidae > Excalfactoria > Excalfactoria chinensis. The sequence continues at coordinate 319,589 of NC_092848.1, read as the reverse complement.
AGCGCTGATGGGAGTGGCGGCCGGCACCAGCCGTGCACCGGGAGCGGGGTCTGCAGCTCCCCTCCGCCGCTCTGCCGCCACCGGGGGGCACAGCGGACCCCGGCCGGGAATGCTCGGGGGACAGCAGGGGCGGCAGCAACCGGCGCACAACCGCTCCGACAGGCTGGGCTCGGCCCACCGAGGCGCTCCGCAGTACCGAGTCCTGCGCAGGTGCCGCCCGGAGCCAGGGGAGGGGGCGAACAACGAGGGCAGCCCCCCGGGTGGGGGGGGGGGGGGGGGAACCGCGAGGAAGAGGGGGGTCGGGCCAGAGCACGGGCTCTCACCTTCATGATGCTCGCACGGGGCGCGGCGGGTGCGGGGCTCCGCTCCGCCGAGTCCTCGCGGCTGCTGCTCCCCGAGCCCGAACCGGGGCTGCCGCCACCGCCGCCGCGGGGTCCGTTGGGCAGCGGCGCGGCGGGGCGGGGCGAGCCGGGCGGCGGGGCGCTCCGGGGCCCCTCCGCCATCCCCGCGGCACCACAGCAGCGGCCGCCGCGGGGCCCCGGGCGCCCCGGTGCCTGTGCCCGCCGCCGCTGCGGGCTCAGTGGCGGAGCGGGCGGGAGGCGGCGCGGCCGTGAGGAGGGGACGGGCCGGGGCCGAGGGCGGGGACGACGCGCCCCCACCCCCCCCCCCCCGCCCCGGGCTGCCGCCGTGCACGGTGACAGCGCGGCCGTGCAGCGACACCGGCACCTTCGGCGCCGCAGCGCACGGTCTTGGTGGCCGCCCCAGACCGCCGGGACCCCGGCCAAACCAACACCCTGCATCCCAAACCAAGCCTGCATCCTGGTACACACAGCTCAGCCTGGTACACAACCCCAGCCAGCACCTTGCAGCCTGGTACCCAAAGCGAGATAGCATCTTGGCGTCCTGCATTCCATTGCTCAAACCCAGACTGGCATCCTGCAGCCTGGGACTCAGATCAACCTCACACCCTGCAACTTGCTAACCAAAATTGATTTGCACCCTGCATTAAGGCATCCTGCAGCCTGGTACCCAAACATAGCCCACACCCTGCAGCCTGTACCCAAAACTTGCCTGCATCCTGCTCAAATCACCCTCACACCCCACAGCCTGGCACGCTGCACCCAGCCCACTCCCTGCTTGTCCAAGCAGGAGGGCTCAAGTTTCTGCTGGGGGGCACCGTGGGGCTCTGGGGAAGGGCTGTGGGCATGCATGGCACAGCAGCAGGATGCGATGCACCACGAGGCTCCCCAGGCTACGTTCAGGTCACGGATGTCTGCACTGCAGGGCTGGGAGCACCGCACAGAGCTGCTTCACTTCAAGCCTTTATCCAGCACCCACCAACTCCACCCTCCAGTAACACCCAACCCTGACAGCACTGAGCACATCTGATGCACGCTGGCCCAGCACCAATGTCCCTGTCAGGATATTCAGGGTCCCCAAACTCTCCCACCCCACAATTTCTTCCCTGCTTGGAACAGGAATTTTGCTCCAGGCTTATTTCCAGCGGGGCATGGGAGGGAAGGGCCCTCCGTACCATTGCTACCCTGGCAGGAGGTGGTGGCTGCACTGCAGGGATGCTTCATGCCTGCCTTATTTAAGACAATGTCTTCTGCCAGCGGCCTTGCTTGCCCCCACCCTGGTAACAGCTGTGTGCTCAGCAGGCATCCTGAGCACCACGGCTCGGTAGCCCTTAAAATAAACCTTAACAAGCAGGGAAAGAATCAGTTCCCCCCGCCTGGTACATTTGTGCCTCAAAGGCACCAGCGGCCCCAGACACTCCCAGAGCCCCAAACAAACGCTGAGCTGGTTAAATATTCATGACTGACCCTTCCCCAGGACCGAGGCGAGCAGATAACAAAGGCAAGTTCTCATCAGAAGGAGAGTCAGGGTTGTCATCAACAAATCTCTTAATGAGGATTAAAATAAAAAAACAATCAGTCCCAGAGCTCCGACCTTTATTTATATTTGAGAGATAATCCTCTTTTCTTTTGCATCTGGTTTTGTTTGTTTCTTTATTTCTTTGTTTTTGTATTTTTGGTCTGTTTGTTTGGGTTTTTTACATTAAAAAAGCTCCTGCTGGAGCTGATTGTTTCCCAACCAGCAGACAGGTGCCAGGGCTGCAGAGGGGCAGCAGTCACTGCTGCCAGCACACACCCTGCCCAGGGCATCCGTGCCAGGGAACACAAGGCTGCAGGGCCCCGGGGCTCCCCAAGGCTAGGGAGGTTTCTGCTGTTCCCCTGTGATGGCCACCGGCCCCCAAGGGACCCTCGGGAAAGGCACCACTGCCCCACATCTGGTGGCACTTGATGGGGTCAACCTTTGGCTAAGCATGTCTGGAAAGGCCCTGAGGATGCCCACCTGCAGCCACAGTCCCACCCTGTGCCCAAAGTGAGTCCTGAGAAAGGCCAGGGTCACACTCTGCTGGCTCCATCTGCTCCCTTGGGTGCCCTCACCCCAGTCCCACTCCATGCCCGGTAGGTGACACCAAGCAAAGCCCAGCGCTGCCCTTAGGAGATAACAGTACCCTGGATGAGGGCCAGCAGCCGCTCCTCCCGCAGCACCCTGGGCATGGGGAAGGGGCAGCCCATGGCCTCCCGCAGCCGCGCGAAGGCCCCGGCCCCCACCAGGTGCAGGCGCAGGGGCCCGATGCTGCCCTTGAAGCGGAACGACTTATAGATGGGGAAATCCTCCTGCAGGCAGTGGTCCAGCTGCAGAGAGGGGAAGGGGGCTGCCAGCGTGCGTCCCAAAATGCTGTTTTCCCTATGGAGCAGCTGCCATCCCCCAAAACCCATTGCTTCCCAGAGCTCCTGCTCTGACACCAAACAGGGAAGGGGCCCCTTCGTCAGAAGCCTTCAGTGCTTGCGGGGCTCCCCGCGTTCAGCAGCCCTACAGGCACTGCCTGCGGGCTCAGCACAGCAGCAAAGCAGTCCCGCAGGAATTCCGCAGCCGGCGAGCACTGCCACCGCGTGGCGGCCGGGCGGGCAGGGAGGGCACAGCAGATCTGCACCCTTCCTGCCCCCAGCAAACCCTAAACCCCCTTACCTTGTGACGTTGCCCCTCTGACAGGTCCCGCAGGCCCCGCAGCTCCACGAATACCTCGTAATGGGGGGCACCGGCCCCTGAGGAGGCACCTGCAGCAGTGCCACCAGCACGTCACAGCCACCCTCTTGGGGAAGCTGGGCAGAGGTGACAGGAACCCTTTGGGGTGCTCACCCAGCAAGGTGCTCTCCACGCAGATGTAGTCCACGAGGCGGGCACCCGGCCACATGCCCACAGCACGGCACAGGCTGCGGCAGAACTGATCCTCAGGGATGCTCTCGCCGCGCACACTCAGCACTTGGCTCTCCCTGTGGGCACAGCAGGGCTGGATATCCTGCACTGCGGGTGCCAGCAGCACCGTGCACCCCCTCAGCCTGCCTGAAGGTGAGGAGCACAGAGTTGGGGTGACCTCACCTGCGCACGGGCTCCACCACAGGGCACTGCTTATGAAAGCCAGCCACCCGCAGCACCTCTCCAGCAAGGCACCTGTGTGGGCAGTGTGGGCATCAGGCTGGGGAGGGGCGCACTGCCCCCCTAAGCCCCCCAGCAGCAGCACCTGTACTCCCCAGGCCGGGCAGTGAGGATCAGTTTGTACTCGCGTCCCTCCCAGAGCTCGCCCAGCAGCACCGTGTGCTGCTGCTCCTCCTCATCGACTGGGCAGGGCAGGAACTCACAAAACGCCCACTCTGGGCACAGCACGAAGCGAGGCACGGGCTCTTTTGGCCACAGGTTGACACCGAGCAGAGCTGGGCAGAGAGCGGCTGTGAGCCCCCGATCACCCTCCTCATCCCCTCTGCAGGGCACAGACAGAAGGCCGATCCCAGCACTCACCTCCCGCCACCCGGTACCAGGGGCAGTACAGGGGCAGCCCCTCGCAGGCCGCCCGGCGCAGGGCATCGCAGTACAGCCGCTCCCCACCGCGCACCGTCCCCACCACCACCACCTGCAGCTGCGGCCACAGGCGCCGCACGATGCCCTCGAAGCCTCTCTCACACTCAGCCCGCAGCTCTGCCGCTCTCGTGCTGTCAGGGACCAGCAGCGCCTGCAGCCGACCCCGCATCTCCTCGGGCAGCCCAGGCTGGGGGCTCAGCGTGCCCAGCTCCAGCTCGTGGGCCAGCTCTGCCCAGCCGTCCCGCAGCGCCACCAGCACGTCGTGCAGCTCGTTGGGCAGCCGGGCCTCCAGCACGCGCAGCGCACGCGTCCGCAGGGCGAAGAGCAGCTGCACCCGCAGGGCTGCGGAGCGCAGAGGCAGAGCGGCGGCCTCGGGGGGCGTGCAGTACAGCGTGGGCAGCGGGCAGAGCCCCGGGGCACGGGGAGCGGCGGGTGCCCAGCCCAGCACAGCCGTGCCACGGAGCGTGAGCGCCTGCGGGAAGGTGCGGTGCAGGGCGTGCAGGTAGAGCAAGGCCCCCTGTGCGGAGAGATCGGTGGGGCTGCAGGGCAAAGCCACGGGGCATCGCCCGCACCGCGCTCCCCGCAGCCCTTCGCTACCTGCAGCTCGGGCTCGGCGCTCCAGCAGCTCCGCAGCGCGGCCCAGAGGCTCAGCGGCGGCAGCGGCTCCGTTCGCTCCCCGTCGTTGCAGCGGGGGCTCGGCGGGTGACGCTCCCGGAACGCGTCGGACCCTGCGGGCGGACGGCGGGGCTCAGAAGGGCGTCCCGCCGCCCCCGCCGCCCGCCGTCCCTCCCCCCGCCCGGCTCACCCGGGGCCGCGCCGGGGGGCAGCAGTCGCCGCAGCCGCCGCTCCTGCCCGTGCCGCACGTCGGTGCTCTGCAGCTCCAGGCGGCGCCGCTGCCGCTCCGAGGCCCGCAGCAGCGCGTTGCGGAGCAGGCGGTGCCGCAGCGGCGGGGCGGAGGGCAGCAGCACGAACACGGCCACCAACAGCGCGACGACCGCGGCCAACATCGCCCCGGGGACGGCGGCCGGCAGCATCCCCGGGAGCGTGGCCGACGGCATCCCCGCAGCCGCCGCGCTCCCGCCGCCCCCCCCGGCCCAGCCCGAAGCCCCGCGATCGCCGCCGGCTGTTCCGGCTCCGGCAGAAATGACGGGCAATGAGCGCGCCCGGGCCCGCCCGCTGTCCCCCCCCCCGGGAAATGAGCGCAGGGCGGCTCCGCCCCAGCGTCCAACGCGGGGTTTATTTTCGTTTTCTCTCGTACGTTGTACCGGATAACCGCGCAGCCCCGCCCCGCCCCCCCAGCCCCGACGGGGCGACGCGAGCAGAGGAACGAATCGCAAATAAATAAGAACCGACAGCAGAAGAGGCCGCTGTGCGCAGCCTGGAGCGGGGCGTCCTTTATTAAAAAAAATAATCAAAAACAAAACCGAAAAACAAACAAAAAAGCCCAAACCGGCGGAGTTCGGTTCGCTTTCCTTTGCCCCGGGCCTGCAGCTCCCGAAGCTCCTGCCCCGACCCCAGCCTGACGGGTGCGGTTGAGGGGCCCCTTCCCCCGCAGCGGAGCGGGCCCGGGAGCTGCCCCCTCCCCGAGACACACGTGAAACCCAGAGCTTTTGTGTTACAAAAATAGTCCGTGCTTTATTTACTCTGTGGTAGAAAAATAACATCGCCAGGGAACCAGAGGTTCTGGGACACGGATGGGACGGGCCGGGGTGGGGGGGAAGAGGGGCCCCTTCTCGCCCCCGCTGCCTCCTGCCCGCCCCTCGCTGCGCTTCCTCCCTCCCCACACCCCACACCCCCCCCCCGGCCTTTCCCTCGCAGGGCTCAGGAGGGGACACAGAGGGGACGCACCCGGAGCCGGGAGGGCTCCGCAGCCGCCGGGGGCAGAGGAGGAGATGGGATCCCGGAGGGGACCCCGACACCGCAGACTGTCACCCCCCTCCCGGGGAACAGGGTCACCGCGATAAACACCGATACGCACACGTACATCCTTAGTGACGGCTGCAGAAAGCAAACCCGTGGCCGGGACTCCCCGGCCCTCCCCGAGGCTGCGGGGAGCGGGGCAGCACCAGCGCGAGCAGAAGCGGAAAGCCGAAGCTGGGCCTTGTAAAAGGAACATACAGGAAAAACCATGCGACAAATCCGCTGCCTTTTATACAAGGGCATAAACATCAAAGAGCTGGACACCACCCTGCATTTGGGGACAGCACAGAGCAAATCTGTGGGGCGAGAACCCCCCGATGGCTGCCAGCCTCCTGGTTGGGCACAGAGACACAAACACGGCAGTCCCCGCAGCGCTGGGGGCCGATGTGGGGCCGCGTGGCCGCCGGTCACGACTGGGCGTGGGGGATCCACTGACTGTCCATGGGGCGCCGCAGCAGCTCCTCCACGTGCTGGGCCACGTCCATGGTGTCGTCCAGGTCGAAGTCGCCTTCGGGGTCCAGCACGGTCTCAGGGCTGCGGGAGGTGAGGGGGTGAGGGTGGGGGCTCGGGTGGCCGCAGGGGGGAAGGGGGCGATACCTACTTCTGTGTGTACATGTTGTAATGCGGGTGGGAGCAGACGGCCGGCGACGGAGCCTGGTCCATATAGGTGCCCCCCCCTGGGACGGCATCGCCTGATGCACTCACAAACCTGCAGGGATGAGAGTGGGTGAGTGGTGGTCTCGGTCCTGGTCCTAGCAGGGATCCAGACCCTGCACACTCTCCCCATCTCAGTCCCCATTAGCGGCAGCCACCTGCACAGTCCCAGCCCTGTTGGCTGCGGGGAGATTTGGGCTCCCAGAGGAGCACCACAGCCCTTTGCCATTGGGCACTACGAGCTGCTCATCCCCAGCACCGATGCAGCCAGCAGGGCACTGTGGCTGGGAACTACCCAGCCCAGCAAGCCAGAGATGAACCAACGGGACCCTGCACACTTGCACTTACTCTGGCACAACTTGCTTGATCTGTGGCTTCACGTACCCATCCACAGCTTTAGCTAGAGGAAAGAAGGCAGTGCTGAGGTGCAGAACTGCAGGCACACTGCACACCCGCAGAGGGGTGGAGGCCCCCAGGGCTGGATGTGCTGGAGGGAGGCACAGAGGAGTGATGCATGAGGGATGAAGGGCAGCGCTACCTGGCGTGGACTCACAGAGAACCGGTGTGTAGTACTTGGAGAAGACCTCATCCTTGGGCCGGTCGGGGAACACGTAGATGAGGTAACTGAGGTCCCCGAGGCGGTCGGCCAGCGAGCGGATAGAAAAGTCCCTGGTGGTGAAAGGCATCAGGTTCCAGAACATCCTCTCAGCTGGAAGACAAGCAACGGACCGCAATGATGCCTGGGGTGAGCCTCAGACTGTGCTGAAAATCCAGCATTGCTTCCTGAGCTTCTCCCTCCCCCAACATCTGGGGCCAAAATGCAGCATGCCAGAAAGCAGCAGCAGGAGGGAGTGAAGGGGAGCTGCAGGTGGGGACATGGAGATGGGGGGGGGCCGCACTCACCGGAGTCAAACTTCCATGCGATGGTGATGCCGCCGATCTCCGAGTCGCTGAAGCGCAGCAGGAAGGTGCCGTCAGGTTTGCTGATGAGGAGGTCGTGCGCCTGCTGCTTGTTGACGAAGCCCAGGATGGCCCTATGCAGAGCAAGGGCGTCAGGCGGGCGGTGCGGGGCCACGCGCGCGGAGCAGGACGGCTCTTACCCATCGTTCCAGTGCGGCTTCAGATGCTTCTTCAGCACCTCCATCACGCCGTCAAACCACTGCCAGAAGGTGTAGTTCCTCCCAGGCAGATTTTCCTGTGGAAAGCCCCAAAAAATGAGCGCTCCTGCCTCCAAACACACAGCACACGTAGTGGAGGCCTGGATGGATGCTGCAGAGCTGGGCACCCACCAGCCCTCATACCACAATGCCACGCAGCACAGCCCAGGGAGCACCAGCAGTGACCTCCCCAGGGCTGCAAAGCACAGCTGCAGCCTCCAGACATGGAGGGCAACACCTCCTGATCCGCTGCAGCCAACACCTGCTTGGGTTTTGCACTGATCCAACACACAACAGTTTTCTTTGGGCATAAGCACCGGCACTGCAGTGCAGCCAAGGCCATCCCGGCACATGGAGCACCTGCTCACCCGGTTGAACTGGGCCCAGGACACCGTGGTGCTGCTGTAATCCTCCAGGTGGGAGCTGGTGCTGTTGAAGAGCTTCTGTGCCAGGAACACCAAGTTCTCCTTCGTCAGCCCGCGGCTGCTCTGCACCTCCGCCTTGAACTTCATGTTGAGAGCCTCACAGAGCTGCGGCCACTGCACTTTTTCGGGCACAGCGAAGGGCACGCGGCCCTGCGGAGGACACGGCACGGGGTCAACATGGCCACTACCCGGCCCAAACACACAGAGCAGCCCTGCTCTGCAGCCCTGGGGTGGATGGAGCCCACCCAGTCCCCTGCAGCAGCAGTACTCACGGGCTCCGCAAAGGCGTTGTCCCAGAGCACGGTGGCCGTGGCGTTGTTGTCCTGGCTGCCATGTACAATCACCACCACAGGCAGGGACAGCGTCTGCAGGAAGGAAGGACGATGGCACAGAGCTGATGGGATGCGGTTGGACCTCCCATCACCCCCCTGACACACAACCCCAAATAAACGCCCCACCCCAGTCCCACAGCTCTGACCCTACAGTGTGGGCACGGTGCCCACAGTTCACCTGTGGCCAATAGCTTTACCTTCACCTGGAAGACCAACTCGTTGCCACCAACGCTGAACTGCGACTCAAAAAGGATGGTGAACTTCTCCTCCGTCACTGACTCAGCACCGCGGCGGTCTGAGCGCTTGATCCGCTTCAAGGACTGTGGGGACACGAGATGTGAGCAGGAGGGGGACAGGGGGGACACAAGGGGTGAGCCCATGGAAGGAGGGTGCAGGACAGATGGGGACACAAGGGTGAGCACAAGAGGGACATAGCATGGATGACAACATAAATGGTGACACAGGGCACGTGCTGTGGGCAGAGGCACCGAGCATGGGACCGCTGGCTCTCACCATGTTGCGGAAGTGTGCGCTGAGCGTCCCGGTGGCCTGGTGGTATTCCATCACACAGCAGTTGTTGAGAATCTCCCCACTGCTCTCACTGCATGAGGACAGGAGGTCAGGATGGCAGCAGCCCCTCGCAGCCCCCAGACCTGCTGTCTCCACATCCCCCTCCCGGCCCCTCAGGCATTACTTGCGGGTGCTCTCGTTCTTCAGCAGGGCCTTGGCTTGCTGCTCACTGATGATGGTGGCCTTCACCTGGGGGGGGTTCATGTGCACGTTCAGCTTCCCCCCCACCAGGAGCCGCACGGTGGCTGCAAACTTGGTCTGTGTCTTCAGCACCTGGGGAGGCTGCTTCTCGATGATGAAGGTGCTGGGGGGCAGAGAGTCAGGCGGGAAGAGGAGCCCAAAATGCCCCCCACCCCCCCAGGCTGCCCTCCTACCTGGTGACCAGGGCGGAGATGATGTCTGTGATGGTGCCGTTCAGCTCCGACAGCATCTCCTCCACGGGGCCAGGGATGGGCAGCTGCTGACACAAGTGCTCGGCGCGTCGGATCTGCTGCCGGTTCTGCCAGATGATCTCCGCCAGCTTCTCGCACCTGGGGAGCAGCAGCTCAGCACCCACAGCGGGGATGGACCCAGCTCCCAGCTCCCACCGGCACCCACCAGGTCTGCAGCACATCCAGGGTGCCCTCGGGGGGGCCGCCGTTGCCCGCCAGCTGCTGCCGTCGCTTCCATTGGATCAGCTCATCGTCCAGGATCGTCGTCTGCTGTTTGCGCAGCAGCTGCAGCGTCTTCTGGTGCTTCTCAGCCAGCTCCTGCCGGGCAGGGCAGTGTCACAGCACGCAGGGGTGGCACACAGCCGGTGTGGGGATACCCCCCAGCACTCACCACGCGGTACTGCTGTAGTGTCTGCGCCTCCCGGTGCAGCCAGGCCTCCAGCGACGCCTTCTTCTGCTGCAGCGTCGTCTCCCGTGAGAGGCGCTCCTGGGGACCCAGCTGGGAGAGCTGAGAGAACTGGGCTGGGGATGGGGGCAGCGTTAGGACGCAGCCAGCGCCGGGTCCCACCCCCCCCCCAGCCCCTCAGGCACCTTGCAGGCGCATGTTCTCCTGGTACTGGATGATGAAATACTCCTGTGTCTGCTGCAGCTTCTTCAGCTCGTTCTCTGAGTCCTGCGTGATGAGCCGCAGCTCCTCGAAGGTCTGGTTGATCTGCAGGTGCTTCTGCGACATGGCGTCCACCAGAGTGCCGGCGGGCAAGGGGCTCTGTGTGGGTACGGGAGCACTCAGCACGGCTGGGGATCCCCTCTGGGTGATGGGGGGACAAAGGGACTCTCCCTATCCCCACCAGGAGCCGGAGGGCAGTGAGCACCTCTCCATTCCCTCTCCATCACCCTGATGACGGACACCCCCTGCATCCCCACCCGCAGGACCCATTCCCTCACTCTGGTGATGCCTGCAGCCCCACTCACGTTGTTTGCCTCCCGCACCAGCCTCTGCTCGTGGTACAGGATGTGCCGGATGCAGCGCACCAGCTCCATGGGGCAGCGGTCATACGTGTTCTGCATAGAGAGGTGAGCTGAGCCGGGAGCAGGGCAGGGGACCCCAGACACGCCAAGGCAGCCCCCAACTCACCTGCAGCTGCGTGACATAATGCCCCAGTTTGATCTTCAGCAGGAAGCCGTCCTCACCCACTTGGTGATCCGCCTTCTTCTGCAGCTCCTGGATCAGCCCATCCAGCAGCTGCGTCGCCTTCACATTCTCCTGTGGGTTGTCGAGGTCGATGGAGTCCCTTGGGGGTGCAACAAAGCAATGGCAGCAGGGGGTCAGGGCAGTGGCAGCGGGGCAGCACGGTGCTGCGGGGCTCAGTGCAGGCCGACTCACCACGCCTGGCTCTCAATCCACTGCGACAAGTAGTGCCGCACCTCGATGGGAAAGTGATGCCCATAGAGAGCCTGCATCTGCCGCAGGGCTTCACCCTGAAGCTGCTGCGCCTGGATCCACACCGCCATGGCTCACCACCTGCAGGGACACATCATCAGCACCACGCAGGGACCCCACACTGGGCACCCCCAGAGCCACCCCAAGGGGACGGGGGGGATCTCAGCTCTGCGTCACCACTCTGTTCTAGGAAAAGCCATCGGAGAGCTTGGAGGTATTCATGAATGCCTCTGCTGCCTCGGCCACAGTGCTGCCATTTCCCTTTGCTGCACCACGGACTCACAGTCAGGGAAGCGAGGGCTGGGGACTGGCAAGGAGCCCCGATGTCAGTAGGGCCGAGCAGCCTCAGTGGCCCCAGCACCGCAGGTTCTGGATGCAGGCGCACAGCCCTGGCATCCCACTGGCAGGGAGCAGCCACGCACACAGCAAACAGAGCCAGGACTGCAGAGACGGCACCTACCCAGTGCCAGACCTTTCCCCCGCTCCCCACCCCCCACAGGAAGAGGAACAATAACTGAGTTGGCTAAAAATGATTTTTTCCCTTATAAAAAGCAAGGAACATTTCCCCATTCACAGAAGAGACAGTGAGCTAGAAATTCTGCTGGAAAGGGAGGCCGGGGGGAGGCAATAAAAACAGAAAGCAATGAGGAAAAGGGGACGGGGGGGGAGGCTGATAGCAACACACGCGCGGGCAGTTAGCAATTGCTGACAATTGATAAGAGGCACTGATGGAAATGCCGCTGCTGGCAGAGCTGCAGAGGATGCCAGGAATGGTTTTACTGCACCAGGAAGGGATGGAACCCAGGGAGCAGCCCAGGCCCAGCGCAGAAACATCAGCACGGACAAAAGAACAAATGCTGCTCCTCCTATCAAGAAAATGGTGATATATTCCATCTTACAGCAGCAGAACACTTCCTACTCCACTTCAATGGGTTGTTAAGCAACAAGTATTAATCTGCCGCTGCGGCCAGCTCACCGTTAGGGCACACAAAAGGCTCTGCCCTTGGAGCAGGAGATGGGAACATCGCAGTGGGAAGGGCGGGCAGAACGGGAGTGCTGGGGGGGGGGGGACAGGACAGCCCCGAAATGCACCCCATGGGCACTGGGACGATACCCGCAGCCACAGAAAAGCATCACTGATGCAGCCACAGGCATTTCTCCACACTGCTTGTTTTCTGCCTCATCCGCAGGCTGGGGAACCTCCCCGGGAGCTGCAGGGCTTCAGAGTGCCAGCAGGAAGCACAGTGCTGCAACTGCTGTGGCCTCATCGTGGTGCATGGAGCTGCCCCGCCATCGGAACCAACCACGAGCACAGCAGATGTTCCCAAAAGATGCAGAAACCTCCGGTGCCACATCCCCATCCCATCCCCATCCTGTCCCCATTCCATCCTGCTCCTGCATCCTCAGGACGGCAACAACAGCCCCAGCAGCCACGTTGTAGTCGGATCCATCCTCCTTCAGCAGCACCAGGGTCAGCTGCAGCAGTCAGCCACATGCACGCTCAAACAATTGCAGGAGACACATAATTGCAGTGGTTTAAGCTACTTTGCATTTAGTTAGTCCTGGCAGTGAGCTATAATCCCACCCATTACCACAGCTCGGTTAACCAGCAGCAACTCAACAAGCCACAGCAACTTGCCTGCTGGTGACTTAATGCTTGCAGTGCTGCGCACACGGTGGGACAGTTGTTGTGGAGAGGGACAGTGGGGGCAGCTTGGGGAGGGGAGCCTGGCAGGACCAAGGTGGGAAATGCCAGTAGCTTCACTGCCCAATTAGTATCACAAAATGGATGAAACGCACCCAAAATAGGTTTCCTAGGGGGCTCGAGGCGGCAACATGAGGGAGCTGGGAGCACCTCTGAGTCCAGGGGTGGCCAAGGGACCCAGCAGGAGCTGCAGTCAGAATGGGCTGTGGTCGCAGCCACCACTGTCAGCCCCAGAGCCTCCCAGGCACAGCGGCAGGCTGGCAGCCAGCTCCAGCCATGAGCTGCAGGAAAGCCACAGCCCGGCGGCAAGCACACAAAGGGAGGGAAATGTCTCATAGGGTGAGGCTGGCAGACACAGTCCTGCTTTTCACATGGATGCTGTGGGGTGCTTATAGGATGTTCATGGCACACAGTCCTGGGATGCTCGCAGGATGCTCGCAGTGCATGGCTGCGGGATGCTTGCAGGGCCCCCACATCATGCTTGCAACACACAACCCCTCCAGGGATGATGGCTCCTGTGCTCACACCACTACACCCACTGACTGCAGCCCCCAGTCCCCCATGTGCTCTGATTGTCAGGTAAAGCACTGGGGGGGTCACACCAAGGGGTTGTGGCTGCTCCTGCCCCATGTGCCCCTCTGCCACAGCAGTAACCGCACTGTCCTTTGCATGGTGCTCCCCCAGTCCCAAGCAGGGGCGTCTGGGTGCAATTTCCTCCCAGCAGGGAGCAGCTGCCCCCCCTTCCCCCCCCCCCCGTGCTACAGCTGCGGTGCCGGCTCCACAGCAGCCCTGTGCCTGCCAAGGTAAACACACAGACACGTGGTTTCCCAGCACCTCCGGGAGCCCACGATCCCTTCCAGGTCAGAGATAGCCTCACCGGTGGCCACAGAGCTGGACCCCATGCACCCCATGGGTTGGTGCTCCCAGAGGGGCACTGTGCCATAGCAGGGACTCACATCCCACAGAGAAAAGCAGCTCACACCGGGTCTCACCCAGAGCTGGATGCGGCCCCATCCCACTGGCTCTGGGATGTCGGCAGCCAGCAGCAGCCTCTCAGCACATGGATGGCTCCGGTTCCCCCACATAGACACCCACGTGCCGCTATCCCTACCCCACACCAGGGATGCACACGGTCCCCCAGGCAGCCCCTCTCAGCTGAGCTGCCCCTGGTGCCACCCCAGCTCAGTCCCTTCACCTCCCAAGTGGCTGCCACACGCTGCATCCTGCCCTGCAGACATAAAGGGCTCTGTGTGCACCCAAAGGGCCCCGGAGCCCATGGCCACCCCGGGCTCAGAAAGCCCCGAGCACGATCCCTGGCTCCTCCGCAGCATGGGGCCAGTAGTGCGGGCTGAGCTGCCACCCCCCATCTGTGCACTCATCCAGGGCTGTACTCACCAGGGTCTGCTCACTGCAGCCTGCAGGGCAGCACAATGGTGGCTCCGGGCAGGCACTGCCGGCACAGCCGGGTCCCGGCGCGGCCGTTTTGCAGGCTGCGTGCTACAGGAAGGAGCTGAGAGCAGCTATTTCCTTCCAAAATGTCAGCTGCCTGCGCAGCCGGGCAGTGCTGTGCTCCGGCTGCTTCCTTCCACTACCTGCACAGCGCAACTGGGGGCACAGGGATGGCACCCCTGCCCTCATCCCTCCCACCTCCCCTTTGTGAGACGCAGCCTCAACCTGTGCTGCTGAGCCCCCTGGGGCTGGTGTCTGAAGTGCTGAAAATGGACACAGGGGGTTTGTGCTCACCTGCACCTCGCTGCTCCGCTCGGCATCAGGGCTGAGCCCCCAGCTCCCACCTGCCCCCAACACCCACAGAGCAGCCGCTGTGCTGGGATCGGCGCTGCTCGCCCCTTCTACACCCGCATTCGGTTTCCAGCTTTCGGCTGCGAGATGGAGGCAGTGGCGGGTTCAGGAGAGCGCCTTCTAGAAGCTCAGTGCTTTGATGGGGTTTGTCTCATGCTGAAGAGCGGCAGCAGCTGAGGGCTCAGCCCCAGCGGCACCGAGAGAGGCAGCGTGATCAACCCCTGCCACACTGCACCGGGGAGCAGCAGAACGCCGGGCTGCCGCTGGCACTCACAGCTGGTGCAGTGGGGGAGAAATTCAGTATTTCCTCCCCAGCAGCCGCTGGGCAGAGGCGCGGTGCCCACTCTGGGCTCTCCCATCCGGCAGAGGCAACACAGCCCTGCAGCGTCAGGAGCCAAAAATGGAGAACTTGCAGCAGTGCAGGAACAGGGGAACCCCAAGTGAGCACCGCGAGGAGGGCGGCCTGTTTGTGTCCTGCATGGGCAGGGACCGGCACTGAACCTGCTGCCCAGCACCAACCCGGGGCCAGCAGGAGTGCCCTCACATTATATCAATCAGAGTCATCACATTCGTTTTTATTTGCCCTCTGGCACTCGAGGGTTTGGGAATGTGCAGCTCCCCCTTCAGATTTTCCCTTACAACCACAGAGGCCCAGCAGCCCACGTAAAAACCAAGCCACCAAAATACCCAGTGAAATCCCAGCGAAATCCCTCGAATCCAGGGGCTGACAGCAGCTCCCGCACACTGCAGCGCTTCTGACCACGTGCAGCGCTTTCCTGATGCTACACAACACCACAAGAGCTCAGCCAACACCTCCTGGGGATGCAGCACCATGCCAGGCACGCTGCTAATCCCTGCCCAGGAGCTGGGCCAGGCGGGAGGATGCGGGGATTAAGCCCGTCACAGCATCGAATTAGCCCCGATTTGGGTCTGGAGACACAATTTCATTTTATCTGGCATGCCTCAGTGGGCGCACACAATTGCACTAATCCATTCACCTGCCAAGCTGGATTTGCAGAGTGGAGCCCATTTGGGGCAGTGCAAGAACCAACTGCCCCATCCCAGCAGGAGCCGGCGGGGCACGAACACCAGCCCCAGGTCCTGGCACACCCACATGGCACCGCAGAGCACCCGGCTGCATCAGAGCTGGGCGGGCAGGCAGAGCAAACCCTGCTGCAGGGAGGGGGCACACAGACACCCAGGAAGCTGACAGGGAATGGGAATAAACAACTCCAAGACGGCCATTTGCCAGCACAGTTCTCATGCAGATCGGCACCCAGGGCCCAAGGTCCCTCGTGCGGTGGCACAGGATGCGTCGTTGGCTCTCATGCCCATGGAGCCCACAGACACCTCGGGGGGAATTAGTTGGGTCCTGCAGTGCAGCTTCTGACTGCGCAGCGATGGGGAGCAGCAGCCATTCATTCCCCCAGAACATTTCCAGGAGCGCAGGGTGAGTAATGGGGTTATAAAAGGAGCGTGCCAGGCCGAGGCAGCTGTGCCATGGAGCCCAGGAGAGCCGGAGCTCTTTTTGAACAGCACCACACAGGACAGGGATCGTTTTACAGCTGTACTTCAGCCCACGCCGGCGCTGGGATGCGCCACAAGCGGAGCTGCCTCTCCTCTGCTGAGAGCTCTGCAGGCGGCAATGGAGCACGCGGAGCACAAACCCGGCGGTGCGGCCCCACCGTCAGCCCTTTCCCCAATTCCCTGCCCGGGCACGGTCGCGCTAGAAGCCGGTATTTACAGATCACAACAACAGGAAGGCACGAAGTCACAGCGAAAAATGGAGATTGCAAAACTCACCGGCGACCGCTTGAGCGAGCTACAGCCCGGCTGCGGCATTCCGGCCGCCAGAGCCGCGACGCGGAGCCGGGCAGCAGCGCATCGCCGGCAACACGGAGCAGAGCACGGCGGAGAAAGAACGCTGCCAGCCCTCTGGTGCAGCGAGATGGGAGGATTCTGCTTTATCAGCAAGTCAGCTCTCCCCTATCGGCCAGGAAGCCGCGCTCACACGCCTGCCTCCCCCTCGACATTTCCCAACGAGGCAGGGAGACGCAGTTCACGGCAACGTACCTTTTATCAGCCAGCAGATGTTGCTAGAACTGTTACTGCATGTAACATTCAGGCATGCCCGGCGCAGCTCGCAGCCCCGCGCTGGACACGCGGTGCCAGAGTAAACACCCCCACCCCCCTCCTCCTGGGATCAAAACACTTGGGGGTTGCAAAATAGACACCCCATGAAAGGAAAGGCACGCCACCGCCACACCACAGCTGTCGAGTCCGCTTCACCCGGAGCACTCGGAGCCGGGGACAGCTGAACCCAGCCGGCAAGCCGGAGCGACAGTGGCCAGAGCGCAGCCCCGCTGTGGGGAGCAGGAGCGATGCCAGACTCCCCTTTCCCCCCCAGAATCGGGCTGGGGCACGGAGCCCCGCAGGGCGGGCACCCCGCCGGGTCCCGGGAACTGCCGAGAGGTCTCTGAGCCTTACAGTAATTCCTCGCAAATCAGAAAGTCATTTCCCAGCTGCCGGGGCCGCTTTACTGTATGAGGCACGGCACCGTCACCGCTCGCCACCGGCCGCCCACACGCTGCAGGAGAGCAGGGAGAAGGGATTTTTCGCACACAGTGTATCTGGGTTTTGCTATCACTCGAGAGAGAGCTGGGAAACCCCACGGCAAAGCCCTCGCAGCCCGTTTGGAGTCAGCACTTCCCCTGCAGCGGGAGGGGAGGTCCCGCAGACGCTCCGTGTCACCCCCAGCACTGAGTCTCTCCCCTTCCCCGAGCACTTGGAAGAGCATCCCTGGGAGTCCACGGCCCGCCCCGAAGCGTCAGCATCGCCCTGCAAAGGGAGGGACGAGGCGGGCACACCGAAGAATCAACTGCTGAATCAACTGAAGAATCAATCACCCGGTGACCCACAGGTGGCAACTCAGGGGCACATACAGCTCCGTGCCGCAAGACCGTGGGCTCCTCCACAGCCCCAGGGCAGCCCACACCATCCTGCCAGCGAGACACACACCTGCCTGCACACTCCTTGCTTCCCAGGGATGCCAACAAGGTCCAATGGCATTTCAGGGTGCAGGCCACATTCCCCCAAAGCACCAGGGCTGAGCAGCACAAACTGCTTCAGACTACAAAAATCACAGTCCTGCACAAGCTGACGGGGACATCCTGAGCCGTGTTCTGCTGTTAGTGAGCGCTGCTCCACGTCACACCTTGGTCCCACAGGGCCACCTCCCACCCCACACTGTGCAGTGCTCCCGGATGAGGTGAGGTCCCCATGGCACAGCCCTCACCGGGGCCAGTACTGGCAGCCGGGGGCACCCAGCTCACCCTGCCTGGCAAGAGCTCACAGCCCTGACAGCTCCCATACGACAGCAGACAGGTGGTGGTTCTCCTCCCAGGGGTCGCAATCAGCCCTGCACAGCACTGGCCGGCGAGCGGGCTGGGCAAAAGGCCACCATCACTGCCGGGCAGGACAGCACTGCTAACCCGGCTTGGACGGGGGATTTATTTTCCATCCCGATTCAACTCTGCCCAACACAAAACCCGCGCTGCTGAGGACCCATCGCTGTGCCAGGGTCCCCGCACGGCACCATCCCCAGCGCTCCGTGTGCGCTTTTAAAGCTCCCCCCGGGTTCAGCCCCAAGAGAAGCGGCCCCGGCCCCGCGCGGCTCCGCTCCCCGCCTCGAGATGCGCGGTGGCTCCGCGCAGCGGTCGCGCAAAGTCCGCGCAACCCCGGGGGCGTGCGCAAGGCCCAGCCCGCACCTGCCGGCCCCGGGACCGCCGCTCCCGTCCCGGTCCCAGGGGAGAGCAGCGAGGCCGCGGGCCTCTGCGCCGGGCCACGCCGCCAAGTTGCGTTCGTTCGTTCGCTGCGGGTTACGAAACACCCAAAATATTTACTGAAGGGAGGAGAGAAATAATTGCAACAAATAAATAAATAAATAAATAAAAACACTCCCCCACCCCCCAAAAAAGCGACCGGAGGCAACAAAAACGGCAAAACGAACCGACCCGGACCAAAACAAACCGGCAGAGCCCACCGCCACCTCCAACCCCGACGGCGCCTTCGCGCGGCCGCCCCCCGCAGGTGCCCAACGCGCGGCCCCCCCGGCCGGCCCGCACGCAAAGCGCTGCTCGGCCCGTTCCGGCCGCCCGGGGCCGCCCCCCGCCCTGTTTACGGCCGCAGAAAACGAAAGCGGCGGCGGCGGCGGCGCGGCCCCGTTCGGCGGCGATGGCGGCCCCGAGCCCGTTCCTACCTGCGGCCGCGGCGGCGGCTCCGCTACTCCGGCGGCTCTCGGCGCTCGGATCCGCCGCCGCTCTGCCCCCTCCGGCCGCCGCCGCCGCCGCCACCCGCGCCGCCGCCGCCCGGCCCGGCCCGGCCCGCGAGCACCGCCCCCGTCGCGGCACCGCCCCGCGCCGCCCCGCCCCCGGCACCGACACCGCCCCCGGGCACCGGCACCGGGCAGCGGAACGCGCGTCGGCTCCGGGCACCGGCAGGAGCGGTGGGCGTCGGTACCGGTACCGGGCAGCTGGTACTGAGCGCTCCTGGGCGGTAGCGCCTGTATTGGGCGCTGATGGGTGCCAACGCCAGGCAGCGAGCAGCGGCACGGGAAGCGGTGCCGGTACCGGGCACGGACAATGGCACGGGCCTTTGCGCCACCCCCGGCACAGGGCGCTGGGCCTGGGGCAGATACAGACTTTGCTCGGGCTGGCGAGGGGAGCACAAACCAGCAGCGGGCCCACGGTGATGGGCATCAGGGAACCCGGTCCAGAACCGGGTACCGGTGCTGGGGTTCAGCAATGCCGCCAAGCACCTGATGCCAGTCCACCGTTTCTTGTACCCCAGTGTCCTCCTCCCTTGCTGCAGCGCTGGGTGATCGCACCAGGCCCACCGTGAACCACGATCAATCCCTTTGGGATGCTGCCGTCCTCTCACTCCTGCTGTGGATCCCGGCCTGGCACGGCTGCTGCACCGCGGGACGTGGCCGGGTGCGGGGCGATGGGGATCCCGGTGCGGGGTGGCTGCGGCGGGGCAGGAAGCAATACTCGCTGCGCTCGTTTCTGCTCGAGCGCTCTCGCCGCCGCATGGGATCTCCTGGGCTTTCGCTTTCGTTACCAGTTAATCTTCTGCGGCCTGAAAAACTCTGCAGGGAAACTCAGCGGGTTGCCCAGCGCTGCGCCCAGGCCGAGAGAGCGGCTCCGCTCTGCGTGCCGCGCTGGGA